>NC_044981.1:57113424-57440695 GCF_008728515.1 Papio anubis | reverse complement strand
TTAACATGAAATATGCATTTTGCCCATGGGCAGAAACCATAGGGGAAATAAAATTACTTACACATTACTTCTTACCATTCCAACTTTATTGGAAACTTTTAAAGGATCTGGCAAAATGGTTCTTTGTAACATTTTGATTCCGTTGTTCCTATACTTTCTGATATGAATGAGAGCTAAGAGAAAACATTTGAATCTGATTACCTCTCTGAAGATATTTCAATAAAGATATTATGTATTTTCATGTACTTCTACTCTCAAGAATATGATTTGATAGGTCTCTTTGTGGTACTGTAGCCTGGTAAATGCCATTTGGGTGAGTTATGCAGTGGGGTTGCAGGTGTCAAACCCCAAATTCACTGTCTGACATGAAGGGGAATGAACAAGAGTCTCAGGCTGCTGGAAATGATAGAGAGGTAGTGGAAGCTGAGCAGAAGATTAAAAAAAAAAAAAAAGGAGACATCAAGCAAAACGTTAGGAAATGTGTAATTGGATATGAATAGAGAATAGTAACAATAGGCCTACTTACCAAGTGAGGGTAATTTTATATTATCTTTGCAGCATGCTCGCTACAAAGACCCAGTTTGGCGCATCCACTTAGAGCCTCCTTGATTTACTGAAGTCTCTTTAATCTAAAACCTAAATAATAATTATATTTAATAATAATTTAGTATGTGATAAGAATTGTTAGTCACTGTTCTGAATGCTTCACATAACAAACCATAGTGTTCCTATCAACCCTACTTTATAGTTCAAGAAACAACAGTATTCCATTAAGTAATTTGCCCAAGGACTCATGGAGCAGATGGAAGATGGACCAAGTCATCTGGCTCCAGCATGTGTAACTTTTTTCTCCTGTACTCTACTTTTTGATGATCTGTAAATTTTGATACTTTTTCAAAGTGAAAATTTGAAAAAGTGGTATCTTTTCAAATTTGGTGAAAATTTGATATCTATTGTTAATTGGTAATTCTGACAGCCAACTTGCAACAACAAATTGCACTCATATGGACTTTTAAGTAACTATAGAAAAATACAGTTTATTAAAGGAAAATGAATGGTCAACAACTACAATCACTGTGGTTACTTAAATAAAGCCCCATTTAAGTAACTTTATTTGGTAGCTTTCTATTAAAGCTATCAAGGGATTTGTAGCTTCAAACACATTACTGTTATCTCAGATTTCCTTATGAATACCAACAGAATAATTAAATACAGGTTGATATTTTATACTAAGAATTATTAGAAAATTATAAATCTGTATGTATGTTACATAATCTAACTAAAAATAAAAAAATACTGTGGGACAGTTATATTAGCAGCTACATGTATGGACTCAGTGACCTTTGGGCTTCATTCTAGTGGTAAGATTTGACCCTAATGGGATAATTTAAGAGTACTGTCCAGTGGAATCAGGAACCTGGCAGTTCTTGTCCTTTTACAGAGGTGGTGTGCTCCACAGTCATCCAATCAGGCACCCAGATAGCATTCTTGCTCCGTTCCTGATGGCAGAGCAACAGCTAGGTTGCAATGAACAGTATGACAGGCCCTGACATTCCCAATTACAGTGTCACTCATAGGTTGTGGAAATGAGATTATGCCTGTAGTAACTATTTTTCATAAAAGGCTCTGCCATTCTAACCCTGCTGTGTGGTACTTAAATTACTTGTTGGTCAATATTCCCTGTGACATTTGCAAAAATCGGTTACCTAAATATACCTCAGTAATATGATGATGTTTGCTCCTCCATTTAGGAGAGTTTGAAACAAAATTTAAATCAATAACATAGAACATTGAGTTCATTGGAAAAAAAAAATTACACTTAAATGAAGGGTAACATTTGTCATGTATACTTCATTTTAGCAACTTCTGTTTCTTTTTAAATGAGACTGTTGGATAATAAAAACAGTATCTCTGTTCTCTCTGGCACATAAACACTTTCAGTTCTCTTTAGAGTATCATGCATGACTGGTGCTCAGTAAATGTTACAAAAATTAAATAAGTAAAATTTACACACACACACACACACAAAAAAAAAAAAAAAAAAAAAACAGCTTTCCTATAACCACTAGGTGTTATTGGGAGGTAGAGCATTGCATTGGTATTAACAGATACAGCCTTGCTCTTATACGATTTGTGCACCAAATGGGAATTTGCTTTGACACTGAATTATCTGACAATGTAATGCACTTACAATGCCAAGCACAGAATTATTGACTAATGCATACTAGTTGATAATGAGTATTAATTTATTCTGTTTTCTTGAGATAAATATTGTCTATCTTTAGAGCCAACTCTTCTTGGGACCTTAAAACTAGCAACTGTGAATGAAAATATATAATCCCATTAAAAATTTCTAACCTTTTCAAGGACCAATTTCTTGAGTATGGTGAAGGAGCCATTTCCTTAAATAGTTTTTGTTAATATCCACTCAAGCCTCAGATTATTTTTGAAATTTTTTTATTTCTTTTGTTTTTGTTATTATCTTTGTTCTACTGTCATCTCTTCACCTCTCTCACCATCATATATCAAGCCTGGGCAACTTCCACACATTTACTAATGCTTTTTCTACCTTGAGCAGTTTTATTCCACCACTGTCATGTGAGAATCATTTTCACCTTTGTGGACGCACCAATCAACATGCAGACGTTGCAGTTCCTTAGCCTTCACTATTTACCTCAGACCCCTTATCTGTGACTTTATTCTAAGTTTTTCTTAGACCTAGAATGGCCCTACATCTTTATTCAGCCTTTACACACACATTACACAAACAATAGTCTTCAAAAAACCTAATTACTTCAGACTGAATTAAAATGTAGATACAGAAAACAACACAAATGTGTGTCTTTATGAATAATTATAAGACAGAAAACTTATACTTACTACTCAGTTTAAAGATAGAACTTTGCAGGATTCCTGGGCAAGACAGCTAAATAGGAACAGCTCCAGTCTGCAGCTCCCAGTGAGACCAATGCAGAAGGCAGGTGATTTTTGCATTTCCAACTGAGGTACCCAGTTCATCTCATTGGGACTGGTTAGGCAGTATGTGCATCCCAAGGAGGGCAAGCAGGAGGAGGGTGGGGCATCACCTCACCTGAGAAGTGCAAGGGGTCAGGGAACTCCTTCTCCTAGCCAAGGGAAGCTGGATCATGCCATGGGGGACAGTGGTATCCTGCCCAAATACTACACTTTTCCCAGAGTCTTCACAACCCACAGACCGGGAGATTCCCTCAGGTGCCTACACCATAAGGGCCCTGGGTTTCAGGCACAAAACTGGGTGGCCATTTGGGCAGACACGGAGCTAGCTGCAAGAGTTTTGTTTGTTTGTTTGCTTGCTTGCTTGCTTGCTTTTGTTTTTTTCGTAACCCAGTGATGCCTGAAATGACAGCCAGCCAGAACCGTTCACTCCCCTGGAAAGGGGGCTGAAGCCAGGGAGCCAAGTGATCTGGCTCAGGGGATTGCACCGCCACAGAGCCTAGCAAGCTAAGATACACTGGTTTGAAATTATTGCTGCCAGCACAGCAGTCTGAAGTCGACCTGGGATGCTCCAGCCTGGTGAGAGGAGGAGCATCCACCATTACTGAGGCTTGAGTAGGTGGTTTTCCCCTCACAATGTAAACAAAGCTGCCTGAAAGTTAGCACTGGGTGGAGCCCACCACACCTCTGCAAAGCCACTGTAGCCAGACTGCCTCTCTAGATTCCTCCTCTCTAGTCAGAGCATCTCTGAAAGAAAGGCAGCAGCCCCAGTCAGGGGCTTATAGATAAAACTCCCATCTCCCTGGGACAGAGCACCTGGGGGAAGGAGTGGCTATGGGCGCAGCTTCAGCAGACTTAAAATTTCTGCCTGCCAGCTCTGAAGAGAGCAGCAGATCTCCAAGCACAGCACTCGAGCTCTGCTAAGGGGCAGATTGCCTTCTCAAGCGGGTCCCTGTCCCCCATGTCTCCAGACTGGGAGACACCCCAGCAGCGGTCTACAGACAGCTCATACAGGAGAGCTCCGGCTGGCATCTGGCAGGTGCCCCTCTGGGACAAAGCTTCCAGAGGAAGGAACAGGCAGCAACCTGTGCTGTTCTGCAGCCTCCACTGATGATACCCAGGCAAACAGGGTCTGGAGTGAACCCCCAGCAAACTCCAGCAGACCTGCAGAAGAGGGGCCGGACTGTTAGTAGAAAAACTAAGAAACAGAAATCAATAGCATCACTATCAACAAAAAGAACAACCATGCATAAACTCCATCTGAAGATCACCAACAGCAAAGACAAAAGGTAGATAAATCAATGAAGAGGAGGAAAAATCAGTGCAAAAAAAAAGCTGAAAATTCCAGAAGGCAGAATGCCTCTTCTCCCCCAAAGGATCACAACTCCTCACCAGCAAGGGAACAAAACTCGATGATGGAGAACGAGTTTGACGAACTGACAGAAGTAGACTTCAGAAGGTGGCTAATAACAAATTCCTCCCAGCAAAAGGAGCATGTTCTAACCCAATGCAAGGAAGCTAAGAACCTTGATAAGAGGTTAGAGGAATTGCTAACTAGAATAACCAGTTTAGAGAAGAATGTAGATGACCTGATGGAGCTGAAAAACACAGCATGAGAACTTCGTGAAGCATACACAAGTATTAATAGCCAAATCAATAAAGCAGAAGAAAGGATATCAGAGATCGAAGATCAACTTAATGAAATAATGCGTGAATACAAGATTAGAGAAAAAAGAATGAAAAGGAATGAACAAAGCCTTCAAGAAATATGGGACTATGTGAAAAAAACTAAAACTACATTTGATTGGTGTACCTGAAAGTGACGGGGAGAATGGAACCAAGTTGGAAAACACTCTTCAGTATATTATCCAGGAGAACTTCCCCAACCCAGCAAGACAGGCCAACATTAAAATTCAGGAAACACAGAGAACACCACAAAGATACTCCTCAAAAAGTGCAACCTCAAGACACATAATGGTCAGATTCTCCAAGGTTGAAATGAAGGAAAAAACGTTAAGGGCAACTAGAGAGAAAGGTCAGGTTTATTTTCTTCTTCAGGGAACCATTTCATCCTATTTAGAACTATTTTACTCACCTTGAGTATTTCACTTTCTGGTAAATTTTATTTAATATCTTTTTTATTTCTTTTTGGCCTTTAAATTTTCATTTCTACGTTTTATTTTTCATAATTTTTATTTTTGTATCTTCTAGATTAGTCTGAATTTATGAAATAGTCTTTTTATTTCTAATCTTTGTCTTAGTTTTAAAATACAATTTTTAAGATGCTAAAACATTATTCTTCCTAATTCTGATTTATCTTTAACTCCAATATAATTTTCTTAATGTCTTTTAGGTTGTTTAGAATCATGAAAAACAATTTTCATGTATTTTGTGACCATATCCTTCTCGTATGCTTTCATCGTTTGTGGGAATGTTATATGGATCAATTATCTTTTTAAGTTATAATAACTGTATGAGATTGGATTTGATCCTTTTCTTTTGCTCATTTTCATGTGAACTTATATTTTTCTGAACCTTCTAGAAGGAGACAAGGTTCATATGTGTCATATAAATTTACATAGTTCCTTCTTTTGTTGTTTTTGTATTGAGTTAAACAATATAGTGGATTGCTTTTGTGATTTCCTGGCTGTCATCCCTTTTCTCACCTATATCTTTTCCTGTTTTTTAGTTATTGCACTGTTCTGCTCCAATTTTGACTTTACTCTTGGTAATTTTTGCTCAGTGTGATGTTTTACCCTGAAATGAATCCCTGCCTGTCAATTTTGAAGAGGTTATAGGGGCTGCACTGCTCTTTAGAACTTACAGTGGATGCCTTGTACCCACCTGCTACTGTGTTGGGAAAAACTCCTCTCATGTTCAACTGCTGATCTCAGATTGGCCCACTATATTTTCCAGTGAATACAACTTAATGATTTGGGGATTCTTTTATTCTCAAGTTTGTCAGACAACTTGCTTCTCTTTCCTTTATCCTGAACAGATGCTAATAAAAGACAGATTACCATCATTTATGTTGTATGGTGCAAGGGGAATCCCTGTCACCTCGTTTTGTTATGCATTTACTATCTAGTTGCTCAGTTTGTATTTATGAGAGCATTCCAGGAGATTTCAACATTATGCCACCACCACTGCCTCCACTTTCACAATATTTTCAGATTTCTTATATCTAAAACCCAAATTTCTAATTTTCTGCTATACATTCTCTATAATTTTAGATCTCCCTCTGTTTTGCTTAATTAAATATTTTTTAAAGCCATACCAAAGCTTCAAGTCTTTCTACCCCTTCCTATTTTTTCAGACTTTGAATCATTACTTATTCAGTCAGAATCCTGGGATTAATCAATCACTTTGAAGTACTAAATAGTGCTGTCATTTCCCTAATCTTCTTTTCGTTTTTCAGAACAATTCCTGTCAAAGTCCCATTATATTTTAAGCTAACTTTTGTGCTGCTTTACCCTTATATATATCTATCAAGCATCACTGAAAATTAGCAAATGGAATTGCCAGACACAATTAGACATAATTTCCAAACTCTTTCAAACATCTTGTTGAATTGTTGATGTACGTTGGTAATTCTTTTGTTTCCACTCAGCACCCTTTCAGATTCTCCATAGCAAATTCTCAATCATCACCAGTCTTCAGAAGCCCTTCAGCCACTCCTTTTAACTATTAGCAGATCACATTTTTTGCTAATTCCTAAAGGAAATCCACTTCATCAGATACTCTTTTCCCCAATCTTAACCCTAACTTTATTCAAGTAAATTATTTTTCTCTCCCATCCCTGTCTTTCAGTGCCCCTTTTACATTTTTTCATGAATTTTCAATATGTAACAACATTCTATGATTCTGCGGTCTTCTAATTAACCCTAACCCTAACTCTAACCTTAATGCTTACTTTCTATTTATTTGTCAATACATTGCTAAAGACCTTTGCCTTTCGTTATTCTTTTAAAAATACATTCCTCAGTACTTCCCCTAATTTCCTAAGGGCTAAGATTCACGGACTTGATTTCTCAACAGCATTTTGTTTGTGCTTAATATAACATTTATGTCATTTATACATTAAACTCTTGACTTCTATAGATGCAGTCATTTTTGTGGCATATTAAAGACCTCGGATTTTCTGTAACATGTTTTCCCGTTCACTTTTCATTTTTTTCTGAAACTCACTTTGCGTGTTTAACACTAATCTTTCCTCTTCTTTTCAGTTACCTTTGATGATAATTTTCCACTGCTTTCACCACCCTCCATATTTTAATGTTTCTCAGCCTTATTTGCTGTGCTTTTTATATCTCACTCCACATATTTTTCATGCTTTAACCATTGAATTTATGCTATGCCTTCTTTTCAATCCACATTCTCCATTGCCTTAATTCAGAATTTCATCTAACCTTGCCAACACAGTTTGATCTAACTAGCTTCACCATGTTTTATGTCTCAAATAAATAATGTAAATATTTATTAAGCATCCTAATATTCTTAATATCTCAAATATAATGAGTTCTTAATATCAGAATGAGTAGGTGCTAAATAGCACTCCTTTAGAATTCTAATAGAGTAATATTTCAAATGTAATTTCTTGGAAATTTACTACTATGCAGATAATTTTATTATGCCATTTTATTGTTAGATGCTTGAGTTTTGCCTGCATACATGTCAGTGTTTTGTTAGAATTATTTTTGTAGGCACTAGTATTCATTTACATGTTCCATAAGCATTCAAAATTCACTAAATCACTTATCTTTCTTGAAAGGAAAGGAAAATAGTCATAAGTTAATTTGTCATGAAAATCGTATTTCTGTAATGGGTGAAATACACTTAATGAACTATTTAATGGGGGCACTTTTCTCAGCTGAAGCATATTTTGAGAAATGTGAGAAACCATGATTATAAATCCATATAATAGTTCATTAAGTCTATTTACAGAAAACACATTTGTCATTTTTAATGATACATTAATAATTTCATACTTTAAAAAATCTTTGTTATTAGCTCAGAATAATTGTGTTGATTTCACAGAAAACCTTGTCATTTTATTCATGCCTTGAGATAGCCCCATAAACTCTGATTTCTCGGTATATCTATTGTTCCTCTGGGAAAATGCTAATCTCCAAAAGAGTCTCTTTTCAGGGTACACACAGCAGAGTGTCATAACTTTTTTCTTCACTGATTTTTTCATGGGAGCTCTTCTTTATTCCACTCAGAAATGGGGAAAATACCTGTTACCAACTTTGGTGAAGTTTTATCACCATAGCTCCCCAACATCATTGGATAATGCTAGATCTTTAAAAATTTATTTGGCTATTGTATGTAGTCTCTTATTTTTCAGAAGCTAAAAGCCAGTCCATGAAGATGAAGAGGGGAAGACATTAAAGCATCTCCTTTGGTTTTCTCCTCTTTTTCAAAATTCATCCCCCCTCCTTCAGTCCAATATTACACAAAAACACCAAAGGTAGACAGGAAGCACCTGCAATCTTCATTATTCAATATCTCGTTAGGGATTATACCTCACAGGACTATATGGCCACACAAAAATTTTACTAATTGGAGGAGTACAAGAAAGGAATAACAAAATATCTAGTTATATCCTTCTCTAACATATGAAAATTAGAAATGCATTTTACTTATCAAGGTATTTGGTTCATAATTACACTTAGCATTTCTACATCCTTCTTGACGGTATACATTATTATATACCTAATTGTTTCCAACAGGACAATAATACATTTGGAAAACAACTAGTGTAATGAAGCACTGTGGTGATAAACAGCTTGTCACAAGCCTATGAAATACAAAATTATGTATAATAGTTTGCTACTGAAGCTGCATTTTTCAGGATACTTTTTGAAACCGGATAGTTCCCTTGACCCCTTTTGGGACTTGCAATGGAGTTAGTTCACTTACTCAGCCCACAGCTCTCAACCCCTCATGGAAGGTGGAGCATGCAGGTGAGTGGGTGTAGAGGCAGAGATGAGCACTTCTGAGCAACTGGCAGGAGCAGAACTCCATATGGGCCTGAAACAGCATCTAGGGGTTGCCTAAAACCCCTGGAGCCCCAGAGGGCGTATGTTACAATGTGCTCCTTTAGTTTTGCTGTCCATGGATGGCTTAAGTGGTAAACAGCTCGGTGGAGGGTCAGTGTGACAGCCTCTTGCACCCACACCTGGGTCCTTGTCTGGCATCCAGGATGAATCAGGTTGCACAAATGGATTGAAGATGGTAAATGCAGAGGATTTTATTGCCAATGAAAGTGGTCCTCAGTGGGATGGGGAGCTGGAACGGGGATGGAGTAGGACAGTGGTTTTCCCCTGGAGTATGGGTGTCCCTGGATGAACTCTTCTCTGAGCTCCCACAATGAAGCCATCCCTCTGGAGTCAGGCTGCTTCTCACCAATGTTAAGCTGATTCTTCTCTTCTATCCTTCTCTGCTGTGCTGCTCTGCCCTCTCCCAGTGAAGCATGGGGTTTTTATGGGTACAGAATTGGGGGACAGGGCAGGCCAGGGTCATTTTGGAAAAGGCAACATTTGGGCGGGAAAACAGGAATGCATGTTCTTTCTTTAGGCCACAGGTCCAGGCTTGAGGGTGGAATCCTCACCAGGGACCCTACCCTCTTCTACCTAGTATTTCCCTGCCTTCTATCTATATCATTTTGATTATAAGTGATGGGAATTCAACTTAGAGTACCTTAATCATAGGAGGAATTAATAAGTGGATTCTGGGGTTATCTCGCATACTTGAAGGAAGGATTGAATATTTAAATTTTGGAACATGGAGGACTTCAGCTGAGCATCAGGAGCAACTAGTAAGCAGGATTCCAAAGGCATGAAAGCTTATTCTTCATTGCAAATCTCTGTTTTTAATCTAAATTTCGGCTTTATTGTCCTGCACTTTATACTTGTTTCCTACACAGAACAGGAAACATGGCTATACAATCTCAAATCAGAAGAGAGGTTCTCTGTCCCAATTCCAATGTTTAAAAATCCCAAGAAAGGGTCCTTGTTGATCAGGTCACATATCTGTACGATTCAAATGTTAGAAGACAGATGTAGTAATAAAAATATGAAATTGTTTCCATGAAAGGAGAAGCCTAGCACATAATATGGAGGGAGAAGAATGTCCACTGGACAGCCTTAAGATTTATCCATCAATTTCACCGGGCTTCAACTCAAATTAGGACCAAAAAAAAAAAAAAAAAAAAAAAACACTTTATCATAAATATGTAAAATATTCCTAGGTATTCTTCTGTGATATGTAATAAAGTTGGGTTGTTCACACACACACACACACACACACACGCACACAACAGTGTGTATTTGCTCTCTCTTTAAGAATTTCATTTTGGCCTGTTTTCTTGTCAGAAGATGGGTTTTAATCATCTTTAATCATTTCGTTTCATTTTTTTTTTTAGTCTAGAAGTCAAGTCAGATTAACTGGACAGTAATCCAGCCCCAGTCCTACACTTCCATTAGCGCCCTTTTAGGAGATGAATCTTAAATTTTGGCTTTGTCACCTCCTAAAGCAGCTGTTTTAATGGTAAATTATCAATTCCCATTGGGCATACAACTGTTTTCTTCATTCTAAATTCTCAGATCAATACCCTCTTGTGTTCTTTGTGTATTTCAATATTGCAATTAATTCCTTTAGTTATTTCCATCCAACACTGGCAACAATATTATGCATATACTAAATATTTAAATCTGACTTTTCAGAGGTTACATGAAGAAGAGTAGGTAACTATATATATATATTTTTTCTCTTTTTCTCCCAAAAAGTGTCTGAAAATGTATGAACATCTAAAAAATTTTAGCAATAACAAACCATGCTGATAATTGCAAATATGAGATGATAAATGAAAAAATACAAAGGAACAATTTAATTGCATAGTTTTATACTCTAGTAATGAATATATTTACATAAAAATATGTTCTGGTTTAGATAAATCTTTGAAATGTGCTACCGTGCAGTATATTTTGTTAATTTTGGAAGATCTTTCCTTTCCTTGATCTGCTTTAACAGAGAACTTGATTTTATTCTTTTGTCTTACTGAGTTCTAATTTTGCGTGATTCCATTTAAGCAACTTCAGTAAATTATTGTTGCCCCAAATTTATATCTTTGACAGCATATGTTATTCAGAATTTTCAAACTCACTCTATGTTTAGACACAACTTTAATACACAAGAAATTTAATTTTCCCATTGAAAGATATTCGGGAAACACTTAAATCCTCTCTCTCCTTCAAGTATAACACTTTACTTTCTTTAGAAGTCTTTCCAAGACCCTCCAGCTACATTTGATCTCATTTAAGAATTCATTTAACCCAAGGAAACTGTATTATTATAATATTTTCCCAATTATTTTACTGTATCTTTTAACACATTTCTGTATAAATTGACATGTTCATCTATTACATATATAAGCCTTTTTAAAGTATCTTAATTGTTAAAAATGCATAAACATTACCTTTGCCTTGATATGTTCAGAAAGCCAAAAGAAAATAGGACACATTCAAAGGTGGTGATTTACAAGAGTTTAATGAAGAGGATATCTATAAAGTACGGTCAGTATTACAGGAAGCTAATAAGAAATGATTATGTGCTTCCAGGATAGTAACATTGGGGAACCTTACTGTTCCTAGGCCAAGAGGGACTAGGGAAGAGAGACCATAAGCTATAGAAGAAGGCTACCAGACAGGAGCTGTATACTATAATAGAGAAACCTAATATTGCCAAACCAAGATGCAGCAAGGTGGGAGCCAGGGTTATAAGCACTCCAGTTTCTCTGTCCTACTCTCCAGGTGCTTAAATTGTCTCCAACTGGCCAAGCTCTACAAGAACCCAAAGGGAAGGAGCATGGACAAGTCAGGTTTCACAGACTTCACAGAGAAGCTCAGGACACAGAGCAAGATACAGAAGGGTAGTCAGTGGGTCTAAATGGACAAATTGAGACTATCTAGAACAGTAATTGACATATAAAATCTTCAATCCAGTGTGTTGCCACAAAATATAATCACAAACATTCACATCACTGATCAGATTTTATCACATGCTTCATTGAGAAGGAAGAATATAATGGATTCTATATTATAGAACTTTAGGATCATTTATACGTTTATAAAGTCCGTATGTTATCTCTAAATCAATCCCCATAATTAAAGGGGTTACATTTTTTTCTAAATTATCATTTCAAATGGAAAAAATGTCTTTGAACTGTTTTTAATATTATCCTTGAAAACTTGGGTACGTAAGTCAATACCTCCATGTTGGCACTCTGTACAATTTTTTCTATAGAGGTTTGTGCATCATAGGCTTGTCTTAAGAACTAAGTAAAATAAAGTATATATAACATTTAATATGGTGCTTTGGCACATCACAAACATTTAATAAGTATTGTTATGTTTTTAGCTAACTTTAGGAATGCAACAAGAAATTGCCTTAGGTAACATGTCTCTGAATAAATTACTTTATGTAATTGAGAATCTATTTATAGAGTCATAAAACATTTATTTCACATGTTTTAGGTATTTTATAATTACACTTTAAATTTGCATTTTATATATATATATATATATTTCGTCAGAAACACTGTACATTTTACAACTCATCATCTTTTGTTTTGGCCACAAGAAAACTCATGGTCAAATGTGCTTTCTTGCAGTACCTCCATGCTTGAATGTCTGTAGGCATTAATTTTTAAACTATTATATTGTATGACTTTATTTGGAAGAGTTCCTATTGTGAAAGTAAGAGAACTATAAACATAAATAAGTACATCTTCCTGAGACTTGGATTAATTATGTGGAAACTCAGGATATGTCTGTCCTTTCATCCTCCCTCTTAGCAGAGGCATTAGGAACACAATTAATATTTGTCTAATTATATATCACTGTTAGTGAGAATAGTTCTGTATTTTCAAAACTTCATGGGATTAAGTAATTAGAAACAAATATTTGAAACAGGTTGGATTAAGTTTTCAATTTTGCTTCGTCAGTGAAATTCCTTTTTGTTGTTTGAAATTCAGCAACTGAATCCAGTGCCATTACGAAGATGCTCAAATGTTGTATAATGTTTTTCTAAAACCACCTATGCAGCATTAAATTTGTCTTAGAATTTTCTGCAGTGACAAATGTAAAACATGTTTTAATTTTTTAAATTATTTCTAAATACTGAAACCTGATTCCAGGCTGTGCAATAATGCTACATACATATTAGCTTCCTACAGGATTTCTAACTTGTGTTCTGGTGACCATTATGTTAAATACAGCCATCTTTCTCTGTTATACTTCACAAGAATGATTAACATGTAAATCTGTAAATAATTGTATATCAGATTAATAGAAAGGACACTTTCCACTTAAAATAGGAGACAAGACAGCATGCTAAATAAAAATATAATGCACATCCTTACACAGAAAAACCCAGGATGACTTTACTCACAGTGGGCAGCTAGATATGGATCATGGTGAATTATTGTTTGTGCTTAGTTCATGATTTAAAGCAATTTTTTTAGAGAAGCCTCACTGAATTTTTCTAGTGGGTTTTGCCACCTTGATTATCATCCCTTTGCAAGTCAGTTAGGAACGCAGTTTGTCTTTGGAGAAGTTAGGTGTTATGATAAAAATTTTGTGAAGAAATAGCTTAAAACTATAGCTGACTTCTCTAAAAGCGAATCTTCCAACAGTGACACACAAAAAATGTTCCCTTTTCGTAGCAAATGCAAAATATATTGATTGTCTCTAAAGTATGTCATTTGCCGTTTTGCATCAAAGCACTTTAAAACCTTTTAACATCATGGGAGTAGGAACTGAAATACATTAAATGTACTTTCTGTGGTATAATTTTGTTCAGAATATTAGATCTTAGGTATAGAATAATTATTACATTTCATGCACACTTTCCTGAATTTACTAAATTTTCCTTTCAGTTTCTGTCATGACTTCAATGGTATAAATAATTACAAAGAGAAGCCCTTTTTTCACTTCCCCTAATACAGATGAAATGATAAATTAAAATATTTTTCTCTTAGAAGACAAGTAATCAGTATTTTTATCTTTGTTTTGGGGAAAATAGTCATAAAAATTATTCCCTTACCTGGTAATATGGTAAAATCATAACATTTTTGGATTATAAAATTTGATAATTTAAAAAATCTAAAATAACTTTACACATTTAATAATATACATGTTGTCATCTCTGATAAAGCCATGTAACTGATAAATTTGTGAGAACTTTGATAAAATAAGAAACAAGACATACACACCAAAAAACTAGTTATTTTATAGTATCATCTATTATTTGTATATTATTTTATGATATTGATCATAAGATCCTAAAGCATAGTCAGACATTTCTGAATTTCTCAATCACTTGGAATTTACATTTGGACAGTTTTATATTCATAAATTATGTCAGGGTGTTACATGATTAGAGTGAATTGCAAAACTGTGGAGACTAGGTGATTTTACAAGCAAGGTGCTATGCAGATACTCTTAGCCAGCAACATTTATTAAGTCATTTTGCTGAAAACAACAACAAAAAACTGCCTTTGTAATGATGCTATGTGTGCATTTTCAAATGTATGGTACGAAGCCTTTTCCCTTATGTCATAAAAGTACTTAGAAAGATAAACATTGTATTTCTTAATGTGTTTTTTTTACATTTCTGATGTATTTATTTGCTCCTCAGTCTTATATTGCCTTGTGACATATCCTTCTTGTTCATTTATCAATTAATTATTTCCTTCAGTTTGATTAATAGAGTAACTACCGTGTGTCCAGCTGACAGGTGTCAAGGTTGCCTATTAGGATAATGAGTATAACCGAAGGTAATAATCAAGCCCTCACGCAATTGTTGCGGTAGTGCAATCAAAAGGCAAAAAGGTGATGTGGGCCGTTTTTCTACAAGGGGTGGCATCAGGTGAGCATCAGATGGATGCAGCACAGATGAGGTGAACTGTCTCACTGCCAAGGAGTCCCCAGAAAAGGGCTCCTGTCTTATTGGACTGAGGGTTGAATCAGACCGTGGAAAATTGCCTCATTCAAGATCTCAGAAAAGAAGTCTTCGTGGAGGTCCCTGGAACTAGGAATGCAGACGTGCATATGAGTATGGCTACCCTGAAGGCCTGAGTCCTTGACTGCAACACTTTTCAGAAAACTGCAGCGCATTCACTGTACAACAAGGCTGGCGTGGGAAAGTCAGCTTCCCTCCCACCCCCATAAGGCCTCGCAGGCAGTTTCATAATTGCTTCTAATAGGTCTGAAAGATCATACATAGGAACTTGGCCTGGAGTCAGCCTTCTTAAAATGTGACGTGCACTAGTAAGAAAAAAACAATGTACTTAATATGCCCCTTGCTCTTCAGTAAATTAAGCTCTGTCAAATGCAGCATTTTTCTTCAAACTAAAGAGTGTATTCTGCAATGATAAATTCAACAAATATTTCTACAGGTTCTGCAAGATCTTGGAGTCAATTTATTTTCCATGTTTTTTAAATTTTTTTAGACATAGGAGCTCACTCTGTTGCCCAGGCTGGAGCAGAGTGATAGAATCATAGTTCACTGCAGCCTTCAACTCTTGGGAATCATGTGATTCTCCCACCTCAGCCTTCTGAGTAACCAGGACTACAGGTGTACTACCACCACTCCTGGCTAATTTTTAAATTTTTTATAGAGATGAGGTCTCACTATCTTGCACAAGCTGGTCTCAAACTCCTAACGTCAAGCAGTCCCACTGACTCAGTGGCCTCCCAAAGTGTTGGTATTACAAGTGTGAGCTACTATTTTTATTATTTATTTGGTCTTTCAACAAATACTATTGAGCATCCCTTCTATTCTCATCAGTGTCAGGACCTGGAGACATGAGGAACTAATAGACTTGCCTCCTAGACAAACACTTTTAAAGCCCCTATTATTTGCTAAATGACATCAAGACCCTTTAACCTGGCATTCGAATCATTTAATTATATGACCCCAGCTAACTTTCTAGCCAAAAAGCCTTCACAGTGAATTTCTGGAAGTGAATCCTTTCCCCACATTTCAGTACAACCAACGTTATCTACTGATTTACATAAATTACAGAGCCACTTAATGAACCTCGACTTGTTTGAACCTTCCATGAACATCTACCTAATTCCCAACATCACCATCTCTTCATCTTCATACAATTCTTTTAGCACTTTTTTTTTTTTTTTTTGAGACGGAGTCTCACTCTGTCACCCAGGCTGGAGTGCAGTGGCCGGATCTCAGCTCACTGCAAGCTCTACCTCCTGGGTTTACACCATTCTCCTGCCTCAGCCTCCTGAGCAGCTGGGACTACAGGTGCCTGCCACCTCGCCCGGCTAGTTTTTTGTATTTTTTAGTAGAGACGGGGTTTCACTGTGTTAGCTAGGATGGTCTCGATCTCCTGACCTCGTGATCCGCCCGTCTCGGCCTCCCAAAGTGCTGGGATTACAGGCTTGAGCCACCGCGCCTGGCCTAGCACTTATTATAATGTGCTTTGTATTAATTATAATTTAACCATGTCACCATAGGAAATCATAGCTCTGTTAAGATGAGATGAGTTCTCCTTTTGTGTAATCCACAATAGCACATTTGCTGGCACATCATGAGTGAGAACTCAATATGACTTTGTGTAATTTAATTCAATATAGTGTTTTAATCCATAGTTATCATCTAAGAAAAAAACTCTTTAATAAAAAAATTAGTTTGCACTATGCTAGGACTGACAGAAATATACAGGGTTGGGGAGAAACAAACATAGATATTTGAGTTAATTTGATTAACAAGCAATATTGAGATATGTGGATGAGACCAACTCCCCTGCCCCATATTCAAGCACATGCATACCACATGCACATAGAAATTCGAGTAAAAGTATAACAGCAACAAAAATCTACATACAAATTGGCCAAAAGGTTCCATTAAAAATAGAACACACACAGAGAGAGAGAGAGAGATTGCCAGGCCACCAGCAGGGTATACACAGGGATTAGACCACAGATAGGCTTTGGAGTCTGGATACTGAAAACAGAGGCTCTATTACCTACAGAGGCAGAGTGTTACCTTAATTAAGATTGTCATAATATGCCCACAATGTCAAAGTGAAATTGTGCTCATGGTATAAAGCCTGGGATGATAGAGTTACTCATCTATGAAAATGGGACCAAAAAACTTACGCCAGCTACACAAAGAAAGTAGGAGGAAAAACCTGAATGCTGATAGGAGCTAGGAATGGAAAAATAAGTAACTTATAGATTGAAACCTCAATCCTGTGCCAAAGGCAAATGGTAATCTGTGTACATCCTCCCACGTGGTAGTTTAAACTAAAGCCATTAAAATTTCTGTAAAATTTAACCAGGACCATTGGTATACCAGGATGTTTTAGTCTTTTCAGCCTGCTTTAACAAAATACCTAGGATTGGGTTATTTATAAACAACAAAATTTATTGCTCACAGTTCTTTTGGCTGTGGGGTCCAAAACCAAAGCACCAGCAAATGCCTTGACTAGCTTGCTCTCTGCTTCATAAATGGTATATTCTTGCTGTGTCATCACATGCTGGAGGGGGTGAACAAGCTTCCTCAGGCCTCTTTTATAAGGGAATCCCATTTATGACAGTGTGACCTTCATGACCTGTTCACCTCCCAAAGGTCCCACTTCTTAATATCATCACCTTGGAGGTTAGGTTTCGACATATAAATTTTGGGAGGACACAAACATTCAAATCATAGCACAAGAGTTAAAACATAAGCAAACATTAAACTACTCTGTATTTATAAAATCTAAGTGTTACTCTCACTTTGACTCAGTATCTCTGTCTTTCACATATACACACATACAAGTTCATTTTAACTAATTAAAGAGAGAATAAGGAATCAAAATCATAATTTTAAAAGTATCAGAAAAGTGATTCTAAAAATGAAATTCAAAAATTGAAGGGATAGTAAACAGGAAAATTGTCATGGTTTGCATAATACATTTACTGAGTAATCTGAGAAAATTTTCTAGGATGTAGTTCAGAGAAGTAAAAATGTTGAAACTATAATCAAATATTTAAGGTCCTAGAGGATATAATGAGAACATTTAGCTCATTTCTAATAGCAGTTGTAGAAGAAGGTAAAGGAGCATATTTGAATACATGACTAAGAATGTGTGATAAAGCTCTAGCTGGACATGTTTATATATTCTTAAAAACTTTAAAGTTTTTGAAACTTTGATCTAGTTAAATATTCATCTCAAGAAGACAGAAAATAAAAGTTAGTGTAAATAAGTAGAAGGTACAAAATGAATTTGTGACCAGAAATTGTAACTGATCCCGGGTTTGGCTGCTTGCCACTCAAAAGCCAGACATGAGAGGTGAGGATTGGTAGGAGAAAAATCATGTTTATTCGGAAAGTCATCCAAACCAAGAAGATGGGGGACTGTGCTCACAAAGACCATCTTAAATTTTAAAGGGAAACTTGGTATGGGAGACATGCAGGAATGGTGCTGGGTGCAGGATTTCTGTGTCTTTCTTCTAATGCCTATCTTCGCTAATCACCCATCTGGAGGTCTGGTTGGCATTTTCTTGGCTTTGGCCTGATGGTGGTGGAATAATTGTTCTTGGATTCCCTTAAGTGAAAAGATTCCACAAGGACTCTAAGCCTGGTTTATCTCAAGATGAGCCTCTAGAATTTTTGAAGCAAGAACATAATTAAATAAGCATGTATTGGCAGAGAGAAGTGTCTACAGTGAGAAGGAATGAAGGAGTGAAAGGGGAGAAAAGGAAGGAAAAGTAAATGATTCATATATATTTTAAAAACTGAGAACCCCAGTTACAAAATGAACGTAATAAAATGAAAGAAGCAATAGAGTGCATCAGTAGTAACAAATGGACATTATTTGGAGAAAAATAGTAAAAATACCTCTAGTAATATAGTTCAATAAATACTAGTCACCAATATGAAATGTTATGAATGAAAAAGGTACATAAGCATACATAAAATTGTTTCAGGAATTGTGAAGGGTCTGCCTTGTACTGCGTTTATTTAATGTGTTAGCCTGCCAATTTTATGGAGGCAGATAGAAAATACATGACTCTTGAGTCAAAGACAAAGGACTTTATTACTCATGGCACAGCATATAGCATAAGCATTGGTCTATTTTCATCAGTTCCCTTTGTTCTTAAATTTCAAGAGGTGACAGCAAAGGGATCATATGTATGCCTGCACACACAGTGGGTCACATTACAGGATAGTAACCCTAAGATCACAAAATGTGAGGATAAGGGAGAGAGCATATGATTTTTAAGAAAAACTGTTTGCAGTAATCATACTGATGACACAGTAGTAAAATTGTGATTCTAAAATAATTGGGTTTGGGATTTGGGATAAAATAAGTGTGTATATGTGGGAAATACTTGTTTTTTTGTTTGTTTGTTTTAAATAACAAATTGCCACAAATGTAGTGGCTTAACACCACACACATTTATTATCTCACAGTTTCTATGGTTCAGAAGTCCAGGAATGTCTTTTTTTTTTTTTTTTTGAGACGGGGTCTCGCTCTTTCGCCCAGGCTGGAGGGGAGTGGCCGGGTTTTTTTTTTTTTTTTTTTTTTTTTTTTTTTATAGGCTCGATTCTCCTGCCTCAGCCTCCCGAGTAGCTGGGACCACAGGCGCCGCCACCTCGCCCGGCTAGTTTTTTGTATTTTTTAGTAGAGACGGGGTTTCACCGTGTCAGCCAGGATGGTCTCGATCTCCTGACCTCATGATCCGCCCGTCTCGGCCTCCCAAAGTGCTGGGATTACAGGCTTGAGCCACCGCGCCCGGCCGGAATGTCTTAACTAGATCCTAAATTATGGATTTGTGTTTGGTTAGAGATTGTGTTTAAGCTCCTTGTGTCAGTGAAGTTTCAGCTTCATGCTGATAGGTCTATGTGTGGTTTGGGGAATGCTCTCAAGTCTGCCACATTTTCTGCTGTGATGGTTCCTAAATGGGCGCAGCTTAGCACATTTTTACAGCCTTACCAACTCTCTGAGTTGATTGTGATCCATATTACAGAGCAGATATGTTACTGTAGAAAAAGTGGATTCCCACCCAGTTCTGGCGCAGTAGTGCAGGAGTTCCACTTGGGGGAAAGCAGGCATAAATCCAGAGTGATCTGCAGTTCTTCTTTTGAGAGTAGATATTATTTGGAATAGAGAGTGGAGAAATACATGATTAGACTGTTGACAACTAATGCTGATCTTGGTGAAGAGCTATTAGGAGGAGGCTGAGAGCTGCATGATAAAAACAACATGGGATAGCAACCAGAAATTTCATAAAGAGAAACAGGAAATAGTAGCCAAGAAATGCCCTTCTGGGATCACAATAAATGCCTATATTAAAAAGAAGAAAGGTCTCACATCAATGAACTAAACTTGCACCTTAATAAACTAGAAAAAATAAACTAGAACCAAAACAAGCAAACAGAAAGAAATAACATTAGAATAGAAGGGAAATGGAAAACAAAACAAAACAAAACAAAACAAAACAAATGGCCGGGCGCGGTGGCTCAAGCCTGTAATCCCAGCACTTTGGGAGGCCGAGATGGGCGGATCACGAGGTCAGGAGATCGAGACCATCCTGGCTAACACGGTGAAACCCCGTCTCTACTAAGAAATACAAAAAATAGCCAGGCGAGGTGGCGGGCGCCTGTAGTCCCAGCTACTCGGGAGGCTGAGGCCGGAGAATGGCGTGAACCCGGGAGGCGGAGCTTGCAGTGAGCTGAGATCGGGCCACTGCACTCTAGCCTGGGCTACAGAGCGAGACTCCGTCTCAAAAACAAAAAAAAAAAAACAAATACAGAAAAAAATCACCAAACCATAATCTGGCTCTTTGTAAAGATGAGCAAAATTGGCAAACAATTAAATATACTGAAGGGAAAAAGAGACAAATCAAAACTACTAAAATAAAAAATGAAACTGGGACATTACTAGTGATCTTTGAGAAGCAAAAAAGATTACAAAAGAATATTATAAAAAAGAGCATGCCAATATATTAAATAACGTAGATGAGATGAAAAAATTTTTAAATATACAAATTATCAAAACTGAATGAAGAATAAATAGAAAATCTATATAAAATTGTGACACGTACGGGTAAAATTAGTAATTTTAAAACTCCCACAATGAGAATTCCAGGTTCAGATATCTTCACTAATGAATTTTACCATTCAAAGAATTAAATTAAATATTCATAATCTTTTCAAAGATTAGAAGTGAGTACTTTCCAACTTACTTTACAAGGCCAGTATTTTTCTTTTTTTTAAATTATACTTTATGTTCTAGGGTACATGTGCACAACGTACAGGTTTGTTACATATGTATACATATGCCATGTTGGTGTGCTGCACCCATTAACTTGTCATTTACATTAGGTATATCTCCTAATGCTATCCCTCCCCCCTCCCCCCACCCCACAACAGGCCACAGTGGTGATGTTCCCTTTCCTGTACCCAAGTGTTCTCATTGTTCAATTCCTACCTATGAGTGAGAACATGCGGTGTTTGGTTTTCTGTTCTTGTGATAGTTTGCTGAGAGTGATAGTTTCCAGCTGCATCCATGTCCTTACAAAGGACATGAACTCATTCTTTTTTATGGCTGTATAGTATTCCGTGATGTAAATGTGCCAGATTATCTTAATCCAGTCTGTCATTGATGGACATTTGGGTTGGTTCCAAGTCTTTGGTATTGTGAATAGTGTCACAATAAACATATGTGTGCATGTGTCTTTATAGCAGCATGATATATAATCCTTTGGGTATATACCCAGTAATGGGATGGCTGGGTCAAATGGTATTTCTAGTTCTAGATCCTTGAGGAATTGCCACACTGTCTTCCACAATGGTTGAACTAGTTTACAGTCCCACCAACAGTGTAAAAGTGTTCCTATTTCTCCACATCCTCTCCAGTACCTGTTGTTTCCTGACTTTTTAATGACTGCCATTCTAACTGATGTGAGATGGTATTTCATTGTGGTTTTGATTTGCATTTCTCTGATGGCCAGTGATGACAAGCATTTTTTTTTCATGTATCTGTCGGCTGCATAAATGTCTTCTTTTGAGAAGTGTCTGTTCATATCCTTTGCCCACTTTTTCATGGGGTTCTTTTTTTCTTGTAAATTTGTTTGAGTTCTTTGTAGGTTCTGGATATTAGCCCTTTGTCAGATGAGTAGATTGCAAAAATTTTCTCCCATTCTGTAGATTGCCTGTTCACTCTGATGGTAGTTTCTTTTGCTGTGCAGAAGTTCTTTAGTTTAATTAGATCCCATTTATCAATGTTGGCTTTTGTTGCCATTGCTTTTGGTGTTTTAGACATGAAGTCCTTGCCTATGCCTATGTCCTGAGTGGTATTGCCTAGGTTTTCTTCTAGGGTTTTTATGGTTTTAGGTCTAACATTTAAGTCACTAATCCATCTTGAATTATTTTTTGTATAAGGTGTAAGAAAGGGATCCATTTTCAGCTTTCTACATATGACTAGTCAGTTGTCCCAGCACCATTTATTAAATAGGGAATCCTTTCCCCATTTCTTGTTTTTGTCAGGTTTGTCAAAGATCAGATGGTTGTAGATGTGTGGTATTATTTCCGAGGGCTCTGTTCTGTTCCATTGGTCTGTATCTCTGTTTTGGTACTAGTACCATGCTGTTTTGGTTAGTGTAGCCTTATAGGATAGTTTGAAGCCAGGTAGCCTGATGCCTCCAGCTTTGTTCTTTGGGCTTAGGATTGTCTTGGCAATGAGGGCTCTTTTTTGGTTCCATATGAACTTTAAAGTAGTTTTTTTTTCCAATTCTGTGAAGAAAGTCATTGGTAGCTTGATGGGGATGGCATTGAGTCTATAAATTACCTTGGGCAGTATGGCCATTTTCACGATATTGATTCTTCCTATCCATGAGCATGGAATGTTCTTCCATTTGTTTGTGTCCTCTTTTATTTCACTGAGCAAGTGGTTTGTAGCTCTCCTTGAAGAGGTCCTTCACATCCCTTGTAAGTTGGATTCCTAGGTATTTTATTCTCTTTGAAGCAATTGTGAATGGGAGTTCACTCATGATTTGGCTCTCTGTGTGTTACTGGTGTATTGCGATTTTTGCACATTGATTTTGTATCCAGAGACTTTGCTGAAATCGCTTATCAGCTTTAGGAGATTTTGAGCTGAGACAATGGGGTGTTCTAAATATACAATCATGTCATCTACAAACAGGGACAATTTGACTTCCTCTTTTCCTGATTGAATACCCTTTATTTCTTTCTGATTATTTCTTATTTCTGCCTGATTGCCCAGTCAGAACTTCCAACACTATGTTGAATAGGAGTGGTGAGAGAGGGCATCCCTGTCTTGTGCCAGTTTTCAAAGGGAATGCTTTCAGTTTTTGCCCATTCAGTATGATATTGACTGTGGGTTTGTCATAAATAGCTCTTATTATTTTAAGATACGTTCCATCAATACAGAATTTATTGAGAGTTTTTAGCATGAAGGGCTGTTCAATTTTGTCAAAGGCCTTTTCTGCATCTATTGAGACAATATTGTTTTTTTTGTCTTTGATTCGGTTTATATGCTGGATTACGTTTATTGATTTGCATATATTGAACCAGCCTTACATCCCAGGAATGAAGCACACTTGATCATGGTGGATAAGCTTTTTGATGTGCTGCCGGATTCGGTTTGCCAGTATTTTACTGAGGAGTTTTGCGTCAATGTTCATCAGGGATATTGGTCCAAAATTCTCTTTATTTGTTGTGTCTCTGCCAGGCTTTGGTATCAGGATGATGTTGGCCTCATAAAATGAGTTATGGAGGATTCCCTTTTTTTCTATTGATTGGAATAGTTTCAGAAGGAATAGTACCAGCTCCTCCTTGTACCTCTGGTAGAATTTGGCTGTGAATTTGTCTGGTCCTGGACTTTTTTTGATTGGTAGGCTATTAATTATTGCCTGAATTTCAGAGCCGGTTATTGGTCTATTCAGAGATTCAACTTCTTCCTGGTTTAGTCTTGGGAGAGTGTGTGTGTCCAGGAATTTATCCATTTCTTCTAGGTTTTCTATTTTATTTGTGTAGAGGTATTTATAGTATTCTCTGATGGTAGTTTGTATTTCTGTGGAGTCAGTGGTGATATCCCCTTTATCATTTTTTTATTGCATCTATTTGATTCTTCCTGTTTTCTTCTTTATTAGTCTTGCTAGTGGTCTATCAATTTTGCTGATCTTTTCAAAAAACCAGCTCCTGGATTCTTTGATTTTTTGGAGGGTTTTTTGTGTCTCTATCTCCTTCAGTTCTGCTCTGATCTTAGTTATTTCTTGCCTTCTGCTAGCTTCTGAATGTGTTTGCTCTTGCTTCTCTAGTTCTTTTAATTGTGATGTTAGGGTGTCAATTTTAGATCTTTCCTGCTTTCTCTTGTGGGCATTTAGTGCTATAAATTTCCCTCTACACACTGCTTTAAATGTGTCCCAGAGATTCTAGTATGTTGTATCTTTGTTCTCATTGGTTTCAAAGAACATCTTTATTTCTGCCTTCATTTCGTTATGTACCCAGTAGTCACTCAGGAGCAGATTGTTCAGTTTCCATGTAGTTGAGCGGTTTTGATTGAGTTTCTTAATCTTTAGATCTAATTTGATTGCACTGTGGTCTGAGAGACAGTTTGTTATGATTTCTGTTCTTTTACATTTGCTGAGGAGTGCTTTACTTCCAACTACGTGTTCAATTTTGGAATAAGTGTGATGTGATGCTGAGAAGAATGTATTTTCTTTTGATTTGGGGTGGAGAGTTCTATAGATGTCTATTAGGTCCGCTTGGTGCAGATGTGAGTTCAATTCCTGGATATCCTTGTTAACTTTCTGTCTCATTGATCTGTCTAATGTTGACAGTGGGGTGTTAAAGTCTCCCATTATTATTGTGTGGGAGTCTAAGTCTCTTTGTAAGTCTCTAAGGACTTGCTTTATGAATCTGGGTGCTCCTGTTTGGGGTGCATATATATTTAGGATAGTTAGCTCTTCTTGTTGAATTGATCCCTTTACCATTATGTAATGGCCTTCTTTTTCTCTTTTGATCTTTGTTGGTTTAAAGTCTGTTTTATCAGAGACTAGGATTGCAACCCCTGTTTTTTTTGTTTGTTTGTTTTCCTTTTGCTTGGTAGATCTTCCTCCATCCCTTTATTTTGAGCCTATGTGTGTCTCTGCACGTGAGATGGGTCTCCCGAATACAGCAAATTGATGGGTCTTGACTCTTTATCCAATTTGTCAGTCTGTGTCTTTTAATTGGAGCATTTAGCCCGTTTACATTTAAGGTTAATATTGTTATGTGTGAACTTGATCCTGTCATTATGATATTAGCTGGTTATTTTGCTCATTAGTTGATGCAGTTTCTTCCTAGCATCAATAATCTTTACATTTTGGCATGTTTTTGCAGTGGCTGGTACTGGTTGTTCTTTCCCATGTTTAGTGTTTTCTTCTGGAGCTCTTGTAGGGCAGGCCTGGTGGTGTAAAAATCTCTCGTCATTTGCTGTTATGTAAAGGATTTTATTTCTCCTTCACTTATGAAACTTATTTTGGCTGGATATGAAATTCTGGGTTGAAAATTCTTTTCTTTCAGAATGTTAAATATTAGCCTGCACACTCTTCTGGCTTGTAGAGTTTCTGCTGAGTGATCCCCTGTTAGTCTGATGGGCTTCCCTTTTTAGGTAACCCAACCTTTCTCTCTGGCTGACCTTAACATTTTTTCCTTCATTTCAACTTTGGTGAATCTGACAATTATGTGTCTTGGAGTTGCTCTTCTCATGTGTCTTGGAGTTGCTCTCCTCGAGGAGTATCTTTGTGGCATTCTCTGTATTTCCTGAATTTTAATGTTGGCCTGCATTGCTAGGTTGGGGAACTTCTCCTGGATAATATCCTGCAGAGTGTTTTCCAACTTGATTCCATTCTCCCTGTCACTTTCAGGTACACCAATCAGACATAGATTTGGTCTTTTCACATAGTCCCATATTTCTTGGAGGCTTTGTTCATTTCTTTTTACTGTTTTTATTTTAAACTTCTCTTCTCACCTCATTTCATTCATTTGATCTTCAATCACTGATACCCTTTCTTCCAGTTGACCAAGTTGTTTCCTGAAACTTGTGCATTTGTCACGTAGTTCTCGTGTCATGGTTTTCAGCTCTATCAGGTCATTTAGGGACTTCTCTACATTGGTTATTCTAGTTAGCCATTTGTCAAATCTTTTTTCAAATTTTCCCTTCTTTGCACTGGGTTCGAACTTCCTTCTTTAACTCGGAGAAGTCTGATCGTCTGAATCCTTCTTCTCTCAACTCGTCAAAGTCATTCTCTGTCCAGCTTTGTTCCATTGCTGGTGAGAAGCTGCTTTCCTTTGGAGGGGGGGAGGTGCTCTGATTTTTAAAATTTTCAGGTTTTCTGCACTGCTTTTTCCCCATCTTTGTGGTTTTATCTACCTTTGGTCTTTGATGATGGTGACGTACAGATGGAGTTTTGGTGTGGATGTCCTTTCTGTTTGTTAGTTTTCCTTCTAACAGTCAGGACCCTCAGCTGCAGGTCTGTTGGGAGTTTGCTGGAGGTCCACTCCAGATCCTGTTTGCCTGGGTATCAGCAGCGGAGGCTGCAAAGGAGTGAATATTGCTGAACAGCGAATGTTGTTGTCTGATCGTTCCTCTGGAAGCTTCATCTCAGAGGGGTACCCAGCTGTGTGAGATGTGAGGTGTCAGTCTGCCCCTAGTGGGGGATGTCTCCCAGTTAGGCTACTGGGGGGTCAGGGACCCACTTGAGCAGGCCGTCTGTCCTTTCTCAGATCTCAAACTCCGTGCTGGGAGAACCACTATTCTCTTCAACGCTGTCAGACAGGGACATTTAAATCTACAGAGGTTTCTGCTGCCTTTTGTTTGGCTACGCCCTGTCCCCAGAGGTGGAGTCTACAGAGGCAGGCAGGCCTCCTTGAGCTGTGGTGGGCTCCACCCAGTTCGAGCTTCTTGGCTGCTTTGTTTACCTATGTAAGCCTCAGCAATGGTGGGTGCCCCTCCCCCAGCCTCACTGCCACCTTGCAGTTAGATCTGAGACTGCTGTGCTAGCAATGAGGGAGGCTCTCTGGTCGTGGGACCTTCTGAACCAGGTGTGGGATATAATCTTCTGGTGCACCATTTGCTAAGACCCTTGGTAAAGCACAGTATTAGAGTGGGAGTGACCCAATTTTCCAGGTGTTGTGTGTCACGGTTTCCCTTGGCTAGGAAAGGGAATTCCCTTCCCCCTTGTGCTTCCCGGGTGAGGCAATGCCTCGCCCTGCTTCGGCTCTCGCTTGTTGGGCTGCACCCACTGTCCTGCACCCACTGTCCAGCACGCCCCAGTGAGATGAACCCGGTACCTCAGTTGGAAATGCAGAAATCCCCCATCTTCTGTGTCGCTCATGCTGGGAGCTGGAGGCTGGAGCTGTTCCTATTCAGCCTTCTTGGAACTGCCCCTCCAAGGCCAGTGTTTTTCTAATGCCAAAAACAGACAAAGATAGAAAAAGAAAATTATATATCATTATCCCTTATGAATATATGTGTAAGTCTTCATCAAAATACTACAAACCAAATCCAGCACCTATAAAATGGATTGTGCACTGTTACAAAGAGGGACCTCCCAGGGATGCAGACTGGTTTAACATCTGTAGGTCAATTAATATAATATACCATAGTAATTAAATAAAGAGCAAAAACCATATGACTCTCAATTGATAGCGAAAAGGACTCTGACAAAAGTTAACACCTTTTCATGATAAGACACAAAAACAAAACAAACTAAAAACCCTAGGAATAGAAAGGAATGAACTTATCCAGAGAAAGGGTATCTATGAACTATTCACAATTCGCGTTATACTCAATGGTAAGAGACTGACTGCTTTCATCCTGAGACCGGGAATATGACAAGGAAGGCAAGTTTTATTATTTCTATTTGACATTGTGCTGTATATTCTATCTGACACAATTAGGCAAGAAATATAAATGAAAACCATCCAAATTAGAAAGGAAGAAGTGAAACAATTTTTATTTGCAACTGATATTATCTTATATGTAGAAAATACAAAGAAACACACTAAAAATGCTATTATGCCATTACTTTTAACGGCAAACTGCAGTTACTTTTGCACCAACCTAGAACAAATAAAAAATGTAGCAGATTTGTGACACACTAGATTAGTATACAGAAAAATATTGCATTTCTATATAATAGCAATGCATATTCCAAAAATTAAATTATGAAACTATTTATAATAATATCAATAATAAGAGTAACATTCCTAGGAATAAATTCAACAAGAGATGTATAAGGCACATGCAATGAAAACTAAAGAATATCACTGAAAAAAATTAGAAACCTATAAATAATGGAAAAGTATAACATTTATATATCAGAATATTAATACACTTGACCTTTGAATAACATAGGTTTGAACTGTGTGGGTTTACTTATATGCTGATTTTATCAATAAATGTATTTTAAAATATTTGGAGATTTGCAACAGTTTGAGAAAACTCCAGATTAAACCATATAGCTTAGAAATATCAAAAAAATTAGGCATGTCATCAATGCATAAAATGTGTGTAGATACTAGTCTACTTTATAATTTACTACCATAAAATATACTCAAATTTATTATAAAAGGTAAATTTATCAACATTTACTCACATAAACACAGACCATGATACCATTCTCAATTGAGAGAAATGTAAACAAACATAAAATCCTAAGTGCATAAAATTAATGGCAGTACACACTATCCTATTGTAATAATTTTATAGCCATTTCCTTGTTGCTATTGCAGTGAACTCAAATGTTGAAGGTATCCATTTTACATGTTGTGTAATGTTAATCATCTCTGCATGAGCAATTTGTCTCTCAACAAAATTGCATATTCCAGTGAAAAGTGATCTCTCACTGTTCTGGTGTATTTCTCATTGTGTTAAATGCAATATCATAAACCTTGAATGACACCATGAGACCTATATGAACTGCCACTAGTGATCCTGGAAGTCCTCTCAGAAAGCAAAGAAAAGCCATGATATTACAAAAAAAAAAATAATAATAATAACTTGATATATACTGTGATTGAGTCCTGTAGCTGCAGTTGCGTGCCATTTCACATAGACTATTCATCTTCTAAATAGAGACATAAACTTATGGATGGATACATGTTGTAAATTACTACAAATGTATTTTCTGTTCCTTATGCTTTTGTTAGTAACATTTTCTTTTCTTCAGCTTATTTTTTATCAGAATATAGAATATAACACATATAACATACAAAGTATGAGTTAATCAACTGTCTATGTTATCGGTAAGGCTTCCAGTCAACAGTAGGCTATTAGTGGTTAAGTCTTTGGGGACTCCAAAGTTATATGCAGATTTTTGACTACACAAGAGGTCAGTTTCCCTAACTCCCATGTTGTTCAAGGGCCAATTCTATTGCTAAGATGACAAATTCAATCCAATCTCTATCAAAATCCCTAGTATCATTTTCCAGAAATTTACAAGCAAATCATAAAATTTTTGGATTGAAATATAAATAGCCAAAACAATCAGGAAAATGAAAAACAAATTTAAAGAACTCAAACTGTTAATTTCAAAATATACTACAAAGCTACAATATTCAAGATGGTTTAGTATTAGCATAAAGATAAAAACAAAGACTAATGGAATAGAATTGAGATTTCAGAAATAAATCCATAAATCTGTGGCCAACTGATTTTTTTATAGTAATACCAAGATCATTCAATAGGGAAAGAATAGTGTTTTCAACAAATGATACTGGGAAAACTGATTAGTCACATGTCAAGCAATGAAGTTGGAGCAGTACCTCACACCATACACAAAAACTAATTCAAAATGGATCATAGATCTTAATATATGAGTTAAAACTATATGATTCTTGTAGGAAAACATAGGAGTAAATCTAGATTAGGCAGTGCTGTTTTAGATATGACACCAAAATCACAGGCAACAAAATAAAAAGGATTAGACTACTAAATTTTTTTAAACAGTTTATGCTATAAATGACAGTCATCAAGAAAATGAAAACACAGCCCAAAGAATAGAAGAAAATATTAGCAAATCTTGTATCTGATAAGGGTCTTATAGCCAGAACATGTAAATAACTCATATCTCAGTAAGAAAAAAAAAAAAGCTAAAACTGGATATATAATCTGCATAGACATTTATCCAGGTAAGTATACAAATGGTCGATAAACATATGAAAAGATGTTCAATATCATTTTCCATCAGTCGACTTCAAATCATAACAACTTCACATCCAACTAGGATTACTACAATCCAAAAACCAACAATTACAAGTGTTGACCAGGATGTGGAAAAATGATCCCACATGCATTACAGGTGGGATTGTTAAATGTTGCAGCCACTTTGGAAAACAACTGGATGGTTCTTCAAAATGTTAAACTTAGAATTCCCGTATAATCCAGCAATTCTAACTCTAAACATAAGAGATAAAAGCATTCAACTCACACAAAAAGCTGTACACAAAATTTCCTAACAACATTATTATAATAGCCACAATGTGGACACAACTCAAGTGTCCACTGTTAAATAAATAGACAAACTAAATCCACATAATTGAATATTTTTAGCAATAAATAAATAAAGTTCCAACACGTGCATGAACCTAAAAGACAGTAGGCTAAAGGAAAAGCCACATGTTGTATGACCATATTTAAATAAAATGTGCAGACTAGGTACAGCTAAGCAAATGTATAGAGATGGAAGTAGATTAATGGATGTTTAAGTGTAGGGGTCCAATGGGTAGTAACTAAGTATTAAGTATGGGATTCTTTTACAGAGGACTTAAACATTCTAAACTTAGATTTTGGCAATGATTGTATAACCCTGTGAACATACTTAAAAAATTGATTGTACACTTTTAATGAATTAATTTTATGGTATGTAAACTATATATCAATACATATGTTTAAAATATTCAAACCAATAGTCTGAGACTTTCTTGAGGGTATATATCATATAATGATGAGTTAGCAGCCATGACAATTTAAATTTATCAGCAGAGCTCTTAAGACAGTCTTTAGTTTGGACAGAGCCTACTGTCTTACTAGAATCATGTACAAACATGAGACACGTTGAGTTTAATATAGAGCATTTCTGTTTCTGGTATAAAAAACTTCTTTTAGAATATGTGGTACCTTTACTATTTTCTAAAACCACTAAGTGGGTATTTAAGGAAAACGTAATGGGTATTAAGAAATTTGGACTCCCCGTTTCGTTTTCTAACAGATCCATATCAGTTTCAGTTGAGCATTTCAGAAAAGCGGATAGGAATACTAACTGGAATTGGGTAAAAAGTAACCTAAGTAATCTGCTCAGTCCCCAATTCTCTATCTAATTGAACAGATTGACAATATTTAAATCAGATGCTAAACAATTTGCTGTTGTTCCTTAAAAGATTAAAGTTAAGTTAAAATTTAAAACTTAAGTTACAAAAATAACTTCTTAATTTACTCCTACTGCTGAATTAATATTTAACCTTAGGAAACTAGAGGCGTATCTTTTTTATAATGGTTAGAACTGTCTGTATGGTGTGCAAGAAAATAATAAACAATACTATAGTTAATTTTTAAGCAGCCCAAACCTTGAATAATCTAGATACATCCAGGAAAAAAAAAAAAATGTTTCAGTTGGAAATGAATTTGTATTTAGAATGTAAATTCCATAGAGCCAATGATTTTCCTTTCATTTGCTTCTATGTCCCCTAGAAAAGTACCTATCACATAATGTATGCTCAGTAAGCCCCTCTTGATGGATTAATTTGTCCTTATCAAACATAAGCATATGTATTTATTTCATGAAATTATATAGAGATGGAAAACTTCTTTAAAGAACAAACATCTCTAGTTTGCACATGTAAGCACAGCATACAAGGGACTTATGTTATGTGACATTTAAATAAAAGATTTACTTGGAAAGCCAAGATTTCATCTGATGCAATAATGAAAAATCTGATAGCTCCGTTATGGCTCATTTAAAGAAAGTCAAAATCCTAAAATATAAGAGTGCAGTTGTCATTAAGATGTTAGTTTTATGACTATTTGAAAGGCTACAGAAATATCTGTTAAGTATTAAAAGGGCAAAGATTTAGATAAAAATAGAATTGTGCAGCCACATTTCACTGTACTGAGTGTACATTAAGTCTTGTACCTCTACAGATGATTTTATGAACTGTATAGCACTCTAGAAACATTTGTATTCAGACAATTGGATATGCTGAAAAAAATTAGAGTTTGGTTTTGAGCTGTAGTTATAATAAAGATTAGGGGTGTGTGTTAATGTAACAGTTTTTACTTAACAATGATATGTTAAATGAATCTTTTTAAATACAAACTTGAGTTTGGAGAATGTAGCCCAATACAGTTGCATAAATATGGCAAAGACGTGTCTTTGAACACATTTAAAGATTCTCCACACAGGATGAAATTCATTTAAAACATGACCAAATTCTCTTTAGACGTCTCTATGAAAGAAAAATGTGATTAACATACACAATAATGCGGAAACATAGTAAAGAATTGTTTATAGCAGAATGAATGGTACATGAATTATGTATGTGTTGATATTCTTAAAATTCATGTTGAATCATTTTTATCAACATATTCTCATTTCTTTGTTATTTCTGTAAAACATGGATCATTCTGTAAAGTATATGATTTTAACATAGACCATGTTATTTTGAAACATCTGGGGCATATATCGATTAAGCACAGAATATATCTAATCAACAGATTTGAAAGGACCCACATTTTCATACTTAGTATGAATGGATTTTATTATCCAACTATGTGTACATTCTTCAAATTCAAGTGTTTTCTTCAATAGAGCAATGCCAGGTGAGATTTTTGGGTCTTATAGCAGACAAGAGCAATTGTTTTTAATACTTCTGGTAGATATTTCTCTTTTAAATTTGTTTTAGTTCATATATACACACACACACACATATATATATATAGAAAGAGAGAGAGAGAGAAAGAGGGAGAGAGAGACACCTTTACTGTTTCATTTTGTAATGTTATACAAATTATGAGATTAAGTGTATTGTAAGGTTGGTATCTTAGCCTAGAATCATCATTTTTCCTAATTGCCAAATCCAATGAATTATTTCACTTTTTTTCAAACTCAAAATTACTCCAATCTATAGCCTTTGCTGTCATGATTGTTTCCAGATTTCTATAGTTCTTTATGTAGTCTTCCAATCCTCAAACTGCAGTCAGACTTTAAATTTACATTTAAAGTCAGCTTTAAAGGTAAATGTTAATCATACCACAGCCTACTTCCCACTCACCCCAAGCCCATCCCTCAATTCAAACCCTTCAATTGAGCTACATTGTTTTTACCTAAAGATCCAAATTTTCAACAGGGTCAATAAGTTCCTGAATATTTTTTTTCTGTATCACCCCTTCAAAATGAATTACTTTCCATTTATCAAATTTGTTATGCTCTTGGAGTTTCTCACATGTTATTCCTTATGCCAGGAAAGTCCCCATCAGTGCCCTTCTCTCCTGTCCCTGCCCCAACTTCTCATACATCTTAAACGCTAGAGAAATGCTTCCTTTCTGGGGAGGGTTTCCTGCTGATTCTGGTTATACATTCCCATAGAATTCTAGACTTTACCTTGCATATAGCTAGGCACATAATTGTCATATGATACATACTTGCTGATTAACTGATTTATAATTTTTTTTCCTTTTTTTTTTAATTTTGTATTCTTCTAGAAATTATTTACCCTTCCTCCTTATTTTTTCTTCAAATATACGTGTTCCTCAAATTTGTCTCCTATGCTATCCTTCTCCCTTAGCAATTTCATGACTTGAAATAGTACCCCTGTATAGAAAATTACTACATATATATTTTCATCTTAGATTTCTCTCTCAAGGTCTACCCATACATGACTGCTAGGTTTCTTCACTTGGAAGGCATCTGAAATTGAATATACTCCAATTTTTTCTCCAACATTTTTGTTCCTATATTCCGTAATTGTATTAATGGTACACTACCTTTCCAATCACCTGTGATTAGAATTTATTTTGATTACTGCTTCACACTACTCTCTTCATATTCCCTCCAACTTAATATAATAAATTACCATGTCTTATTGAGGGTACTTCCTCAGTCTCACCTTATCTCCTTTTCTTTCTTCTGTGGTCATCATTCTGCTTCATGTTCCCATTATCATTTATTGAGCTTACACCAAGCGACTTCTAGTGGGCTCTGCCATCTTTAGCTTTTTCCTGCTTCACTGCATCTGTCCCATATGTTTTCCCTTTTTGGAACTTGTGTCTGTCACTGCCTTTTTCCATGCCCAGCTTCCAGCTCCCTATTCAGTGCTCAGTGCTCAACACACAAAAAAACTTTCTAACTTTTCTATATGGAAATAAATTTTTTCTTCCTTTGAATTCTCATAGCACTTAATCTGTACTTCTTCTATGGCACTATTAGTTTTTTTGTTTAAACTACAATTTAATTGTTTATGTACAGCCCCTTTCCCCTCAGTGGAGTTCTAAGTTTTCTGAAAGAGGTATTTATGTTTGGTTCTTTCATAAATTTACTGAGTCTCAGGTGTTAAGAAAATGTGGTTACTAGTGAGTGACTGAATTGATTTTTATATGAATTTTACATAAATATTTTATTTTATATAAATGTATCTATTGAATAAAATTATATTTGTGGTAATATATTGATATTCACTTTAATGGTCAATTCTAAATCACTCTGCTTTTCTTCTCTGTTTTCTTCAATACTCATCATTGTCTATTTTGCTACATTAGAATTAGTTTTCTTTGGTAGAAACCTCTGTAAATTCCAAATGAAATTAATTTTACAGGCATAGCTTGATGTTTTCGCAGTAGAATAAAACAATGTTCTACTCTATTCTAGTAAAACTTCAGTCCCTTGCTCACCAATGTTTTTTGATGATTGCTACTATGAATACCTGAAGTGTTGTCATTTCCTCTCTATTTATACAAGAAGAATATTTTTGATCTGTGACTATGGTCTCACTTAGTGCAATCTGCCCCAAATAGCTTTAATTTGTTTTAATGGCAACAAACACAAGGATAGAGCACTAAAGTATGATTTAATGTTGAGTTCCCAAAGCACAGAACAGTCGCTCTGTGAATTCCTACTGATTAAAAAGGGGATCCATTCCCAAATCAGGAATGTGATGGACATGAAAGTAGCATTCCAATATTTTCAAGTGTTAGGAGAAAAGGAATTTGAGTGTCAAGGAATGAAGGAATTCAAAAACAGCTGTATCAAATGAAAAATGAAGCCTTCTCTCTGCAGGAAAGACTGGCAGGTCAGGAATTGCTCACAGGTGATGCCAGTGAAAAACACTGGCCTTGCATCACATAGCAGATACAGTTTCAGTGCCCACACAAAGTGAAATACGAGTAGGTGGATTGCCTATCTTCTTAGAGAAAGCACAGAGTTGATGGAATTAGTTTATAAACATGTGACCAGAAAAATGCCATGTGTAAAAAAAGAAACGGTTTTTTTAATGTGAGTATTAATGAAATAATATCATGAAGAATTTTAAAATGTATATGCCAAATATTATTGATGTGACTTAATTTTAAACTGTTCTTGGCTAAACTATCTTAAAAATGTCTCTAAAATATTTTTCTTAAAATGGCCTGACACTTATGATAAGCACTTGTTTTGCCACCCATTACATTTTGTTGCTTTTCAAATCCATTGAAATACATTATTTTGGTTTATTTTACTTGTAACACAATTTAAATATTTGCTTTTAGAAAAAAAGTCAAAAATGATTAAAATTGCCCAAAAGACTTTTTTTAATAGACATGTTATTATAAAACAACTGTTTAATGACAAGCATAAATGAATTTGACTTATACAAATTTAATTGTCTTAACACACATGTGAATAAAATACCTGGAAATTATTTGAAGATACTTAATGCACTGAAAACACAGCTGTATTCACTCTGTTAAGCCTTAAGAATCTTAGACATTCCTAAGTTACTAAATTATCGTTAAATATTAAAGACACTGGTGTGTAGTGTTTGATTTGTTTTCTGTCTTCAAAAGAGGTTTACTTTTAAGAAGAGGTTAGAACCAATTGCTGACTGTGAACTGATAATTCACCTGTCATGATTATGTCAATTGGTTTTGTTTGAAGGGGAACTGAGCATAGGTTGAAAGTAGATGGAAAAAATCTTATTAGAACAACTTTTGTGTTGACTAGTTTCAGTTTATCTTAAAATAAATTTCCAAGAACTAAGAACAGCATCAGAAATATGTAACCAGCTTTGTGATTACTTCTAATGCTTTATCTGACATAGAAATGGTATCTGATCTTTCATGGTTTTCCATGAAAGCCTTCTGAGCCTTTCCAGAGTGTTGTCTCCAAAAACTCCAGAAATTGTGGAAGGGATAGAATCACATAAATAGACTTAAACTGTGACAAGTAAATACTTTTGAGCAAGGACAAATGGTAGATTGTACTTTTATAAATTTTACAACACACACATTAAAAGAAAGGTTGCTTACTTAAAATACTTTTTTATTGTTAATGTTGCTCATAAAAGCTCATAAAAGCTAACTTTCTCTCACTTTGTGAAACTCAGTTTCTGATTATACAACATCTTCATTCTACTGGCTCTTCATGTTCTATTTTAATAGTTAGAGTGTGTAAAAGAATTTAAGGGCATGATTCTTTTGCAGCTTCACAGTTTGGTTTCAATTTGATTATTGCTTAGAAATAAAATGACTATTGAAATAGAAGTGTTGGGAAATGTGTCACAAGAATCAAGACAGAGAATAGAAAATTCTGAAAGTAGGTACCACATATTCTGTCAATAACCTGTCCTTAGCCAGGATTGTGTGAAATTTTCTCTTTTCATAGTCTTAAGCATTCTTGGTGGAGATACCACTTTGGATGATTTGGTATTTTTGAGTTTGATGTTTTTCTGTCATCAATAAATACAACTCAATCATGATGTATTTTGTACATACAACAGGCCTTGGCTATGCTACTATTTTGCCAAGTGGGTTTTTTCATGTTATTATTTTTTTTTTTTCTTTAATGAGTGGCTTTGGTCTGTATATTTCCTTTTCTGATTTGGTTTTGGTATGAAGGTTATATTCTCCTGTTGAGTTATTGGATATTTCTCCGTTTTTTTTTTCTCTGGCGCATAGATTGGAATGATATATTTCCTATAAGACTAAAGAGGTCCCTTTGTGCAACTAATGGGACTGGTATTTCTTTGTAGTACATTTCATTATGATTTTATGCTGATTTTATTTTTTAATACATTTTATTATATATATTTAAGGTATACAACATGATGTAATGGGATACATATAGAGAGCAAAATGTTTACTGTAGTGAAGCAAACTGACATATCCATCATCTCACAGTTACCCGTTTTTTTTTTAGTTTTTTGGCAAGTGCAGCCAAAATCTACTTATTTAGGATGAAATCCAAATACAGAACAATTTTATTACCTATAGTCTACATGGTGTACACCAGGGGTCCCCAGTCCCTGGGCTGCAGACCTGTACTGGTCTGTGACCTGTTAGGAACCAGGCCACATAGCAGGAGGTGAGCAGCTAGCAAGCCAGCATTAACGCCTGAGTTCCACCTCCTGTCAGATCAACCCTGGCATTAGATTCTCACAGAAATGGAACCCTATTGTGAACTGCGCATGCCAGGGATCTAGCCTGTGTGTTCCTTATGAGAATCTAATGCTAGATCATCTGAGGTGGACAGTTCCATTTCAAAACACCCCCACCGTCCTCCACCCCCACCAGTGGAAAAATTGTCTTCCATGCAACTGGTCCCTGGTGCCAAAAAGGTTGAGGACTGCCAGTGTATACTCTGTCTCTAGACTTGTTCATCCTACATATCTCCTACATTTTATCCTCTGACTTACATCTCCTTATTTCCACCCCAACCCTGGTAAACGGTTTCATTTTCTCAGTATTTTTTTTCAGATTCCATATATAAATGAGATCATCCCTATTTTTCTTTATGTGTCTGGCTTATTTCACTTAACATATTGTCCTCTAAGCTCATCCACATTGTGGGAAAAATGGCAAGTTCTCATTGTTTTTCAGGCTGAATAATATTCCACTATATTGTTTATTTTTCCATTTGTCTGTCAGTGGACGCTTAGATTGTTTCCATATCTTTAGTATCATGAATAATGCTACAATAAACATTAAAGTGCAGGTATCCTCACAAGGTGACTTTTATTTCCTTTGGTTATATGCCCAGGAGAGGGATTGTTGGGTCATATAGTAGTTCTATTTTTAATTTATTTAGAAACCTTCATAGAATTTTCTGTAATGGATATACCAATCTACATTCCCATGGGCAGTCTACCCTTTTCTTCTCACTCATGTCAAAATTTGATATCTTTTGACTTTTTTGAAACAGCCATCCTGATAAGTGTGAAGTGGTCTCTCATAGTGGTTTTGATTTGCATTTTCTTGATTAATGATGTTGAGCATCTTTTCATATACCTGTTGTTTATTTTTATGATTTCTTTTATTAAGTGTCTATTCAGATCTTTTGCCCATTTTTAAATGTTTTTCTTCCATTGAATTGTCTTAATTCATTATAAATTTTGAATAATAACCCCTTAGTAGATGTGTGCTTTGCAAATATTTTTTTTCCCAATCCCAGAGGCTGTTGTTTCAGTTTGGTGATTGTTTCCTTTACTGTGAAGGGGTTTTTTAGTTTAATGTAGTCCCGTTTATTTGTTTTTGCTTTTGTGGCTTGACCTTTTGGTATGACATCCAAAAATTCTTTACCAAGGCCAACCTTCAGAGGTTTTGAACCTATGTTTTCTCAAAAATAAATCTAAACATATACAGTGGACTGATTTTTTTTTTTTTACAAGGGCACCAATAGAACACAATGAGGAAAGGACAATCTTTGCAATAAATTGTGCTAAAAAAAAGCTGGATTTCTATATGCAAAGAATGAAATTGGACCTTTATCATATATCATATGCAAAAATTAACCCAAAATGGATGAGACCTAAATGTAATAACAGAAACTCTGATGTTATTTCAAAAATATTTTTACATGAGTTTTTATTCTTTCATTTTGTTTTTCACATTCTCAATTGAAATGCTATTTGCATACAATGAAATAATAGTTCCTAAGAGTGCAGCTTGATAAATTTTAATAAAAGTATACCTCTACCTCCAACAAATATAGAGCAATTCTGTCACCCCAGATGTTTGCTTCATGCCACTTTCCAGCCAGTTCAACACCAGGCTCTGTTCCCAGCATACAACCACTCTTATGAACTCTAACACCATATATTATTTTTGCTGCTAGAATTTTGTAATAGTGGAATCTAACATGATGTATTCTTTTATATCTGGCTTCTCAAATGTCTGTTAGATACACCCAGGTTGTTATGTCAATCAGTGGCTAGTTCCTTTCTGTTTATGTATAAACTTGTTTATCCGTTCTTCTAGGACGAGCACTTGTTTACATTTGGCTTAATGGTGATTGTGAATAAAATGTCATGAACATTCACGTGCAAGTTGTTTTTATGAACATATGTTTTTAATTCCCTTGGATAAATACTTAGCAGTTGAATTACTGGATCATAGTGGAACTGTATGTTTAACTTTATAAATAACTGCCAAATCTTAAAATGATACTACTGTATCATTTTAAACTGCCAACAGCAATTGCACTAGTAATTCCACATCTTCTTCAGCATATACCATGAGTTTTCTTTTAGTTTTAGCCATTCCGAGGTATGTGTATACGTGTGTGTGTGATTTACCATTGATTTGATGGAGTTCTTTATAGATTATAGGTATTAATCATTTTTCAGAAGTAAGGAGTGTTTTCTCTCAGCCTGTGGCTTATCTATTCAATATTTAAATGAGTGTTTGCATCAGAAGGAATTTTTTTTTTCTCATTTTTTTTTTTTTTTTTTTTTTTTTTACTTTAAGTTCTGGGATACATGTGCAGAATCTGCAGGTTTGTTACCTAGGTATACGTATACACATGCCATGGTGGTTTGCTGCACCCATCAACCCATCATCTCCATTAAGCATTTCTCCTAATGATATTCCTCCCCTTACCCCCACAGGCCCTGGTATGTGATGGTCCCCTCCCTGTGTCCATGTGTTCTCATTGTTCAACTCCCACTTATGAGTGAGAACATGCGGTGTTTGGTTTTCTGTTCCTATGTTAGTTTGCTGAGAATGATGGTTTCCAGCTTCAACCATGTCCCTGCAAAGGACATGAACTCATCCTTTTTTAAGGCTGTATAGCATTCCATGGTGTATATGTGCTGCCATATTTTCTTTATCCAGTCTCTCATTGATGGGCATTTGGGTTGGTTCCAAGTCTTTTCTATTGTAAACAGTGCTTCAATAAACATGTGTGCATGTGTCTTTATAGTAGAATGCTTTGTAGTCTTTTGGGTGTATACCCAGTAATGGGATTGCTGGGTCAAGTGGTATATCTGGTTCTAGATCCTTGCGGAATCACCACACTGTCTTCCACAATGGTTGAGCTAATTCACACTCCCACCAACAGTGTAAAAGCTTGCCTAATTCTTCACAGTCTCACCAACATCTGTTGTTTCCTGACTTTTTAATAATTGCCATTCTAACTGGCATAAGATGGTACTATCATCAGAGTGAACAGGCAACCTACAGAACGAGAGAACATTTTTGCAATCTACCTGTCTGACAAAGTTCTAATATCCAGAATCTACAAGGAATATAAAAGACAAATTTACAAGAAAAAAGAAATATCATCAAAAAATGGGTGAAGTGTATGAGCAGACACTTCTCAAAAGATGACATTTATGTTACCAACAAACATATGTAAAAAAGCTCATCATCACTAGTCATTAGGGATTTTTTTTTTTTTTTTTTTTAGTGTTCTCTGCTTCCTCGTTAAGTAATCTCTTCTTAGCCTAGGTTCACAAAGGATTTTCTAATGCTTTCTTCTTAGAATCTTTATAATTTTAGTTGTCACATATAGTTCTATGATCAATCTCAAAATAAGATTTGCCTAAGTGTGAAAGAGGTCATGAAAGGTTGTTTTTTGTTTCCTTTTTTGTTTTGTTTTGTTCTTTTTCATACAGATATTTAATTGTTTCAGTACCATTTGTTGAAAACACTTTACTTTTCAAATTTGGTTGCTTTGGCACTTTTGCTGAAAATAAATCAACCACCTATGTATAGTCTTTTTGGGCATTATACTATCCCATGTCTATTTACCTATACATACAACAATCCATACTCCAGTACAAAATTGAATAAATGTGGTAAGAACAGATATCTGTCTTTTTATCCTGGACTTGGGAAAAAAACCTGAGTTTTATATCATTAACTGTGGTGTATTTCTTACTGAGGGATTATGGCGAAAGAAAGAAAGGAAGAAAGGGAAGAAAGAAAAGAAAGAAAGAAAGAGAGAGAGAGAGAGGGAGGGAGGGAAAAATGTGATATAGAAAGCAATTTTACTTAGTCGTGCTTATCATTATTCTTTGTGTTCTCAAGATAGTTTTTGGTGCATTCTATGTTCTTTGTATTTTTTAATTTATTCAATGAATTATGGCACAAATTATTACCTTGGTCATTCAGTTTGGTAATGTTCCTTTAGTAGCTAACATAAATGCTTTCATAACTGCTCTTAGTTCACTTGCTCTTATTCATTTTTCAAGATGATTAAGCAAATTGTGTGGAACCCCAGAATTTTTCATTTAGACAAAGTGTTTTGTATATATGCTCTATAAGTACTGTTTTTAAACTTTTATGTGCTCACATCTTTTATTTACTAATCCTAAAACAACTCTTTAATAGAGACAATGTAAGATTAAAGAATAATTGAGTCCCTTTATTCCTGATTATGAAAGTTGTAATAGAAAGTTATGGACACCAGACAGTGCCTAACAAACTTGAATATCAAATTTTATTTTAGATATCAATTTAAATATCAATTTTAAAATATTGATTGCAAACTTTTACAATTTTGCAGGTTTATAGACTTATGTTAAAATCATCTCTTATTTCAATAATATAATTTGAGAGAAGAAGCCTTTAGAAATTCTGTAAACCAGCATGATTCTCCTTAATTTCTTTCCTTAATAAATGATTCATTTGATTATATATGTAAATGATATTTTCAACATACTTTTGACTTAGGCATTGTTTTAAGAAGAGATATAGCTTTTAAAATGAGTGTTAGATTAGATATCTGAAATGGTTTGGGAGGTGTGTGTGTGTTTATGGCATGACTCTCTTCTCAGTGGTAAAGTTTGAAAAACCTATAACCCATCAATTATTCTTGGTGCAAGTAATCACTTTATTGTACCTTAAAACAGACATTCTATTGATTTTGTTTCCTAGTTCAATTTTGTGGGGAAATTGCTTGGACCAAGAGGAAACTCCTTGAAGAGGCTACAGGAAGAAACAGGTGCTAAAATGTCTATCCTGGGCAAAGGATCAATGAGAGATAAAGCCAAGGTACTGAACTTTGAATCTGACATTTAACACATTCAGGAGGTTACCTATAACACTGATGGCCAAATTTACAAGCACGCCTGAACCGCTCTTTTACCATTTCCTGTGATTTCCGTCTCCTGGGATCACCCTGTGTCACTTTCTGCTATCTCTGCTGTCTTCCTAAAAATCAATTATTGGCCTCCCTTCTTTTTCTTTTCAGAAGTATATTCTGTATTTTCATTTTCTTTAGTCCTTTGTGTAGGTTGCTATCAAATCGTTTCACTTTTTCTGTGTCCTCTGTAGGATGTTTCTATATGTCTGTGTTCATTTTCTTTAATTCCCTGGCTAGTTCCTTTTTCTTTCTTCAATCATATCACCTAATCACATCCATTGTATCATTCTCTCATTTAATCTCTCTGCTCTATTTCACTTAGATCATCTTACCTGAAGCAATTTCAAATACTTATCTGCAAATCTAAAAGAATCCTGCTTATTTCTTGAAATGTTTCAATGATATTAAACAACTCACCTGACCCCCAAAAGAACAATAAGCTAAGAGATATATCAAATTTGATGTTTGAAATGATTTATTTCACATCTGAACTACATTATTTCTTATTTTATAAAGTGTTAGCAATTTTCTCAGTGTTAGAATTCAGTGTTTGGGAGAAATGACAATTTGTAGAGATTTATTCCAAAAGGATCTTTGAGAATTCACTGGGAAAGGCTGGATGTGTTTGGTAATATCATTTGACCAGACCACACTCTTATGACTTGGTAATGTTATTACGGAGAATGAAATGTTCAAATATTTATTTTTGACTATAAGAATCCTTAGAAAATTGCTCAGGAGTCCTGTATCTGCGTTAATGAGACATATTAAATGAGGAAATTTATAGGGTGAAATGTCACTGAGCTGGTGAATATATCATACATAAAGTATCTTTACTGTAATAAGTCTACATTGGGAGTCTGGGCAAAACTCTCTATTTAGGCGCTTTCTCAGAATGGTTCAATAGTCAACTGTAGAAAGTCACAGAAGGAATGATTTTTACTAGCCCTTTCTTTGGGATAACTTTTGATTACTCTATACTGTGTACAATTTCAGCAACAACTACATTCTTGCCAACCCTCCTGCCTCTAGATATCTCTGACGACACTTAAATATTGTAAGTATTTAAGAGGTGAGCGCACCAGCATCTAGACATGAGATAAGCTTTTGTCTCTGCCACAAGTTTAGATTTTCTTTATATAGGAGGAGAAAATGACACATAATAATCTATGCCTGTACTTTCATCTATTCTTTAATATTGTTTTTGTTATGAATTTCCCAAATACTTCATGCTCTTATATTATAAATTTCCTATTGTGCGTTCTTATAGTCTCACACATTCTTTAAGATTTAAATTTGTCATTGTCTCCCCAGCATGGCTTCCCTGAACTCCTAAGTCCTCTTTTATCACTTAACACATTTTACTGTATCTGTTTATCTCCAGGATGGAGAACTGTTCTAGTTAGCTTTGCACATGCAGAATCTCCATGTGGTATTTCTATATCTTTTAAAACAGATGGATGCATATTTTCTATTCTCATATATTTGTACATTTTTTCCTGTTCATAAAGTTTTAAACTAGATTTCTTTTTCCCTATGAGCATGTTAGCTACCAGCAAAAGTATTGGAAAATCCAATAGGAAACAAATTTGCTTCTATTAAGATCCCATTAGGTTTAATTTACTCATATTACCTGTTACTTACAATTCAGTTTCTTAATACTCTTTGCATGATCCATCATGTTTGACTATGATTTGAGCGTTTTCACTTTTTACCAAATTAAATAAAATAAACATATTAAATAATAATAATATATTGCATTGCAAAATATTTTTTTAGAATCTAGATAAGACCTTTTTTTCATTCGTTTTTTATTGTTGTTGTTGTTGTTCCACTTGCTTGCTTTTGAATGATAAGGTCTTAACTTTCTAAAGTATTGGACACCTAGCTGAAATAAAATCACAGGCATGGATATGAAAAATTTACCTTAGTAAACACTTGATTAAAATAAAAAATAAATCCTTGGTAAATTATTGATTATGATGCTGTTATTTTGCCTTTTTGCATCAGGACATGAACAGGAAAGAAGATTTTACATATTTTTTCTAATTATTAAATAACTCACATGAGATTGTGCAATAAAAATGTGTATGTGTGCATACACACAACCATACAAACTGGTATATATTCATGCTTTAATTATTTATTGAACATATTTTGTGTAATTCACAGTTCTAGTTTATATTAATGAATACAAGGTTTTACTCTCTTAGAGTTTACATTCCAATGGGAAAGACAGATAATAAATACATGAATAAATTTTATACTTTTAAGAATTGAGGCTGGGTGCAGTGACTCAAGCCTGTAATCCCAGAACTTTGGGAGGCTGAGACGGGCAGATCACGAGGTCAGGAGATCGAGACCATCCTGGCTAACACGGTGGGAGCCCTGTCTCTACTAAAAATACAAAAAATCTAGCCGGGCGAGGTGGCAGGCGCCTGTAGTCCCAGCTACTCCAGGAGGCTGAGAGGCAGGAGAAATGGCCCTAAACCCGGGAGGTGGAGCTTACAGTGAAGCTGAGATCCAGCCCACTGCACTCAGCCTGGGCGACAGGAACAGACTCTGTCTCAAAAAAAAAAGAATTGATAGCTTTTATGGATTTAAATGAAACAGAAGGAGGGAACAGAAGTTAGTTGTGATGGGAGCAAATTTTGGTACAGTGATGAGTTAGAAAGAACACTGGAAGATGAGAACAAGCCAAACAGAAATATCAAAAAGGAGAGAGAATGCCAAGTGTGAAAGCCCTGAGGGAGAATCTGTACTTTATGTATAACCATAGCTATATCTAAAACTATTATAACAACTATAGCCATATATTCATTTAATAACTCTACTTATTGCCCTTTGGCTACCATCTGATTTCTTTATAGTAAAACTCCCGAAAAGTTATTTGCGATCACTGGCTCGACTTCATTCCCCTCCTCAGCTCTGTGACTGGATCCTCCTGTTCCAGACCTCCAAGCCCAGACTTAGTCTTCAGATTTCTTTGTTTCCTCCATGTTCTTATAGCACTAATGTGCTCTGAACCTCAAATTTATGTCCAGCCTCCAGTCTCCCCCTTAAGTGCTAGATTCTAAATTTATATATTTACCTACTCAACATGTCAATGTGGATGTAACAGGCATTGAAATGTAATATGTCCAAGGACACACACATACATACACACAAATATGTATGGGTATGTATGTTGACAAGGACTCTCCTTGACCAAACTTTAGTCAGGCCTCTCACAACCCTCTTCTCAACTTTGCCTGACTTTACAAAGATTAGCCATGTTTATAATTTAGATCAGCAAGTATTAAGAAGTTCAACATGCAACTGCCAATCTTTTTATCCAACGGAAAAACTAAATAACCGAAGCCACATGAGGGGCTCCTTGTGTGCTTTACAAGGTCTGGGCCAGCACTCTCCTCTGTGGTTTCACAGTTAGGTGACTTTGCAGAATATACTGTTTAATAACATGTTTGCTTCATCTTTCTAAGACATGATAATGCAGATTGCTTTTCTATGTTGAGTATGCTGCTAAGATACTACATGATGTATGTCTTTTTTTCTTTTTCTTTTTCTTTTCTCTCTCTCTCTCTTTTTTTTTTTTTTTTTTTTTGACAGTGTCTCCTTCTGTTGCCCAGGCTGGAGTGCAGTGGTACTATTGTGGTGCAATCACAGCTCACTGCAACTTTGACCCACCGCCAGGCTCAGGGCTCGAGTGATATTTCCACCTCAGCCTCCCAAGTATCTGGGACTGCAGGTGAATACCACCACACCTGGCTAATTTTATTTTATTTTTTGTAGAGATGGAGTCTCATTTTGTTGCCCAGGCTGGTCCTGAACTCCTGGATTCAAGTGATCCTCCTGCCTCAGCCGGAGGTTTAGTTATACCTAGCAAATAAATCTGTAAGCAGAAAAAGAAAACAAAACAAAGTAAAATATAGTAATACTCAAGGTAGCACCAGTAGCAAAATCCTACCATACAGTCATGATTTCTTTCCTGTATTGGTCAGATCCCACAACATATGAACTCACATCCTACTTAAGACCAGCCAGGAATGCTTTCACAGAAGCTACATTTTAAATTGTGAGAAGAAAAAGTATTCTTAGAGAAATCTAGAAAGGAAAATATACAGTATGTATGCAATATTTCAAAATACCTCAGGAAATTAACTAGCAATTTAGAAAGTTCTTTAAAGCCTAAGTCTTCATATACCATATGGCCAGCTGGTTCTAAACAACCACACAGCTGCCGGTTTCACTGGCAGTTGCTTCTGAGCAATCTTCAGGGTAACTTACTGTAGCTTCAGATAGAGTGTTGCTATTTTTGGTGGTGTTGATGGCAAAGACTGGTGAAGGAGAACAGAGGAAGCAGTGGTTCTACAAGCTTATTTTTGAAAACGGCGGCAAACGAACATATTATCTCTAAGAGAAAGGGCTAGAGGAGTTACAGAAAATCAGACAACAGCTGAAGACACCCAGACAAGAGTAAGGAAAATAGGAAAGCTTGAAAGCAAATTTCTCAGACTAACCTATTGTCCTTAAATGGAAATCACAAATGGACATGTTGTGAATAAATTATGTTGTAATGCCAGGTATTTTGGCATTTCTGTTAATAAGCTTGGCTGAAATTACGAAATGGGGTATTAAAGCAGTTTCATGATTCTGTGTTAAAAGTACAGTGCTGTTTGGTGGACTTTAATTTGAAAAATATGTAATACTTCTCAAGGCAAGCTTTTCTGTCTTTGATGCAGTAATAACATGCAGTTTCTATTTTAGAATATTGCTTCTGCATTTTGTGATGACTACTTTAGTAAATTCTTTCTGATTTCATGGCAAATTGATTTTCATCAACAATAAAATCAACAAAAAACCTTCAAAGAGATGTGGCTGCCTAGTGGGCAATGTGAGTGTGAACCTAGCAACAGCCGTCTCTCATCTGGCTTCTGGGCTCTGCCTAACATCAAACAGCGTGATAGTCTCTCAAATCCTGAAGGAGTGAAGTCATGCTCACTGCTTGTCAGTCAGGCTGTGTTACATACACTCCTGTTTCAACGTTGTAATATCTTGAACACCAAAGCAGTTTATAATCCTACAAAATCAAGAGCCCAGACACCCTGACTTTCATTTTAGCTGTGTCTCTAATGAACTGCACAGCAAATCAACAACATTTCTTTCTCAACTGGCCTTCTGAAGAAAAGAATGGCTAACTCATTTTGACTTCCAGCACAGTTAAAGGAATCAGCATAATAACTTGCTTAAATATCATTTGTGTTTGTGACACATAAGCAGAATATTATAAAATACAGATACATGGAATTTTGTTTATATTTGATTCAATCAACTTTTCCGTTTCTCTGATTTGAATTTTAGAGTAGGAGTAACAGACTGAAAGATCCCACCTGAACCATAACTCTTATGATAAGAAACATTGTGTTAAAATATATATATTTGTGGGAATACAGTGAAACTTATGTTGCAATGTTGAACCAATAGATTATTTCAGTATGTGTTATATTTGGAATATACATGACCAAATAATTAAACTAATTAGGTTTGAGTCAAAGAGTGAAATATATCATTATATTTGTGTTTTTTCAAATTAACATCTTCATCTTTTGATGTATGAATAATTTATCATTCAGTGTAGTGTGCCTGTGACCTTAGAATGAAAAAAAAAAATAAAGCCATAAAGTTATCTGGGCTCTATTTCTTCATAAGCTTCAATGACAGAGTATGAGGTAGTAATGTTTTATGAATTTTGAATCAAAGTTATGTATTATCTTAAATCATTAATTTCCTCTCATCTGATTTTATTCACATCTAGACAAATTCCTTTTAATTTTTGTAATTAAGACCTGCTCCTTGGAAACTTTCAGGGACCTAATGTCACAGCCATAAACCAAGTTTAATACACAGAAAACATTTTATTAATGCTACTTGTATAGTAGCTTTTCCTCATTGTCACTTGTCACTCATTATTTGTACTGTGCTCTTATTTCCCTAGAAGAGTGAAATGAGGGAATCATAGAATCGGGGTCTCTCCTACCATATTGCAAGACATTTTTATTTATTAAGCTATTAAAAAAGAATGTGTGAAAATAGAAATTTTTAGACATTTTACATTTATAAACCAGAATTATAATGATGTAGTTCCTTTCTACCACTGAGGATGGTCTATTATTTTTGATCATAAGCTTTACTGCTGATCTGAATTTTTTTTTTTTCTTTTTTTATTGAGACGGAATCTCACTCTTGCTGCTCAGGCTAGAGTGAAGTGGCATGATCTCGGCTCACTGCAACCTCCACCTCGTGGGTTCAAGCGATTCTCCTGCCTCAGACTTCCAAGTAGCTGGGATTACAGGCGCCCATGACCATGCCCTGCTAATTTTCATATACTTAGTAGAGACGGGGTTTCGCCATGTGGGCCAGGCTGGTTTTGAACCCCTGATCTCGGGTGATCCGCCCGCCTCAGCCTCAGAAAGTGCTGGGATTACAAGTGTGAGCCACTGTGCTCAGCCTAAAAATATTATAGTAAAAGTACAAATGCAATATAACCAAAATATATAACCAAAACATAAAATATTCTGGATAGTATTTTAAATTTCACATTCTGTGGAACTTTTGAAAATGGTTGCAAATTATTTGACATTTCTCTTAGAGAGAGATGAATAGGGTCCAGTTCTCTTCCCCTTGAATCTCAATAGTTTCAGTGACTTGCTTGTAACCAATAGAATGCAGAGAGTAATGGTGGTTTGTGATTTTCGGGGCTACATTGGAAGAAGCTGTGCACCTTCTTTCTCATTTGCAGAAACACTCTCTTGGAGTTTAAAGCTGCCTTGCAAAGATTCTGAAAATCCTGATGCTGCTTACTGTGAAGAAAGCCAAAATTACATAGAAAGGCCATGTATAGGTGCCAGTGGGCAGTCCTACTTCAGTCCAGCCTTTGAGTCATCTTAGTGCAGGGTTTACACATGCGAGTAAAGAATTCTCCAAATGATTCCAGTCCTTAGCCATTTGAGTGATCAGCTGCTCAAGTCTTCCTATCCATGGCCCAAAAAATCCTGGAGCAGAGATGCAAGCTATATTCATGGTACACTACCTAAATTTCTGACCCACAGAAACCATGTACATAATAATAATATTAAAATCGTTATTTTAGACCACTAAATGTATCATGGTTAGTTATGCAACAATAAATAACTCGAACACATTACTACTACTTTATATGTAAAATTATATTCTCTTTTTGCATTTCTGCTGCCTTCTAATGGCGATAAGCACAGATTGATCATTTCTAGAGGGATGTGTGTGTGCATGCGTGTGCATGCGTGCATGTGTGTGTGTTGGGTGTTTGTTTTTAGTTTTGTTCTGTTTTGTTTTTTATTGTATTGTATTTACAACTTATTTTGAATTTGCCTCTCCTACCATCAAATAATTAAAGCGCATGTCAACATTTTATTTAAAACTTGTCAAAGAAAAGGCTTCCAAGAGAGGCAATTTAAACATTTCTTCTTGGTAGAGACTTTTTATGAGATACTAGACATCAAAAATAGAAAGCTCTAGTTTTAAAAGCATTAGGTTAGTCATAAAGCTGGTTTAAAGTCTTTCTGTTTTTGGATGTCTGATTTAATGTCACAAGACGCAAGGTTAATTGGGCAGGTGATTCCAATTTCTCTGTAAGTCTTCTTAATTTTACTACAACTTCACAAAGCAAGTGTTCTAGCATTTTATCAGGGATGCTAGATGGATCCCAAAAGGGAAAGTAAATGGCACCACACAGAAAGTACTGCCTCAGACCAAGACTGGGAGAGTTTTTATTACTTAGTCTCTCCTTTTGAATATTTTAGATTGTTAAAGATTTGTCTTGGTCAACAAAATGTTCAATATGGTGTTTTTGTGAGGAGACTGTTAACTGAGTTTGTTATGTCATTAGTCATTTCTCACATTTTATTGAAGGAAGAATTTAGATATGAGATCAGTTTATGCAACACCTAGACCAAGATTACTGGGAATATATGTACCCATTGACATGATTTACTTAGATCAGATTGTTATATCAGAGAAAAATGAGAGAATCCAAAGGCAATTTTGTTTAGAAAGATGTATTTGTATTCTATTAATAGATACACATATATATATTTAGTACCACATACATATTATTTAGCGGATAATCTCTCTCTCCATACACCATACATATATATGAATTTTGAATGAAATTCAAAATTATATGAAATTATTTATATATAATATATATTATATATGTATAATATAATATACATTATATATTATGTATATGTATAATATATAATATACGTATAATCTAATATACATATATTATATATGTGTGTATAATATATGATTATAAATATATAATTATATAAATACATATATTTTATATATATATATATATCTGCTGTCCTCTAATGGTGATCAGTGCAGACTGATAATTTCTAGAGGGGTATGTGTGTGTGCACGTGCGTGTGTGTTTGTATGTTTGCCTGTGTATCTATATAGATATGTACATGTTATTTTATTTAATAGAAAGCACTGATTAAAACATCCATAGTTGTATAAAACACCCATAGTTGTATAGCGAGCAAATCTAGAGCATGTATAATTTCTCAAGTTCTGCATTGCATATTTTACTTTTTAAAAATATTAAAATTTACTTAATATTTTATACTGGATTCTATCTTTGCTTTGCCTACAAATTCAGTAACCAAAGCAAAGACCCATATTAATAAGTTACTGTTTTAATAGAATTCAATATTAGAAAGAACATTTACTTAAATAGCTCTATTTTGCTTGTTGTAACATATAATACATTATTAATTAATGGATAATTTTAATGTCAAACCCTGTGGGAATGGTTATTGAAAAAGCAAAATAATAATGATATTTAATCTCATAGAAAAATCTTCAATGCAAAGATTATTGTTGTTATTATTTGTATGTTTTTTGAAAGATTCCATTAAATGTTTATTTTAATAGTTGAAATGACCCCAATATAAGCCATATTTTTTAAAGAGAAACTTGGACAACTTGTTCTAGTACAGCTTGGGGAATTTGGAGGTACAGTTAAGAGGATAATGGGCCCAGAGTGGGAATGTTAACGAGAAAAATTCTGCACTTAACTCAAGTGCATCATCAGCACTAATTTAGATTCTGAATTTCATTAGTTGCAGTGATGTTTATTTGACAGTGTTCTATTTTCTTATCAGTTTTTTAAATTCACAAGTCATTCAAAAGTTGAATAGTAATCTATTTTTATCAGTCATAAATATCTGAATCATTCCTTAGTTGAATAGAGTTGTCATGAATGCTTGAAAATTTGTTTGGGCTCTTCACAATCATTGTTAAACAGCAGAAAACTGTTTTCTGGCTTTAGTTAATGACACTAAACAGAGCTCAAAGAAAAACCAAAAAAGAAAAAAAAAATCAGCAGCTTCTCAATCTAATCAACAACAACACTGCAGAGTTTACTTTTGTTTTCTGGGTGTATGGGTTCACCAAGAGGGAAGTCAAAAACACTGAGGAAAATGAAATGCCAGGGATACAAATACAAATTTACATATTTTGCTATAAACGCAATCAGTTGCACCACTTGATTTTTTTTTTTGCAGCAGGACAGTGTTTTATGCACTTCCAGGGTGCATATATTAAAAAAATTAATTAATTTATTATATATATAAATATATTTAAACATATAAATATATATTTTATAATATTTAAATATATGTACACATATATTTAAATATATAAATATATATATTTTTGCTTAATTATTCTGGCTAAAGGTTTGTCAATTTGTTTTTAACTTTTCAAAAAACCAACTTTTTATTTCACGGACATTTCATATAATTTTCTTCATTTCAATTTCAATTATTTCTGCTCTCTTGATGATGGGTTCAAGCAATTCTCCTGCCTCAGCCTCCCTTTTGTTTGTCTTGGAAAGTCGTTATTTCTCCTTCATATTTGAAGATATAATCTTATAGGGTAAAAGTGTTTTCCCTTCAGCACTTCAAATAGGTTATGCCAATCTCTTCTGGCCTATATGATTCCCACTGAAAAGTCTGTAGCCAGATGTATTTGAGCTCCATTGTATGTTATTTGTTTATTTTATCTTGCTGCTTTAGTAGCTTTACTTTATTCTTGATCTTTGGGAGTTAATTATTAAATGCCTTCAGGTAATCTTCTTTTGGTTAAATCTGTTTGGTGTTATATAACCTTCTTGTATTTGAATATTTATATCTTCCTCTAGGTTTGGAAAGTTCTCTGTTATAATGCCTTTGAATAAACTATACCCTTATCGCTTTCTGTACCTCCTCCTAAGACCAATAACATTTTGCCTTTTTGAAGATGTTTTCTAGAACCTATGGTTGTGGTTGTTTGTTTTTATTCTCTTTTCTTTTGTCTCCTCTGTTTGGGTATTTTCAAATAACCTGTGCTCAAGCTCACTAATTATTTCTTCTGCTTAATCTATTTTGCTATTAGAAGACTGATGTATTCTTTAGTATGCCAGTTGCATTTTTCAACTCCAGAATTCTGCTTGATTCATTTTCATTATTTCAATCCCTTGTTAAATTAATCTGATAGAATTCTGAATTCCTTTTCTGTGTTATGTTGAATTTCATTGAGTTTCCTCAACACTGCTATTTTGAATTCTCTGTCTGAAAGGTCACATATCTCTGTTTCTCCAGGATTGATCTTTGGTTCCTTATTTAGTTCATTTGGTGAAGTCACATTTTCCTAGATGGTGTTGATGATAGTAGATATGCTTTGGTGTCTGGGCACTGAAGAGTTAGGTATATATTATAATCTTCACTATCTGGGTTGGTTTGTACCTGTCCTTCTTGGGAATGCTTTCCAGATATTTGAAAATACTTGGATTTTGTGATATAAGTTTTTTCTGTTTTTGTGGGTACCCCAAGCCCTATAATGCTGTGGTTCTTGCAGACTCATAGAGGTACCATCTTGATGGTTTTATTAGTCAGGGTTCTCTAGAGGAACAGAATTAATGAAATATATTTACATATTCATATATATATGAATATATATGCGAGTTTATTAAGTTTATGTATATATATGTGTGTATATATGGGTGTGTGTGTGTGTGTGTGTATATATATATATGAGTTTATTAAGTATTAACTCACATGATCACAAGGTCCCACAATAGGCCATCTGCAGGCTGAGAAGCAAGCAGAGCCAGTCTCAGTTCTGAAACTGAAGAACTTCAAGTCCAGTGTATGAGGGCAGGAAGCATCCAGCATGGGAGAAAGATATAGTCTAGGAGACTAGGCCAAACTCTCTTTTCACATTTTTCTGCCTGCTTATATTCTAGCTGCGCTGGCAGCTGATTAGATTGTTCCTACCCAGATTAAGGGTGGATCTGCCTTCCCCCGCACTGACTCAAATGTTAATCTCCTTTGGCAGCACCCTGTCACACCTAGGATCAATACTTTGTATCCTCCAATCCAATCAAGTTGACACTCAGTATTAACAATCACAATGGTCTTGGAACAGATCCAGGAGAATTCTCTGGATTACCTGGCAGAGACTCTTGTTCTCTTCCTTTACTTTCTCCCAAACATGCAGAATCTCTGTCTCTCTTCTAAACCACCTAAAGCTGAGATTGGAGTGACACAAGCACCCCTGTGGCTACCACCACTATGACTATGTGGGGTCAAACCCGAATCGCAAGGTGCTAGATCTTGCCTATGGCCTTCTATAACCACTTTTTGGCTACTGACTATGTTTGCTCAAGGCTCTGGGGTTCTATAATCAGCAGGTGGCAAAGCTCACCAGGTCTGTGTCCTTCCCTTCTGGGTGGTGATGACCCCCAGACCCCAAGTGGGTACATAACTATCAACTGGTAGCCTGGCACTAGAGTCAAAAACCTTATAAGTCTACCTGGTGTTCTCTTGTACTGTGGCTGAGCTGACACAAACCACAAGATACATTTCTTCTTACTCTTCTCCCCTCTTTCCAAAGGCAGAGGAGCCTTACCCATGGCCACTGCCACCACTGGCACATGGTGTGTACTGTCAGACTACCATTGATATTTCCATTGATAATTCCTTAAGGTCCAAGTCATTTATTCAGCTTGTGGTGAATGCTTCCTGACCTGAAACTCACCCTTAGGCTTTTTTTCTGGCCCAGGGAAGGTTGAGAAATGCATGTTAAGATTCAAGTCTTAGAATTGGGGATCTCAAGAATTCACTTGGTGCTGTATTTCACTGTGGCCCACCTAAGGTACAGGACGAATTCTACCTTACTTTTCCCTGCACGTTTTTTAAGTGGAAAAATTGCCCCATAGCTGCCACAACTGGGAATGTACTGAGTCTCTCCTGAAACCATCAATTCTCAGACTCCTACCCAATTTTCTCGACATTGTGTCTGAGTATCATTGTTGGTTATTCCAGGCTCAAGGGCTCTTTAGTTAGCAGGTGATCAATCATGCCAAGACTGGCACCTTCCCTTTAAGGCAGCAGGTCCCTGTCTGGCCAAAAAAAATAATTTGAGCCTCCCTCCACCCCTGGTCCCTGGTGAGCACTAATCTGCTTTCTATTGCTATCTTCTGTCCTTTTTCTAGTATTGCATAAGTAGACATATATTGACTTGTCCATGCTTTTTTCACTTAACATAATGCTTTTGAGGGTCATCCCTGTTATTGTGTATGTCAGTAGTTCATTGTTTTATGTCACTGAGAATTTCTCCTTCATGTGCCTATACCTCCATTTATTTACTCATTCTTCTAGTGATGGTAATTTAGGTTGTTTCTAATTTGGGCTAGTATAAATAAGGCTACTGTGACGATTTATATATATGTCTTTGTGTGGGCATATGTTTTCACAGTAGAGTATTTGGGAATTATTCATCAAAAATTAAAGCACAAGGACATTTATTGCATCTTTTTTATTATTTTAATGTATTTATCACAGGACTATGAATTTTTTAGAAATTTAGAAAGTACTAATGTATCAGCTAAATATTTACTCTGATTTTTGGTTTAGTTTACTTGATGTTGGTAACATATATTAGTTCTAGGAATGACTCTTCTTAATTATTCATTTTTCATTCTGCAAATAATCATTTCTAAATTAAGGTTTGGAAAATATTTTTTCAGGAGTACCCTAAATGAAGGTACCAGTATTCAGAAGGTAACTTGAGATTCGGATTCCCTAGTAAGAGAGACTAGATTTGTTAGAAAAATGAAGCCATCTGCATCAATTTAGACAGTTTTACCAAATTGATTCATGAAATGTCTAATATTTCCATGTAATTAGCTGTGGCATTTTCAAACTCTATAACCAAGAGGAAAATTTAACCTTCTCTGAAGAATTGCACACTCTAGGGCTGATACTTTAGAAAATTATATTGTTCTAAGGGAGTACTCACCAAAGAATTATATCAGATTTTGAACAGATGCTGCAAGATCCTTGTCTTATTACTAGTACACCAGAGTGATGATATTAGAAATCTTCATCTCCTCCCTCACATGTGATGTTAAAGCAGATTTCCTATTTCTCATCTCTGACATTTTATTGGTGAATCTCTTGTGGCTGCTCCAGAAAAGTTCTCCTTTCTCTTGTATTTTCTACTGTACTATAAAATTAAATTCTAGTCATTAAGTTCAGTGTATGTTGGAACTCTAAAGGGTCTTTTTCTCTAATGGAAAATGGAGGGCTTATTTCAGATGATAGTATCTGTTTTTTTCTCACTTAAAATTTTATTTCTTAGTGAAGGAGCTTATATCCACATGTGCACATTCATTTAAAGTAAATAAAAATGAAACATCTATGTATAATATTAATAGAATTTTATCTATGGCATTAAAATCCATCCATTGAATGTCTTATAAAAGTGCTTCACTTGCAGAAATCTTGGAGATGGATTTATTATGAAAAGCCATAGGTCTTCTAACATGCCACACTCCTTTCTGTTTTATCTTTGAAACTTATATTTCTGATCTGTTTCTCCTTTGTGCTGTATTTCTGGTACTGAATGCAGATTAATCACTCAGCTATTTTATGTAATAGAGGATAGATATGTTTGGATTATTAAGCTGGAGAATGTTTGTCTCCATGGCCTATTGCATAGGAATTAGAAATGAATTCATAAACTTAGCTTTGTTTCCTGATAATGTTACTTATTCCTAAAAATCTTGCACATTGTAATAGATACTAGATTTAGCTTATTCTGTTAGAAAATATTTGATACATTTTATGAAAGTTTCATAAGAAGAATGTTAGATAAATTGAGCATATCTTAAAAGCTGTTGGAAGGTTTTGTTCAACTCTACATAATTCATGTAAAAAAAGTCCCCATCCAAATGTCAAGTACTACATGTCAGTTGGTCCTATTAATGTTGAAAAATAAATTTTGTGACCATATTCCTAATATTTTCTTGCAACTGTTACTAAAATTTTGTCATGAATTTTTGACAATTTGATATCATTAAGGTACATGCTATCAAAAATTATGTTTAGATTATTATACAAAAATTTAAAATATAAAGACCATTGCCCATACTTAGGTAAATTATAATGTAATTCATAACTACAGTTAACTTTTCCAAGTGTTTTCTAACTTGGTATGGAGAATGTAATTTGCCAGGTACATGTGCTCATAAACATGTTACTGTTGTTATTGTTTCACTGAATAACTGAACCCATTTCTAGTTGTAGGTTGCAGAAAGTTACTTCAAGGCAGAAGAAAAAAAATTATCACTTCTCAATTTTAGTTATTTTGAAGACATGTTTTTCATACACTAAGACAAAGAGGTCCTGTGAATTCTCCCATGTGTTGACAAGTAAATTTTCACTTTCTATGAAATTGACTAGTTGAAAGAGGAGCATAACTTTGTTTAAGCAGTTTATTTGCTTTAAGAATTTATTTGTCTTTAAGAAAACAAATTACCAATGAGTTTTACTAGTCTGTGATATTTCACACATATATCCACATGCACACAAACATGTTCTTGTATAAAAAGCAAATATGATTTAAAAACACATGACTGTAAAGTTTTTCTAAAGATGTATGGAGAATGTAAGTGTATATGGAAACTAGTGTCTTTAGAGTAAATATAGATTTAACGTTGCATATCTAATTATTTACTGGCTATAAGAATATTAAATTTACTATATATAAGCACAAAAATCCATATGAAGCAAGTAGCTCATTTTTAGGTTAACCAGATGATCAACACAGGATTAAATCTGCCAACATGCATACAGATGACGTTTTAAGATACTGAGTTCTCAAATATTTTCATCAAAACACACTGAACAAAAAGAATTAATAGGAACCTTAAGTCTTATCCAGATTTTATCCTGCTAATCTAATGTTTTATGAAATCTATAGTTTTCTATAGTGTTTTTTAAAAATAAAATATACACTGCATTTTCAAAGAAAAAAACTCCCCTTTTTTTCTATACTCTGCTACTACTCTCAAGATTTCATTTCTGGCTGCAGATGTGTGGAGTTTTTTCCTAAATACCAACTGTTTCTGTGACACCAGCAGGGTGTCCTACGATTCAACTCAGTTCTGATACTAACTGCCTGAAGTTAGTACAGATCTCACAGGTTAAGAGCTCTGTCCCACAAAAGTGCCCCCCTCACTTCAGAGGCGGTTAGTCCCGGTGTTATCTACAATTTGTGACTGACTTAGCTACAAACTGGAGGTTCCTACGCCTTCCTCAGGTTTGTTAATTTGCTAGACTGGCTCACAGAACTCAGGAAAACAATTTACTTAACTAGATTATTGGTTTGTTTTAAAAGGGTATATCTCAGGAACAGCAAGATGGAAGAAATGTGTAGGGCAAGTTATAGGGAAAAGGCGTAGAGCTTCCATGCCCTCTCTGGGCACGGCACCCTCCCACTACTTCTATGTGTTCAACAACATGAATGTTCTCCAAACTTTGTCCTTTTGGGTTATTACGGCAGCTGCATTTCATAAGCATGATTTATTAAATCATTGACAGTGTATGATTCAGTCAGTCTTTAAACCCTTGCCCCTCCCACTCCTAGGAGTTTAGGAGAGTAAGGCTGGAAGAGCCAACCCTCTAATCACATGATAAATTACCCTGGCAACCAGCCCCTTATCCTTATCCTTATCCAAAAGTCACCTCATTAACATAAACTCAGATGTGAAGAAAAGTGATGGGATGTGTTATGAATAACAAAATATATTCCTTTCACCTTTATTGCTTTTACCACTTAAAACATTCTGAGGTTTCTGAGTTCCATGCTAGAAACCAGGGACAGGGAAGAAGATCAAATATATATTTCTTATTATATCACAATCCTACATATTTGTCTGTTTTTTTTTTTTTTTTTTTTTGAGACGGAGTCTCGCTCTGTCACCCAGGCTGGAGTGCAATGGCAGGATCTCAGCTCACTGCAAGCTCCGCCTCCCAGATTCACGCCATTCTCCTGCCTCAGCCTCCTGAGTAGCTGGGACTACAGGCGCCCGCCGCCTCGCCCGGCTAGTTTTTTGTATTTTTTAGTAGAGATGGGGTTTCACCGTGTTAGCCAGGATGATGTCGATCTCCTGACCTCGTGCTCCGCCCCTCTCGGCCTCCCAAAGTGCTGGGATTACAGGCTTGAGCCACCGCGCCCGGCCCACATATTTGTCTTTATATTTTCCTGATTACTTAATTTTTAAATATTAAATGCAATTGGCACTAAGAAAATAAAGGCTACATTTTTGCTATGATTTTATGAACTTTATAATGATAATGTTTCTTAACACACTCTCCCCACAAAAACCACTGCAATCCAGCTTTATTCCCTCACTTCATTCAAACTGCAGTAGAAAAGAAGGTAGTTAGTTGACTGCTTATTTCTAAAGTGAGTAGTTATTTCTTAACTTCTAGAGATGGATCTAAAATAAGGCAAAGGCATCCTCCACTTGTACAATAAGAGTTCTCAAAATGAAAAAAAAAAAAAGAAAAAGAAATAAGAATTAAAAGCCATAATTGGAATACAATTTTCCTGGACAAAAAGCAAAACTTGAAACGACATCAAAAGTATTCACCATGTATCTAGCTATACTGGCCAAAAGGTATTAGATACACTAATAAAAAAAAAAAAAAAATTAGACTGAAAAAAGAGGATTTATGCATGCAGGCAAAAATCAGGCTGTCTCACCAATGGCTTTTGCCAGAGTTATGGGAATAGCTTTTAAAATATGCTTAAGAAAAGATAATGTGAACCGGTAACTTTTTATTCAGTCATACTAACTTTTATGCAGAAAAACACTGGGCATGGTGGCTCACACCTGTAATCCCAATAATTTAAAAGGCTGAGGCAGGTGAATTTCAAGACCAGCTGGGGCAACATAATCATAATGAGATCTGATCTCTGAAAAAAAAAAAAAAAAAGTTAGTCAAGCACGGTGGTGCATGCCTGTGGTCCCAGTTACTTGGGAGGCTGAGGTAGGATGACTACTTGAGCCTAGGAGGTTGAGGCTAATGTGTGCCATTATTGTGCCACTTCAGTCCAGCCTCGACAACAGAATGAGACCTTTTCTCCAAAATAATAATGATAATAATAATAAACAAAAATTAAATAAAATACATAATTAATTAATAAAGAAAGAAAGAAAAGAAAACCCTCATAGGATCAGTAACATGCAAGAACTAAGGGAATATTGTATACTGTTCTCATGGGATTTTTATGAGTAATTTACTACAGAGATCAAGTGTGATGGGCTTATTGAGTCACCTCCATTGCATATTGCCAGGTGGGGAAAGTGTTATAGAATTCTGTCATTTATATTAGAAAAGAGAAGTATAAATATTAATATAAGTAAGTAAATGGACACTTAAGAGTTTGAAATACTGCATCGTAATAGAAGTTAAGAAGAGAATTAACCCTATAGGTCTCAGGAACCATAATTAAAATTTATATCTAAAGGAGGAGGAATATGTTAACAATGCAACAGTGAAATAATAAGCAAAAACTGGACTGTCATGAAACCGCAGGAAAAAAATGTCTGGATGACTTCTATGAGGAAAAGATATGTGAGAAAATAAATGAGATTGAGGACCAACATAAAAATTAAGAGTCTTAAGAAACTTATGAACCAACCACAGTGCATGAACCAAATTTCAACCCTGATGCTACCAAAAAAAGTATAAAAAAAAATTGGAGAAATCAATATAACCTTATTAATTGTTGAAGCAAAAAAATTATTGTAAATTATTATGTGTGATAATGGTATTGAGGTTTTGTATTATTAAAAAAAAACCTTTAGAAATACATACTGAAATAGAGATACACTTTTTTAAAATGTACATATGTAGAAGAATATTTTTTATATGAAAATAGGTAATAATGTATTTTCTAATTTAAAAAAATAAGATATTTCTTTCGGAGGTAGAAAGACACCAATATCTTAAAGACACCAATATCTTTATAGTTTTTCTCATTAAAAAGTTAGGAAAAATAATGTAGTAAGGAAGTGATGATATAAATTTTGAAAAAATAGTGATGAAGGAAACATGAAAAATTGAAAATTTATGTTCCAAGACAATACAATGTAAATCACCATTAACATAATATTTTCACAAGAAAAATATGCCAAATTCAGACTACCTCTTTGGTTGGAAAAGGGATAAAAATCTATCAAATTTCAGTTTCATAAAGTATACTAATTTGAGAATATTGGCAAATTTAAAGAAATTTGCTATTCGTTTTTTTTTAAATCACATAGAGTGATTTTTTTCTGATTTCTAGATATAGACATATTTAGTAAATTTCAATACTTTATTGAATTTATAAAAATAAGTTTTAGTTTTACTCTTCAGTTTAATGGTTATTGTTTTAAGTGTTTTACATGTTCAATGGAGGCAGATTCTTCTGAATTATTTGTACTGATTGTATATCCCAGATTTCTATTTGTTTTATTATTGTTACTCACAAGGACCATGATAAATACTTTTAATATACTTTAATGGGTTACTATTACAAGAAATTCTGTAATGGTATAATAGAGACAGCATTTTCATTAAATTACAGTTTACATTGGAATAGAATGATGAAAAAATAAAAGCTCAAAGCAGCAATTTTATACAGCCCAGATAAATTAGATTCCTTGACAAACAATTCAAGAAGATGATAAACAGAATTTAGATATCTAAACAAAATCATTTTGTTCATAATAACACCATAAAAGATTAATGATCTCTTTTAGAAAGTTTGATAAGTCAATAAAATTATTTTATTTTGATAAATTACTATCACAATATTTTGCTTTCAAATGTATCCATGGTGAATTATTTTAATTTAAAAGTTATCACTTTAAATAGGGTGATATATGACAAAACTTTAGTAATTTATGGTTTTCAAAAATATACATGTTTAAAGAAAATTTTATAGTGTGTGCTTCAGTTACTATGCGCATGCATAACAATAGAATGGAAAATAATGTTACAAAAAAAATCTTGAAATGCATATTTTCCAAGTGAATGTTTTAAAAATAGTGTGAATAAATGATTAAATCATGTTCATTTTGTCATTCTTGTTCTCTTTTTATCTCTAAATTTTGATTTAATTCTTTTGAATATTATAGTCACAAATCATTACTTCGTTATTACAGTAATATTCAGTTAGGTATACAGACCTTGGATTTATTCAAGATGATGAATGAGTGGAGAAGAAAAAAATATTATAAATTCTATTTGTAATTTTTATGAGAAAGATATTAAGATTTCTTAAAATAATATGTTAACTCCTATTGTATACATATTTAACATATAAATTTTCTTATATTGGGATTGAATGTTTAACAGATTATTTTGGTAGAGGTTCTTGGTCAAAAAACTTTAAGAAACAATGATCTAATGCCATGAAGATGCAAATAACTACATAGATGTTTAAAAAATGGTATAGTTTTAAATAATATGTATTATTAGGTGAAAAAAGCCTCTTGCTTTGTTTTTTAGCAACATTTACATTTTACATAGTACAATATTTGCATATCTAAGTAATTTTAAGAATAATGATTCTGTATTCTCAAATTTATGATTACAGTCTTACTCTAACTTCTTTCCATTATATATAATTTACTGACTGTAAATTTAGTTCAAATGATGATGCAAAATATTATGAACACCATAAACTTGTTTTCTTTTATGTTTTTGTTGTTTATATTAAAAATAAATGTATTCCATTGAATACAATTTCTCTTTAATCTCCAAGAACAGTAGATATTACTTATTTAGGCATTTAAAAGACAATAGTCACAAAATTATTTTTAATAAAAATATTTCTTTCCACATAAATTATTGTTTGGGGTTATTTGCTCTTAGCTAAACAAGGAACAAGAAAGGGGAAAATGTTAATTTAGTACGAAAAATGAGGGGTAGAAAGCAAAATTGTCTGTATGACGAATTACAATGCTTTAGAGAATATCTATGCTGAAAACTGACATTGATGAAGTCCATTTGGCCATGGAACCTACTGTAAGTGCTCAGCATCTGGCCTTATTATTTTGGGATGAATCACAAAGATATATAAGCACATACTCAGATTGTTTCTTGAGACAGACAGACTTTGCTTGGTAAATTAATGTTGTTTAAATATCTGACACACATTTTAATAAGCTGAGTTTTTATGGATCTTTCTTAAATATGGATTAGTATATAATTTTAAAAGTAAATTATCTTAATCTTACTTTGACCTCCCATGTTTTGATGAGATGTAAGACACTTGTTTTTTAAGGTATTGCATTTTTTTTCTTTTCCACGTTCTAAGCTAAACATCCTTCAGTATTTCCAAGGTCATGCAAGCCTGCCTTTTTGTTCAAGCTTTTAAAAGTTTAATGTCTTTCTTTTATCTTAATTTTGAAGATGATAGCTACTTCAATTTGCTACTTCAATTTGAAAGCTGCTGCCAGTTTCTTGAGAGCTCTTAACATGTTTTCACTGCTTTGTGGCATAGCAAATTAATAGGAAAACAACAAAAATTAAAGAATACAGTCTACCATTGATGAACATTTAGGTTGATTCCATGTCTTGACTATTGTGATAACCAAATATTAACTCATAAGAGGAAAATGTATACTATGCACATGATATAGGATGATTACATTGATGAAATGAGAATTCAGAAATTTCTTGAAGTTGAAATTCTATTGAACTTTGAATGTTTTTTATGGTAAGTTTGAAATGAAAAGCTGAGATAATAGCCCAAAGAGGGAGCTCATGAATTTCATCAGGATGAAATGAACAATATAAAAGAATTCTAATGAAAAGTTAGAAATAAAAATTAAGCAACATATAAACAATTATCTCAATTGTCATTAAAAACTTAGTTGTCTTTTCTTGGATATAGTACACAAATAATTTGCCCAGAATTTCTTCACCTAGTAAGATGGCCAATACAGTATGTTAATCTGTGGTTACTGAGAAATGGAAACACAGAAAACACATTCTCCAGATTTACTATTTTGATATAGAGACAAGTTGGTTAACTCATACAGGCCTACAGCCTTTGAAAAACTTTAGGATGCTTCATAATATGATAAATTCCCAATGCAATTGGCTAAACATTTTTACTTCATAAATTACGTTTTTACTTCATAACATTAAGCATTTTTACTTTTAACGTTTTTATTTATTTAAACATTTTTAATTCATAAGGAAACATTTTTACTTTTAATTAAACATTTTTACTTCAAAAGGAAAAATTTGTTTTCTAACCCCGAGGGATAATCTACTTTCAAGGTTAAATCCTAAGAATTATCAAGAGCTTTCCTAATACTTGATCTAGCATATGAAAAACTTTGTTTTCCCCTATAGAATAAATATATACACACATATATATATATATACACATACACACACACACAAACTTTTTATCACGAAACATATTTATCCTTAGAGTCTCTTTAAATTTTGAAAAAAAACATCAAATTTTCTTACAAATTAGTCTCTAAAGTCAATAGAAAAATGTGTGATGCAGTTTGTCCTTTTAAAGAATTAGTTTGCAAAAATGAAAGATTATCCTTTAATTTTATATCATTTTATTCATAAGTCCAAATTTGAAAATGGTATCAAAAAATCTTTGATTTTCCTAGGCAAAATAGAGTGGCACATTTTATCTTAAGAATATAATTAAGAATAGCTAGACAACATAAACACTGGTCCACGGGTTTCATTACCCCCCAGAAATGAGATTCTACTATGTCACCTGGACGTAGACTCTGACAGTATGGCCAAAAGAACTTATATATGTAAAATGATCAGAAGAACTTACAAATGTAAAAAGAGGACTGTTAGGTTGGATAAAAACACACACAAGACCCAAATATATGATACTGCAAGAAACTCACGTTTTTTATTTTAATTTTTTTAACTTTTAAGTCCAAGGGTACATGCACAGGTTTGTTATATATGTAAACCTGTGTCATGGGATTTTGTTGTACATATTATTTTGTCACCCAGGTATTAAGCCTATTACCCATTAGTTATTCTTCCTGAATCTCTCCCTCCTCCCACCCTCCATCCTCTTTTAGACCCCAATGTCTTTTGTTCTGCTCTATTGTCCATGTGTTCTCATCATTTAGCTCCCACTAAGTGGAAATATGCGATACTTGGACTTAATAATAAGTGGGAATATGCAGTATTTGAATTTCTGTTCTTGTCGGTTTGCTAAAGATAATGGCCTCCAGCTCCATCCATTTTCCTGAAAGGACATGCATGATCTCATTCTTTTCTATGGCTGCATAATATTTCATGGTATATATGTACCATAGTTTCTTTATACAGTCTACCATTGATGAACATTTAGGTTGATTCCATGTCTTTGCTATTGTGAATAGTGCTGCAGTGAACATATGCATGCATTTGGCTTTATGATACACTGGTTTATATTATTTTGGGTATATATCAAGTATTGGGATAGCTGGGTCAAGTTTTGTTTTTAGGCCTCTGAGAAGCACACTTGAAACTTAACAAATAGTTAAAAGTGAAAATATGTGAAAATATTTGATAACACCAATCAACAGGAAGCTGAAGTGACCATATTAATATCAGATCACTTATATTTCAGATAAAAGAATAGTATCAAGGTTGAAGGTGGTCTTTTAAATGTTATGGGGTCACTTGATAAAGAAAATACAAAAATTATAAAGTTTACACACATAATAACAGTCACAAAGTACATAAAGCAAAAACTGTCAAAAATGCAATAAGAAATAGACATACCCACAGTTATAGTTGAGAAATACCTTCCATCAATAAATTATAGATCATGTAGACAATCATTAAGGGTAGAGAAGAGTTGAATAATATTTTCAACCAAACTGAGTTAATTGGCATTTATAGACAATACCCCACACTCCAAACAATAGCAGAATATACATTCTTTTCTCAAGTGCACATAGAACATTTAATATAACACATTCTGGGCAATAAAACAGCCATCAGTAAATTTATAAGGATAGAAGTGTTCAAAGGATATTGGTTGACCACAGTATAATTAAATTACTAATCAATAAGCAAAAAGTACAGAACCTCTGGAAAAATTTCCAAATATTTGGCAATTAAATAGTACACTTCTAAATAACCTATAAGTTTAAGAAGAAAAACAAGGACTGTAGACATTATTTTTACCTGAATGAATATGAACATATAACACATCAGAATGCAAGAAATACCACTAAATCAAATTTAGGTGGAACTTCATAGCATTAAACATATGCTTTATATAAGAAGAGATGCAAAATCGATGACCTTCGACTTCCACCTTAAAATTAGGAAAAGAATACCAAATTAAATGTAAAATAAAGAAAAGAAATAATAAAGATCAGATTGAACATAAATAAAATACAAAACAAAAATAATGGTGAATAAAAATTCATGTTCTTGGAGAAAATCAAGTTGATAAACCCCCAGCTAGATTAATCAAGAAAAAAAAAGAGAGAAAAATAAATTCTCAATATCAAGAATGAGAAAGATGACATTACCATGGATTTAACAGATATAAAAAGAAAAACAAGTAAAATTATAAGCAGCTTTATGTCGGTAAATTCTACAGATGATATGAAATAGAAAATATTTTTAAAACTATTCGAACTATCAAAGTTTATTCAAGAAGAAATAGTCTGACATCCCTTTGCCAAATAAGTGTATTTTGTACTGAGAAGCCTTCTGCAAAAACCTCCATGCCAGTGGTGGTGGTGAATTCTACCAGTCAATTAAGGAAGTTACAACACCAATTCTACACAAGATATACCAGAATATTAAAGAGGAAGGAATTATTTCCCAGTTCATTCTATGAGGCCAGCATTGCCCTGATACCAAAATCAGAAAATGACATTATAAGACATATAGAAAAAGAAAAATAAAAACTATGTGATAGTCTCAATTGATTCGTAAAAAGTACTTGGTAAAATCCAAAAACCATTTTTAATAAAAATATTCTCAGTAAAATTGGAATAGATGTAAGCTTCTGCAAACTTATAAAAGCATCTATGCAAAACCTGCAGTTAACATTATACTTAATTTTATTAGTATTTACTAATACTACTAAGACTAGTTTTGTGAATATTTATTAATTCTAAAAACAAACCTAACTAAAATTCTAGTGCTCAGTTCCACCAGAGACATCAGAGTTATCACAATGAAAATAGATGCTATTTCAGATTAGCATCTTCAATGACTGAAGTGTGATTCACCTTATGATGGCTTATTTGTTACTATCTATTTAACATAAATTAACTTATTTTGTCTTCATTTTAAAGTTCACTAGTGTCAGAGATAAAATTCTTTTTAATTTTAAAAAAGAATGTATGTGTAACTAATAACATTGGAAAGTTGTGTGTACATGGTCAGAATATAACTCAGCAGCCTAGTAAAGTATATTATTAAAACTATTATTAGATAATAGCAAAGTAAGTGAATTTCAATCTTTTTAAAATCTGTACTATTTAATGGGAAAATCAGTAAATGATATAAAAATATTTTTGCAATGAGAAAGTTTTAAAGTAATCTCAAATTAATAACTGATTCTTCTCTTGTCTACTCAGTCTTCCATCCATAAGTCTTCTGTTGGTACCCTGGGATAGTTTGGCTTGCTTCTTTTTGAATATACAAATAGTAATATTTATAGCAGAAGTAGTAATGGTAATGTGTATGTGTTAGCTATTATTGTTCTTTTATTACCATTATAAGTACTAATTTTAGTAGTACTGATTTATACTACTAATACTTATTAATTCTAAAAACATAAATCCTAATAAGTACTAATGGCACATGAGTAATAAAATCATGTGTCTTCAGTAACTTGCAGTGGGGAATAAATTTTTTATATCCCATTTATCAGAGGCAAATTGATGGATTAAAAATTGCTCTTTGTTCTCTAAAATTATGTAATTCAAATCAAAGTAATAATTGAACATCCTTACACTTGGGATGTGTTTGCTATTTTGCCACTTATTTACACTTTAGAATGAAAAAGATTACAATCTAAATTGTTATCCAAAATTATAGTTCTAAATTAAATTTAGAGTAGTTTAGTTCTAGATCTCTGAACACTACAGTATTGCAAATTTCAATACTACTATGGATTTTTCTTTTGGTAAAATGGGGAAAAAAGATCATCTCATTTTGTTCTTGAATTTATGCCACTCATGAAGATAGTAGTAGGTATCATCTTATCAGAATACAATATTTTTTAAGAGTTTTTCATAGGGTAAGTTTCTTTTTCAGAGTTTTGAAGAGTCAGTTCAAAGACAATAAATGGTAGCATTAATTTTTTCTCATATAACAACCCTATTAGTTTGCAACTTGAGGATTGATTTTTAAAAAGATAATTATTTCAGATCATATTTCACTGATGAAGTTTTGTGTTTGTCATTACTATTTTATGATACATGTTTCTTTTATTACCCCTCTTACATGATTTTATCATATTCTGGTGGCAAGTCTAATTATTCCATCATTTCATTTAATCAATTCCTGTCTAAAGCAATTTTTACCTTCCTACAATGCTACCGGAGTGCTACTGAAAACACCATGTCATGTGATCCTAGGCACAGCCTCTTATAGGTGTGGTCCATCAATCTGAAGATTAGGAAGAAAGAACATAGTATATATTACTGACTTTCGCGTTTTTGTATGTGTTTGGTTCATTTGATATATCTTATAAAACAAAACCAGCGATGAGGAAGGGAGAAGAGATGAGAGAAAAAATTTATTTAATACAAAAAAGAAAAACAGATTGATTCTACCAATATAGGGCATTTCTTTTCACTTGATTATTTTGTTTTGATTTGTTGAATATTTTTAGTGTGTATTCCATTCTTTTAAGTGATAAAATTTGAATAAGAGAAATAAAGGGTTTACTGACATTACATAGTATTGAGATGAGAAACCCTGCCTTTGAAGTAGTAATGTTTTAGTATGGCTGACATTTAATGGGAGCTCTGTTGTGGCCATTGCTTATGACCAGCATCTCTTTGGATTGCTCAGTGTCCAGGGATGTTAGGTCTGTACACATTGCTAATTGATCATTACCCATCTGTACCAGCTCTTAAATACTTCAAATGTCACTCTCCATCAGACTCCATATAAAATAAAATTATATATAATATTAATATCCAATTATATATACTATACCTATGTGTACTACATATTATATAAATGTATTTATATACAAATATTATTATATTTATATAAATATACATCTAAATGTATAAATAGGTATTTATAGTATATATGTGTATATACACACTATATATATACACATATATGTTTCCTTATTTCCTTCTCACCCAAATACTTTACTAAACTTTTATCGAAGTCATCAGTTAATCAAGTATTTTCTAAACTCTTATTGTATAGTCAGTTATATACTGAATGTTCTTGTATTTCTGCTAGTATGACTATAACTAAATTTTCTACACTAGCATGAGGATACAAGAAATTCAGTCTCACAAATGATTTCTAAAAATTATTACATGTGATGAAACTTTTGAGATTGGTTTATTTTGATCCTACCTCATTCTACTGTTAAATATATCCTGGGATCTGAAGGTGAAATTCCCAAGTATAAGCTCATAGAACCACTAGAAACCAAAATATCTATGGGGAAAAAAGTGAAAGAAAAAGGAAAGAGCCTTTGTTAGAAGGTCTGTTTAGTTTTCATAATTTGTGTTCTTGCTTTGGGTCTAATTAATGCTTGATTTAGAAACATACTTGAAAGTCTAAACCTGGATGAACTAGCTTGAAGGTTCAGAAGGAAGGCTAATGACTGTAAGTATAAATGGCACCATCTCTCTTTGCTGACACTGGAATAAAATTACTGAAATTATCAGAGCAGGAAAGAAAATCTTCAAACAATTTAACCTTTGTGATTCAAGAGGGAATGCTAATTGTACTTACCTAAGAGAAATGCAGAAATGACATGAAACTCATCTAATTTTCTGATCTGTGGATAATAATTCTGGCTTTCGTCAGTAGGACTGGAAAATGTAAAGGCTTTATCTTTTCAAACATTTTATACCTGTATGGAACTCTAGGTATAGAGTTGCCATCTCTGCAGACTTCTTTGTGTATCTCTGAGTACCTAACCATGAAACTAGAGGTGGAGTTAGTGAGTAGAAACAAAGCTTTTCAGTTTTTGTCTGGAGCTTTGGAAATTGTCAGGGTACTAAAAGAAGGATCATGGGACTTTTAGATGGAGGGCTGATCATGAACTTGACCATTTTTGGTTAAGATGTTTTTACTAGAGGAATATAGACTACATGGTACTGTCTAAGGTAAAGAGTGGCGGGGTGTGAAAATACTGCAGCAGATAGAAAGCATGCACCTGCATCTCTACCACTTTTCCCTTACATCTTATAAAGCCAAATGCAGCAGGACATGGGTTCTGGGCTGGGCTCTAGCTGTTTCAAACAATATAACCTTTAATAAAACTTTTAACATTATTAGTATCTTTATCTGTAAAAATCAAATTGTGTAAATAGAAAATTCCTCTAACTCTGTAATGCCATATGTACTTTATGTGTGTGTTAATCTATGAGTATACTACCCTAAAATGTCGTTGAACCAGTGATATAATGATGATTCAATTATGTAAGTTTGAAAGGTGAAAAAAAGAGGTAAGAATTACTTTTGAATGTGTCCCTTGTTGCATTAACATTCAGACAACCATCCCTAATCTCATTTACTGATTACGATTTGTCCTCATAAATGTTTCTAGCCTTTCCTTGAATACCTTCTAGGTATGATTTGCCAAGGTAAAAAAATCCACTTAAGAAAATCAAAGCTAGGAAACTAAAGGATAACATATTTGCATATATATCTTTGTGTATTAAGAAACTTCCTAAATGAAAACACATTCTTATTATTTTCTTATATAATGTAATTATTTTCTTATATAATGTAATCTGTCAAATATATTACAAGTTGTCAAAAATAGTAACATTTCCATGAAAATATTTCATGTGCTGTATGACTAGACAGAAGTAAAAAAATGATGTTCCATTTAGGAAATAAATAACTCTAGAATATAAATTAAGTGATGAATATTATTTAAGAGAAGTTACTCAGTTAATCTTTGTTTTGTTAGTAAAATTATTTGGATTTTATGTTGCTTAAATAATAATTTTAGGTCTTTGATTACCATATGAATTGAATTATTACTTTTTTTCTCATTTATTCTGACACTTGTACTGTATCTAGCCAGTAGGGTCACACAGTGTTCAAAAGAAATCAGAGACAGCAATTTGTTATGTTTATACTTTCAGGAAACTTACCTGTTACTCACTTATTCATAAACAATTTTGAACTTGCATTTTGACAAATTATAGGAGTCCTTTGATAAATTAAATCCTCAATCAAAGGATTGGGTTTTAAAAACCAGAAATAAAACACTTTTCTATCTCTAAAAGGACATAAAGCAAGATCTTCCAGAACATTTATCCTTTATTTATGAGAAACTATAAGAAAGACAATTTAAATGTAATTGGTTCTTATCAAAGATATTTGAAACTAATATATTGTAGACTGGAAAAATGTAGAAGAACTCACTGAGAGTAGATATACCACCTAAGAATTAGATGGAGAATAACTAATACTTATTTTATTAAAATACGTTTGCAATTAGTGCATACACCACGCATTTAATCTCATGTTTTAATAATATTTTCTTAGAAATATTAATCAGTGTCATTCATACTCACTGCAACAATCCACTTAGTTTTCAGACCTGTCAATCAAAACTCTGTAGTGAGACTCTCGTCACACATAACTGCTTTGTAACCTAGGAAACGAACATGGTGCAAAACTGTGGAGTAGGGAACATCTCTTTCCTTCCTGTGGTTGCTAGCACCTCTTTGACTTAATTCTGCCATTTAAACCATTCTGCCATTTGCCACATCAGTGATCTTTACTGAAGCGTTTATGTCATTGGGTTCCAGAAACACAGAGGTATTAACATTATGGTGATACTGTGGGAATGGTGTCTGGTGTGAGGCAACGCACTGCCAAAGGATAGTAGTAACCTCACTGAGTTACTGTAAGGACTGGTGCCTGTAAAGGCATGGATAACATAGTGATTCCAAAAGCACATAGCACAGTGTCTGCCTGAGTGTTAGTTCATAACAATCCTCAACTTGCCTTATTTTCATAATAATAATGTAATAATAGTAATTCAAATAAAATTGATTTTGTGCTACCACATCTTTTTTGATATTATAATTATTAAAATTTTGCTAAAATTATTATCAAATAATAAAATTCTATTATTTTAAATTAAAGGGGCCAAAATGTTGAAAATGTAAAATAAAATTTTGTTTCCATTTCAGTTCGATCAAATTAATCAGTAAATTTTAATTCATACATTTAGGGTCTGATCTATTTGAAATAATTTAAGTACCTTATCAATGATTATTTTTCAAATGGACTCCAATTTAGGAATATTTTTTCAATAAATTCTATTCATGTTTATAAGTAGGTACACATCATATTTTCTAGCTTTGGTTTGTGCCGTATAGCTTTCCATACTGCTATCTAGAAGTATGAATGAAATGCTCATAACTTTCCAACTGATTAAAGTTTCTTAGAAATCTTGTCAATTGACATGGCTCCATAGAATCTCATTTGAATTCCAAAGAAATCATAGTCCTCCTTTTAATTTTGCAACCAGACTATATTTTTACAGTGAAGAAGCTATTCAACTGCTAGGAGCACAATGCATGACGTGATCCTCCCCTCAGTGTCACTGCAGTTCCCAATCCTTCTTCCACAACACCATCTGTTCATTTTCTAGTTGCTAGAGATATTGCCTGAACAAAACAAACATCTCTGCTTTCACTAAACTTAAATTCTATTTGGGAGTACAGTGGAAATGAAAGGAAATAGATGAGCAAACAAACAGGAAAATGCCTCAGGTTGTGAGTAGTGCTGTGTATGTAACTAAAATGCATCCATGTGATAGGAATGCCTGGTTGGCTGATCTGCTTAGAGTAGTCAAGAGACACCTCTCTGAGATAGTGGCAATAAAGCTGAGATACTAAGCTGAATCACTAAAAGCCAGCCACATGAGGGTCAGAAGTGCACTCTAGGTGGTGGGAAGAGTTAATGCAAAGACCAAAAAGAAGGCACTTGCTTGGTGTGTTTGGAGGACTTAAACTAAGTTTCCTTGAATATAAAGGATGAGTAGAAAAGTGTCACAAGATGAGGTCAGTGATATCTAGATAAAATAGGGCATTTAAGCCAGAAAGAAGAGTTTGGATTTTACTCCAAGTGAAATAGAAAGGACTTGAAGTGAATTTGATTTTATATTTTAAAAACACAGCTTTCTCCTGTTTAGTGGAAAAAAATTGTGGATGAATAAGGGTGGATACAGGGTAACTTGTTAGGAAATTGCTACAGTGGACAAGCAAGATATGCTAGTGACTTGGACTTGAACCTAGTACTCTAAAAGAGAGAGAAGTGCATGATTTTGGAATGTGTTTTGAGATCAGAATCGGCAGTACTTACTGATAACTGTGATATAGTTAATGAGGAAGAGTGAATAATCAAGATGACTCTTGGACTCTGGAGGAAACATGGACAACTCCTGTCAGGTAGGTTTGTGCTGGTAAAGTTTAGTTTTAGCTGTCTTGCTGACATCCACATGGACTCGTCAAGAAGGGGATTGTTATATGAGTAAAGATCTGGGGAGAAGTCAGTACCTGTGTTCAAATCAAGAAACATTGGTCAGATGCCACTTTTTATTTGCTTACTTTGTGTGAATACCCCTGCCACTTTTTTCTTGTTTATGTAAATATACCCCTAAATCTGTTCCTAAGTCACTTAAAATCTGTGCTACTCTTAGAAACAGTTTTAACACCTTTAACCTATTTGCTGAACTTGTTTTTCTTTAGTACATTTGAGAAAGTTTATAATAAAGTGAATGCAAATAAGAAACTAAAATAGTAATAATGATACATAGCTTACATTGAGCACTTAGTATTTGTCAAGAATTCCTACAAGTGCTTTCAAAGGTCTGTTACCAAAATTAATCACAAAAATCATAAAAAAACTACCAATTAAAATAAGAAATCAAGACCTTAGAGATAAAGAAGGAGCAAATGGGCTATCCAAGGGTATTAATGGTATCACTGTCATTGATCCCAGTGTGAAAGTAGGTTCCCTGTAATGCATTTGACATAAATCTTGAGGTTAATATGGAGAAAACATACTAGTTTTTCAAAGGAGACAAATATTTTCCCAGTACTATTAATGAAAGGATTTTCCACTAATCTGTTATTTAGGCAGTATTGAGTTATAGAATTTACCCGTATTGCCATATTTCATTTGTTGTAATATGAATATTTTTCACTTTTCTACATCGTTCACTTTTGGTTTTTATTTTCATGTGCAATGTGTTGTTACTTTCTAATGTTGATTCATAGTAGAATTTATGTTTGTAAATACTTTCACTTGACTTTTGCATGACAGGTTTTGTCAACACTATCAAAGAAATGGTAGAACTCATTTCTACCTCATTCATTCCAAATTCTAGGTGCTCCTTCAGTTTTAGCATGTGTAATTCTGAATGGATGGCAAAACCTTAAGATGAATTCTAATAATTTCTTTCACACCAACCTGATTGTGCATTTTTAGAGAAATATATAAGTCATCAAAATATTCCTGACATTATAAGCCTCACTATTATTTAATAATAACCTCTTGGTTAGAAACCACAAAGTAAAGATCCGTGCAGGTTAAAAATAAAACACTTTAAAGATCTGAAATAAGAGGGACATATGTTTATTTTTTTTAATACAGGAGATGGAATGTTTAGGCCCTAATTTTGTTTGCTGATAGGTTTCTCTTTGTTATTTTTAGAAAGATGAATTTTTAAAAAGTAAACATTTTGAATAGTCATTGGATAAATAACAGTTTTTAGAAAACAGTTTTCATTGAAGTATTTAACAGATGAGGTTTTTTTAAACTGTTACCCAATGGCTATCCAAAATGTTTACTTTTTTAAAATTCACCTTCCTAAAAATAATGAAGAGAAACCTATCAGCAAATAAAATTAGGGCCTAAACTTCCACCTTCACATCCCAGGTTCAAGGGATTCAGGGATTCTCCTGCCTCAGCCTCCCAAATAGCTGGGAATATAGGCATGCACCACCACTCCAGGCTAATATTTTATTATTATTTTTTAGTAGAGATGGGGTTTCGCCATGTTGGCCAGGCTGTTCCCAAACTCCTGACCCCTGGTGATCCATCCCCCTTGGCCTCCCAAAGTCCCAAAGTGTAGGGATTACAGGTGTTAGCCACCACACCCAGCCCCTGCTTTTTTTTATCTTCTATACAGTTTTCATCACCTGTAGACACTGTCATATAACAGTTTTCTTATTACAATTTTGTCACTCAATTATCTCTTATAATTTGTTAAGTGAAGCCATAAGCATCTAGATGTTGAAAGTAATACCTTAAACTTGTATGTTCCATAGCAATTAGCCTCAAACAAGAAGCTGTAATTAATGTGTGGAAGAAGAGAGACAGGGAGATTCTCAATTTCAACCTTGAGGTCAGTGGCTGTTAAAGAACATTAAGTCTGCAGTTTCATTACAGAGGCCTGCCATATTTATGTGTTTTCCCAAGTTACGAATAATAATGATGAAAACAAGGAAAATAATAATGCTATTTTAATGCTAACTGTGAACTAGAAATTGCACTGAAGTAATTGTGTAGGTCATGACCTTTAATCCTTACAAGAAGGCTGTGAGGGAAGAATTATTCCCCTATTGCACAGATGAAGAATTTGAGGATTTTGAAATGTTAGACAACTTAACAATGTCAACTTATAACTACCAGATCTGGGCCTTAGAATCACATGGGTTTAACTGCAGAGCTTATGCTCTTAACCTACTAGCATGCCATCAGTAGAGCACTGTCTTCTGATACATAAAGCTTGATAAATCAGAATGAGGATTCATTATTTTAAACTGGGAAATTTAAATTTTCGAGTGAACATTTTCTGACAAACTGTTTTCATTTAGAAACTCTATCCTTCTGTTTGTATTAATCACTAATGTGGTTTTCACTGTTGCATTTTATGTGGAATGTACATTTTTTGAATCTGAGGGTAAAGGAAAGTTCTCAGCAAAACACTCTATCAAATGTAGGCTCATCATTATCAGTTTCAATTTTAGATGTCTATTAGTCCATTTTTACACTACTGATAAAGACATACCTGAGACTGACCAATTTACAAAAAAAAAGAGATTTATTGTATTTACATCATGTGGAGGCCTCACAATCATGTTGGAAGGCAAGGAGGAGCAAGTCACATCTTACGTGGATGCCAGCAGGCAAAGAGAGAACTTGTGCAGGGCAACTTCTGTTTTTAAAATCACCAGATCTTGTAAGGTCCAGTCACTACCACAAGAACAACAGGGGAAAGACCCACCCCCATAGTTCAGTCATCTCCCATGGGGTCCCTCCCACAACACGTGGGAATTATGGGAGCTAAAAGATAATATATGTGTGGGGACACAGAGTCAAACCATATCAAGGGGATCACTGTTTCATAATTCCATCCCCAAAATCAGCTTGTATATACTACTTAGGAGTGGAATCCTTCTCTGTATTGATTATACTTAAAATTTGTAGACTTGTAATAAAATAATCATAGCCATCATAGTTAACTATGGAGTGTTATTCTAAAAGCTATGTACATATATATTTTATTCCTCACAAAATTTCAATGAGACATTTATTATTACTGTCCTCATTTTTGTAAGGGCATTAGAATGAAATATACAAGATAAATTAGTGATTGTCACGTGACTAGGAAAAGAGAGTCTTTTGTTTACTTTAGGTTTAAAAAAATTCCTCTCGTGACAAAACCCTAAGCACTTGGTACTTTTTAAAAATGCCTTACTGAGGCAGGTTATATCCAGCTGCAAATTTGCATTTTATTTGCTTAACTGACCCTGAATGCAATCATTATTTCATCCTTAATGAGAACTTTTGTGATTCAGCCAACAGTAAAATTTGTGGTATTTTAATCAGGAATATGTTACCTTGTCCACTTTTTAATTTGTGAAGCTCCATTTCTACATACAGTGAATGCTTGGCATTTTTTAACATATGAAATACATTTTACATATCATGTGGTATGTTCATCTTGTATACTCACAAATCAATTTGTACTTGGTATTTTCTATACTTTTGCAGGTTCTCTCTACTGTATTTTGCCATTTTACAGTAGAGAGCACAACACGTGTTCTAGTTTATTGTTTCTATAGCATCAAATATATCTTTATAAATATATCATAGATATGAAGACATAAAGCAGCAGGTTTGGGTTTTTTTTTAACTTACGGTATTGAAGATTTGACTTTATGAAAAGCCTCCTTGTTGACTATACAACTGTTTTTCAGCCACTAAATTTCTTCTTGTGAATTTTAGTTGATATTCCCTAAAGAGGTGTATGTGTGGTATATATTTATTCCTTACCAACAAAGCTGTGTGTTTTAATAGTTTTCTTCAGAATATTAATTATACACTTAGTTTCACTTACTATTTTTAAGAAGTAATAATTAATTCAACAGATTAAAGTTTGCATGATAATTAAGCATAAATAAAAATGCATCCTGTGTCATCAGTTTTCATATACCCAATTAGTCAGAGAAGTAAATTCATGCATTTTACAAAAAACAGTTGAAGCCTGTGTATGACAAAAAAAAAAAAAAAAAAAGCCCATCAAAATGTAAAAGAGTTGTAACCAACAAAGTAATCTCTCACAGCGACTTTGAATAATCATGGCAGAGTAAAGGTCCTCAGAACTGTCCCACAGATATCAAAGTCTGGACAAACTGTTTAAACGGAAAACGTATTTAAAGGTGCTGAAAAGTTAATAAAGGTTAAGCAGAAGATGGAAGTTCTGCTTAATGGAAGACTCTGGAGAAATGGAAGAGGCTTAATTTTTGAAAAAGTACAACTGGATTGGGAAATATTTGTTTTTCTTTAGCTTTTTGTTTGAGAAGGCTTCCCAACCCTTGTGATTATAATGGGAGTAGAAACATGACAGGTAGCCTGTCTGATCACGGAAGCAATCAGTTTCTTTTACATGTAGATGTATGTACACACACACATACATACAAGTTTTATTTTGCTTAATATTGCCTGTCATGACTTTTACAAGTTTTTAAACTTTCAGGACATTTGAGTTTTTGGAACGCTAAACTGTATTTTTTAAAATGTATCTAATAACTCCTGCCTTATACTTTGGGGCTTTATTTTATTTATGTTTATTGATATATTTTGATGATTCCACCATCATTCTTTCATATCTTTAATTTTCTTTGATCTATTCTTTTTTCTTGTTTTGTCTTCTTTTAAATTAATGGAAATTTACTATTTAATTTTTCTGTATATATGTTTGAAAGTTATACGTTCTATATTATGCTTTATTAGTTACCTTTGAAACGTTTACTATGGCCTTGTATAGGATAAATCGGATCAGTATTTTTATTTCACCCAGAGCAATAGAAGAATTGAAGATACTTTATTATTGTCTGCTGAATCTAAATGTTGTGAGTTTCAGTGTTTTAGCTGTGTGTGTGTTTTAAGCCATGTTCAGTTATTATTGTTATTTTTATATAGTCTTTGATTAGATGTATCACTATGCTTATGAATTTCTTTGCTCATCCTACCTTCAGCTCTGACATTCATTTTTATTTGATTTATTCCTTCTTGAAGTACTTTTTTAGCAATTTCTTTGGAGAAAATGACATTTAGTTTTATTTACCTGAAAAATGTTTATCTTGCTCTTTGTCTTACAAGATTAATTTTTGCATATATAACTTTAGATTGGCAGTGTTTTACTCTCAGACTTTCAAATTTATTACTACATTTCTTTTTGTCTTCCCTTGTTGCCTTTAAGAAGTCTGTCAGTCTCTGTAGTTCATGCAAAATCTATCCTTTTTAGAGGATTTTTCTTTTTGCTATTTTACCATTTCATTACTGTATTGTCAAGAGTGAAATACTAAAAATTTGTCCTGCATGAGATTTATTCTGATTCTTAACTCATTTTTTAGAGATTCTCAGCCCATAGAATATTTCGTTTTCCCAATTATGTTTTCTACATTGGAGGCTGCTATGGAACATAAGTTATGCAGTCTTATTGCGTATTCCATTTCTTAATATTGCTTTCAAATTTTTCATCTCCTTGTATCTCCGTGTTGCATTTGGTATAATTTCTTCAATGTTAGTAATCGCTTAAACAGTGTATTATCTCAAGATTGGTTCATCTGTTGAATTTTATGTGTTTTACTGGTTTTGCTATTTTCATTTTAGAAAGTTCTATTTAGTGGTTTTAATATCTGCTTTATGACTGTTTATTTTTTATTTCATAACTATAGGGTTTTTTAATTTGCATGATTTACAGTTAGAACTTTATACATATATTGTTATTTTATATTCTTTATTGACAATTTCAAATTCTAAAGATTCTGTTTTTATACATATTTGATTTTTTTTCATGCTCACTTGCAAAAGCTTTTTTTTTTAGTGTTACTAATATTTAAATGAATATGATTTTTGGACCCTAAAGACTTTCCTTCCTCTCTTGTAAGTCTATAAATATACTGAAAGGTATGTTTGTTGTAATTTCTACAAGGGAAATTCATATTTTAGGAGATAACTCTTCAAAATATCTAATCTTTTCTGTTATGAAAGCATATTTAAATAATTTGATTTTATTTTCTTATAGTACAAAAAGTTTTTTTAATTGGAGAGTATTGCAGTGGCTTCAAAATAATGACGACAGGAATAGAAATAGCAAACAACAAACAAAAACAAGGTTAATAATAACAACATCTTTACATGTCAGTTATATTTTAGTTATAAAGAAAATCAGTTATATATCTGAATTTTTCCTTTGAAGTAGGTAGTTTGCAAGTGTTACTTTGCTGGTGAGGAAGAGGAGTGGATTTAAAAATCACTTACTATTGTGGCAGACATAACCCTACTGATTAATGACCATTCATGTGACATATACACCAAGAACATCAAGAGATTGTAATAAGAACTTCAGATCTTTTAAATGAACTTTAAAAATGAATGTGTTTTGACTTTGTTTAAATTAAAGGTAAAGACAGCTAGGATTCTCAAACATGAAGTTCCATCAATACCTATTTCATTGAGAGTTTTTAGCATGAATGGCTGTTGAATTTTGTCGAAGGCCTTTTCTGAATCTATTGGATAATCATGTGGTTTTTGCCTTTGGTTCTGTTTATGTGATGGATTACGTTTATTGATTTGCATATGTTGAACCAGCCTTGCATCCCAGGGATGAAGCCCACTTGATCATGGTGGATAAGCTTTTTGATGTGTTGCCAGATTTGGTTTGCCAGTATTTTATTGAGGATTTTTGCATCGATGTTCATCAGGGATATTGGTCTAAAATTATCTTTTTTTGTTGTGTCTCTGCCAGGCTCTGGCATCAGGATGATGCTGGTCTCATAAAATGAGTTAGGGAGGATTCCCTCTTTTTCTATTGATTGGAACAGTTTCAGAAGGAATGGTACCAGCTCCTCTTTGTACCTCTGGTAGAATTCGACTGTGAATCCATCTGGTCTTGGACTTTTATGGTTGGAAGGCTATTAATTATTGTATCAATTTCAGAGCTTGTTATTGGTCTATTCAGGGATTCAATGTCTTCCTGGTTTAGTCTTGGGAGGGTGTATGTGTCCAGGAATTTATCAATTTCCTCTAGATTTTCTAGTTTATTTGCAAAAAGGTGTTTATAGTATTATGTGATGGTAGTTTGTATTTCTGTGGGATGAGTGGTGATATCCCCTTTATCATTTTTGGTTGCGTCTATTTGATTCTTTTCTCTTCTTTATTGGTCTTACTAGCGGTCTATTTTGTTGATCTTTTCAAAAAAAACAGCTCCTGGATTCATTGGTTTTTTTGAAGGCTTTTTTTTTGTGTGTGTGTGTATCTATCTCCTTCAGTTCTGCTCTAAGTTATTTCTTGCCTTCTGCTAGCTTTTGAATTTGTTTGCTCTTGCTTCTCTAGTTCCTTTAATTGTGATGTTAGGGTGTCAATTTTAGATCTTTCCTGCTTTCTCTTGTGGGCATTCAGTGCTATAAATTTCCCTCTACACACTGCTTTAAATGTGTCCCAGAGATTCTGATAGATTGTGTCTTTTTTCTCATTGGTTTCAAAGAACATCTTTATTTCTGCCTTCATTTCGTTATGTAGCCAGTAGTCATTCAGGAGCAAGTTGTTCGTTTCCCATGTAGTTGTGCGGTTTTGAGTGTGTTTCTTAATCCTGAGTTCTAATTTGATTGCACTGTGGTCTGAGAGACAGTTTGTTATAATTTCTGTTCTTGTACATTTGCTGAGGAGTGCTTTACTTCCAACTATGTGGTCAGTTTTGGAATAAGTACGATGTGGTGCTCAGAAGAATGTATATTCCGTTGATTTGGGGTGGAGAGTTCTGTAGATATCTATTAGGTCCACTTGGACCAGAGCTGAGTTCAAGTCCTGGATATCCTTGTTAACATTCTGTCTTGTTGATCTGTCTAATATTGACATTGGGGTGTTAAAGTCTCCCATTATTATTGTGTGGGAGTCTAAGCCTCTTTGTAGGTCTCTAAGGACTTGCTTTATGAATCTTGGTGCTCCTGTACTGGGTACATATATATTTAGAATAGTTAACTCTTCTTGTTGCTCCATCATGAAGTTGAAAGATGTTCTACTCTCAAGAAATAACTTGAGAGTTTAGCTAACAAGAATTACATTTTAGTTGAATAAATGATTTTATTCTAAAATATAATATCCATCTATGTGGGTACAAATGTTATTTTATTTTACTTTTTTGAAAGACAGGGTCTCACTCTGTCACCCAGGCTGAAGTACAGTGGTGCAATAGTAGCTCACTGCAACCTTGACCTCCCAGGCTGAAGTTATCCTCCCACCTCAGCTGGGACTATAGGCGAGTACCATACCTGGCTAATTTTTAAAAATTTTTTATAGAAATGAGAGCTCACTCTATTACCCAGGCTGGTCTTGAATTCCTGGGCTCAAGCGATTCTATGTTTTACATATGTAGAAACTCATGACTAGGAGACAGTGTTATTAATGTTATTAAGAAAGATAAGGACTATTGTGTTAATTGGAAGTATGTTTACATGCAAAGATAAATGACTTAATCAGTTGGAAAAAAATGTATAATTTTGCCAAAAAGAAAGGGATTAGATTTTATATGCATTAGGTTTAACTATGAAATTTTTACATATGAATTAATAGTATTACTAAATCCTCAGAATGGTTTGATAAAATGGAAGAATTATGAAATTTTAATGGTCTCAATTTTCTAAATTGCATGTTATTATTTTAAAATAGTTTTATAGAATCTCATATTTTAACCGAACATATAGGACATAACAATAATGAAAATAATTAAGAAAATTAAATTATAAGAAATTTGACCTATAATATATTTTATCTTTGTGTTATGACATTTGTGACTAAATTGTAATTATAGAAAAAGAACATGCAATAGATGAGACTTTGATGATAATGCCATTTATATTACCTTCTTTGTAATTTTTATTGAATCGTTGACATTTTAAAATAATTATAATGATTTTTATATTGCTCTATTCTACATTACAATTAAATTTTCAGATAGACAGTTTATTTTTAAAAAGAATAATATAGTATTTAAAAGGTTAAATACTGTTATTTAGAGAGGTGTGTATAAAAGAGAAAATTAAATAATTTTATAACTATTATTAATATAGAAATTGTTACAGATAGCAAAAATGATAGAAAAGACAGTCATTTATGATGTTTAATGAACATATTTGAAAATACATTTTTATCAGAAAAGTAGCCCAATACTAGCTGATGCAAAGATATATAATAAATAAATAGACCTTCACTTTTATTTTGTTATTTCCAGCAATAGCAATGTACTGAGAAAAGCACTTATCCAATATTATCATCTTACTTCATTCATGATTTATTCTTAGTAATAGGAAATTTTAGAGGCCCATGAATATCAAACACCTTTGGTGGATTTTTTTTTAAAATCACTGTGGTGATTATGCTTCTTAATGCTCATAAAGGAAGCTTAAAATGTCAAAATTGAATGGTTTCAAATGTGTGCACTTTCTGATTACTCAAGGTAATCAAAAAGGTGCTCTAACTATTCAGTAAAAGCTTTACAGATATCAGGGAACATTACACTTTCTATGCTTCAGGTAAAGTGAGTACAGTGTCATAACGTGCTAAAATTTAATTTTCTCTTTGATCTACTTTGCAAGTTCACTTGCTTCTCGAAAATAATTTCTCAAATAACCTTCTTTCAGTAAAATCCATGCAAGATAATCCTCTTCAACCTAAAGATGAAATAGATGTGTCAGTAGTAAGCACAAAGAAAATTGAAACAAAAACTCAATAACTTTTCACCTCTGAGATTTGTTCACTTGAGTGTCATTTTAGTTCAACTTCTGTATGTATCATTAATGTTTGCACAGACTCTCTGTGTGCTGTTTCATGGAAAGACCAAATTAGTCTATTCATATTCAACAAATTCTTAAAGCAATACCAGCAGAGTCTATGAATGACTTGCATTAATATTAAAAAGTGAATATATTTACCAGCTGTTAAAATGTAATGTTATTAAGAATATGGACATGCTAAGTATCACTTTATTGTCTTGGTTTTCTGTAATTTTTTTCCACTCTGGGCAGTTTCAAGTTAGCAATTTTATCCTATTCTTCGTAAAAGTATCTGTTATTTTGAAAAATATTTTTCATTTTTCCAACATATTCCATGTTTTAATGTAGTGTCACAGTAAGAAGAGCACCAATATGTAAAAAAAAAAATAAAATGAATGATTGTAAGGATTTCAATTTTACATCATACACCCACAAAATAAACTTACTTAGTAATATTCTATTCATAGATAATCATGTGTTACCTTCTTTGTTTGATGAAACTCTGTATAGTTGATAGTTTTTAAACTTTAACCCTGAGACTACTGACCCATTAACTCCACTAATTAGGATGAAACCTAATTTGCATGTTCTTTAAGGACTTTGCTCTTAAATTGCTTATCTGTTTTACATTTCACTAATTATTTAAATTGTCCTCAAGTAAGGTGACCAGAACACAAGAAGCTATTCCAATAATGTCTGAATGAGGCCAGGAAGGGCTGCTTCTCAAACACCACACATTATTGCTCAAGCACAAATGGTGGCTCTTGTCAAAGTCACTTTGTGTTACTTTAGCAGCACTTTCCTGTTCTTAGTTTTTCTTTTGAACTATTTATATGCCAACTAAACATATTTCTGCTGAATTTTTGACTGATTTAATAGTACTAGTTTTTCATAATTGCCAACTTTGTTTTTATTTTTGCTATTGAAGGACCATACTTTTCCAATTTTGAATTGTTTGAAAATTCAAAATATTTTGAACATGTGACACCGACGGAGGCCATGCAGCACAGCTACTCTGTGCTCACGAGACTGCCTCTCTGCTGAAGTTCTCTACCTTCCTGCCCACCTGTATAAATCTTACCAAGTGCCACTTTCTGCAGGAAGCCTTCCCAGAGCTGAAACCTCTGGCATCTTTTTCTCTGATTCCCTATACGCTTTTACCAGACATATGTAAAGCCTATATTGACCACTTATAAGAACACTGATTTAACTTTCACAAATCTTTATGGTGCTTGATTTGATACTTTTTTCTCACTTTCCTATCACTTCTTTGACAAATATGAAATTTTTAGTTTAATTGTGGAGCTCATTGTTGCTTATTCTTTCAACAATAATGCAATTAGGACAGACAGTAAAAAGTGAAACACTTACATTCCAAATCCAAACAACTAATATTTTGTTAGAATCTGTGTTGAGAAGGATTCTGAGGTTACATTGGATTTAGCAGGAAAAATAAAAATTGGGATCAATTAGTGAAATTTTCTAGGCCGTATAACTTGGGAAATGGTATAACTTCTGCGTATCTGCCTATCACTGGACCTAAATGAGTATTTCAGATCTTTTTTTTTTTTTTTTTTTTTTTGAGACGGAGTTTTGCTCTATCGCCCAGGCTGGAGTGCAGTGGCCAGATCTCAGCTCACTACAAGCTCTGCCTCCCGGGTTCACGCCATTCTCCTGCCTCAGCCTCCCAAGTAGCTGGGACTACAGGCGCCCGCCACCTTGCCCGGCTAGTTTTTTTTTTTGTACTTTTTAGTAGAGACGGGGTTTCACCATATTAACCAGGATGGTCTCGATCTCCTGACCTCGTGATCCGCCCGTCTCGGCCTCCCAAAGTGCTGGGATTACAGGCTTGAGCCACCGCGCCCGGCCTATTTCAGATCTTTTTAAACCAGAACTCACTATAGGAAGTTTGTTTTATGTCATGATCCAGCAAACACGTGTGCATGTGCATACACACACACACACACACACACACACACACTCACACAATTGTGGTAGTCTGTATAAGGGCCCCCTAAAGATGTCCATATCATCCTAATCCTGGAAACTGTAAAGACATTATCTGATATGGTAACAGAGACTTGCAGATGTAATTAAGTTAAGGACATTAAGATGAGAATACACTATAAAAGAATAGTTTTTGTTTTGTTATTATAGTAGTGGGAAAATCATTTTAATGTCCATTGATTTTCACCATAAGATATCTAATACTTAACTTTAATTTTGTTTCTGATTTTAATAATGATGCTCTAATGTATTTTATGTTATTAGTACAATGTTTTTTATCAAATAAAAACTCAAACTCATTACAGTGAGTTTGATGGAAGAAAAAAACTATAAAACTATAAAAGACAAAGATGCCTTTCCATAAGTTAACATCTTTTCACTGGCTTTAAAATTCATTTTGTGCTAGTATTACCAAAACTCACCTAGTCTAATAATTTTTTATCTGATTTAAGTTGGTAGACTGAAATTTATGCAAATTGTTGGATATTAAAAATATTTGTAATTTTAAGCACTGTAGAAACTATTTTTGAAATTTAAGAAGGATCATAGCTTTGGATCCATAAAATCTAGAGGTATGTGCCATAACACATCCAAAGGATGTGTTTTTGGTATACCCAAAAACATGTGCCACATTATATAAAGGAAAGAAGTATACTGAAAACAATTTTAAGTTATATCAGCATTATTACTCATGATAAGGATGCTTGACCAGGTAAGAATTTATAGAAATTGTTCTCCATACATACGTAACATAGTAAATGTCCATTTCAGTAACTATGCAAACCTTGATTAGAATTTTTATTTATAGGAATGCTTGTTTGCTAATACAGAAAGAAAAGGTAGCATTTCTCTGGGCATTTAAATAAAATCACTTGAGGATGCTTTTATTTGGGTTGGAGGTTGGAAATTGGTGAACAGATTTTTACCCTAATGTAAATGAGTCAGGTCATTTGTTAGGCCAATTTATAAGTGTAGTTTTGTTTCTTTCCTCCCAATTACTGAATATTTTCAAATTTATTTATAATTTGCCTTAACGCAAGAAAGAATTTTAGCCAGCTTGTAAGTATATAAAGATAACAAGTCTCAAAACAAAACAAATGAGAAAATGTAGGCAAAGAAAACATAAATTTTAGAAATATAGCTAAGCCTAAAGCTTATTAGATACAGTTTAAAATATATATGTACATGTATTTGTGTATATGTGATATGTATATGTTTATATACAGAATAAAGTTATACTTAGGTGAACAGATGAACAGGCAGTATTTTGTATGACTTCGAGGTCAATGTTTGAAGCAGGAAATGTCAAGAGAAGCAGAAAGCCGTTTTGCCCTGGAGTTTTGCAGATTACTTCAAATAGATCAGAGTTTTTATTTCCTTTTATTTCTAGCCAAGGTGACCTTTTTAATTATTGGCATGAATTTGGAAAGCAGAAGGACAAAAGATGAAACACACAAAAAACTACGAAAAAGATATGCTAAAAAGAAAGAATAAAACAATGTTTTCTGGAACTCGTATCTATGTATTTTGGTTTAAAGTGACCTCCAAAAATAAAGATAAAAAAGGAAATGTGTGTTTTCCATTCTGGGAAAGAAATCCCATCAAATTTGGCATGTTTGGCCAATTTCGTTTTGTTCATAAGATAGAGATTGAGTATTACTTAAAACCACAATGTAGATATTATGACAAAAAGAAAATCTCATTTTGCTAGAGGGAATTGAATATCTTCCAGACACCTTTGATTGGATTTTTCAGGAGTGTAAGAAATAGCAACTTATTGTAGTATGAGTAAATTTTGTCAATGAAGTATGATTACAAGATGGAAATAGTTGTTCAGTGAATTAATTCAATTGCTTCTTACTCTTTAAAATTGCCTTAATTAAATTGCATTAAAGATTTTTTATTTTACTTATGGCTTTTGAGACTACTTTGAAGTTTTCAATAAGTCTCCCTCATTCAGGTTCTTAATTTAACTAAATGTATTTAAAAGTAAATGTACTTCATTTCCAGTACTGCTGCATGCACAATAAGTAAATTATGTAATGTTAATTTATACCTATAATTCAGGTTTAAAATTAATTATAATTGCTATTTCTCCAAACTTTAGAGAACATTAGTAAACCAGGCCTGTTAATTCCAGTTGATTTTAGGCTCCAACTTCTTTGTTCGAAGCATTTGTTTAGTCATATTTTGGAATATCTAACTCTTTCTGAATGTGCAGTAGTTATTTCTTCCTCTGTGGTACTATTCATTTCTTATAGAATGGTGTCCATTAATCTTTGGAGAATAGCAACAGAATGTCACTGGCGCTTAGGAAAATAACATGTAACCTGGGCTGGGAGTTAGCAGGGAACAAGGCCTTGAGAGAAGATTCTCCAGAGTCAGTATGTATGATGCTGCTCATTATACCCTCAAGGGCTTTATTGAGGATTAGGAGGATTCATAGCTGGTTAAACCCTAAAAGTGCTCATGTATATGGATTGGTGTTAAATTAGAAGAATTTAGGTAAGGTCATTTTATCAGTGGGCTTAGACGGCAGTGACAATCACATCCTCACCAAATTTGCAAGAGAAGGGACCTGAAGAGGGATATTTGAGAAAAACTGGTAAAGATAAACAATGGGCTGCCTTTAGTTATTTCAATTAACATTTGTAACAGCTAATTTCAGAATATCAGTGATATTACTTATAAGCATCCAGCAATACATGTGACATAATCCTAGAGGTCTCCATTTACTATAAGTCAAAGAGGAGTCAAGTGTGGGGCAATCCTATCTTATGAAGTATTTATGTACCTTTGCACTCAGAACCAATAGGGTGATAATTATTTTCTCTTTCCTGTGACAAAATAATACATTTAAACTTGTAGGCAGCTAAAAGCTATGCTTTAAGAAGAATATTAACAATGTAGAATTTATCAGAATGAAAGAGTCTAGGATGATGAAAGGTGCAAAACATGCTTTAACACAGAAAACAAATTAAAAAAAAAATGGAAAATATTTTAGTTTAAAAATATATGTGGATGAGCCAGGCACGGTGGCTCATGCCTGTAATCCCAGTACTTTAGGAGGCCAAGGCGGGCCTGATCATGAGGTCAGGAGTTCGAGACCAGCCTGGCCTACATGGTGAAACTCCTCCTCTACTAAAAATACAAAAACTAGCCGGGCGTGGTGGCGGGTGCCTGTAATCACAGCTACTCTGGAGGCTGAGGCGGAAATTGCTTAAACTTAGAGGCGGAGGTTGCAGTGAGCCGAGATTGCGCCACTGCACTCCAGCCTCAGTAACAGAACAAGACTCTACTGGGGGGCGGGGAGGGGGGGAAGTGTGTGTGTATGTTTGTTTAATATTTAAAAGGCTATCACAATGAAAAGATATTAAAGTTATATGTGACTCAAAAAGAGCAATAGATAAAAGTAAAAAGTTCATTTTGGCTTAATTCAATTTAGAGAAAATGATAAGAAATAGTAGTGCCTGAACTGGAAGAAGTTGCCTTTTCAGAGGAGGAACATATCCACTTTGCCCTCTACTAACCATTCCTTGATATAACATAATCCAAAATACAAAATGAATATCCAATTTGTCAATAAAAAGGCCCAGAAAAAACCATTTAGCAAACTTGATTATCAAGGCATGTAGGAATATAGATATAATACCAAATATCCACTTAATGATACTAACTAAATTGGATAGAGATTTAAATAGTGTTTTATTTTTCTATTTGTCTCACGTATTTAATGTCTTCAAACTCTGGACATGAGTATCTTATGTGGCTAATCTTTGAGTCATTTAAAAGCTTTCCTTAGCACATCATTTTCATTTTCATGTAAGTTATTTTCATGTAAAAACTTTTTTGAAACTCTGTGTGATGCTCTAATTGGAGATTTCATTCCAAGTCACAGATACCCTTTTACAAAGTATTAAAACATTTTTAACATTTGCCCTGTAGACAGATTAAATCTAACTTGAAAGACAGTTCACATAGCTAGTCATGAGATCATATCTCCAGAAATAGTTATACTTGTGTTCAATTTATTTGTCTCTTTTCCTTTTTAACCAGTGTTATTAGATTATCTGTAAGTTTCTCAAGCTAGCATGCATTGATGGAAGTCTAGACAAATGTATTTTTCACAAACAGTAATTTTTCATTTAAAATTAAGCAACCGATAAAGATCCTTGTAAGATAATACTTAAAAGACATAAATTTAAGGCATCTATTTACAAATAAATAATTGGTGTGAAGAAGAGTGGTGAATCAACTTAAAAGTGGACAGATACATTTTATAAACTACTAGCTGACTTTTTTTCTCTCAAACATATTGCTAATTATCCTCCTCATATATCTTCAATATCCTTCCCCACTCTCAGTTAAAATAACTAAAGTCCAATCTTTCAGTTATAACTACAGAGTCCCCACTCTCAGACTCACCCTGACTTTTGCACATGAGATCATCTGGACCCCTTGCATGCCCGCCTTTTGAGTGGCTTCTGAGAGTGAAAGGAAGTACCATTAATTATTGGACAAAAACAGTGTTAAAACCCTGGACTTCCCAAAGCAAACAGGCAGGTGAGATTACATTCTTGATGTTCCTTCTTCTTGACTTGCTCCTTGTTCCCTGCTCATTTTTAAATCCCAGAAATTCTTCAAAGCCTAGCTGAGCCAATACCTCTTCTATCATACTTTGTATGTTAGAAAAGTAGACATTAAATATGTTAAAAAGTAAAGCAAAAATAGTCACTTCTAGGATAAAGTCTTGTTTTTCTAATATTTTGATATATTAGCAATTTTATCACTTGACAATTGGACACTTCTTACCATTAAACCCTTCTGAATTAATTGTACCTTTTGTGATACACTTAACTATGTGTGTAAAATTCAGGATCAAAGTCCCCATCTCCCCTAATAAGCAACATATAGATACCCTATGTATTATACATAATATAGTGCTGTGTAGGCCATGATAAAGGGTTCAAAAGCAGGAAAAAGGAACCCTTTATTGTGGCCTTACAAAGCCCTATATTATTTGTCTACATCTGCTACTTCAAACCTTATTTGCTTCCATTTTCTATTTTATTCTCTACGCTCAAGCCACACGGGCTTTCTTTCTGCTCCTCAGACATGCCTGTTTTTTTCCTGCCTCCCTTAGAATATTTTCCCTTCTTCTCCTCTGTGCCTGCAGTATTACTTCACCTACTCACCCCTGGTGTCCTTGGAGGTGAGCACCTTCTCATTACTCACCACGAAGACCCCACACACACTCTGTCCAAATAGTACACCATTTTACCAGGATCTTCCCACTCTCTTTTGTTTCTTTTATTGCACTTACAATAAATATTTTGCATCCTTACTCAGTAAACTTTGCTGAATGAGTATATAAACCCATGAATAAACTTCCCATAACTTTTCTTCTGACCTTTATCTCATACCAGAATTTATTATATGTAGTTGCCTTATCTCTCTATGTAAACAATGAGCTCTCTCAGGTCAGAGACCACCCCTAAAAACTCATAACACAGAATCTTCACAAGAACGTGCATTTTAAATATTTATTACATTAATACATTAACATTATGTTAGTGACTGTTTAGAGCAGAACCATCAAAGCCATCTTTCCGGATCCTTATTTTTCAGGCAGATATAGGCGGTCTCAAAAGGGGAATGATAGAGGATTCTTAAGAAAGTGATTAGTTTCTTTTTACCAGTCTGACTCTGGAATAAAAGTAATCTGTCAATTCATGCTGGTCCTGAAAGACATTCTTTTAGAGGTGAGTTCTATCCCAATGCCTACTCTGGTCAAAGGGATTCTTTGAATCTATAAGACTGAAGTGACCATATCCTTGGATTACTCCTGCTTGCAGAAATCCTCCCTTGAGAATTAAGGCTTTGTTAGAATTCCTGAGACCATTGAGATCAGGAAAATCGTAATTTATTTGGTACCTTACATTTAGCTCACTAAGAGGAGTTTCTTGTGCTCCAATATCAGCTGCATTCTGCCAGTCAGTTCCTTGAGCAGCAGGCAGCAAGGTAAACAGCAAAATACTCTGTAGATCAGGATCCAGCCTCAGGCTTGACTTTACTTTCTAGTTTGTTATATGAGACAAAATATGATTATCACGTGTGAGTATGACAGTTACCATTGAGCTGAACATTTGAGTCAATTCATTTCCTAAAGTTTAGTCTGGTATAGTCAAAAAATCTTTCGTTTCCTTAAGAGTCAAAATGCAGATAACATTAATCTATTACAAGGTTTAAATAAGTTTGTAGGTGAGAAAATCCCTAGTGTTGTTGTAGGACATTGTGGATAGCCAATATATGTTTGTTTTTCTTTTCAGAGCTGTAGCAATGTTAGCACCAGGAGCAAGCAGCTGAATATATAAGCTCACATCAAAAAAACATATATATGATTTTATGGGGCTGAAGGAGTAGAGGGCAGTTGTAGCCCTCCTGTCTGTGATCTTAGTTCTCTAGATATGTTCATTACTGCTGACTGCCATAACTGTAGGCATGCTGGCTTTTGAGGCTAGCAGTGGTGGGGAGGGGGATATGCTGAGAAGAGATTGGATTAAAACTTTGCAGACTCTGTTAATATTTCTGTATCTCTTCTATAATTATCAGTTCTATAGGACAAACACTTCTTATTTTAAGCTATTATTTTTCTTTCTGTTTATGTAGCATCTCAATATGCTTGCTGCCCTGGAGTAAAGAAAGAGTGAGTCTAAGCCTTATGTAAACATAGGTAGGTGGTGATGAAAGGTTTTCGGTGATACTATGAAGAAAACATCTGTCATGGCTAGTAGGGAAAAGTTTCTCTCCTGGCAAGCATATTTTCTGGGCCATATGAAATAAGATGTGTGCTCACAAGTATAAGGCATTATGGGGAGCCCATATCCAGGCCTCAGCTCTTCCTCTCATACTCTGCCCTTACACTTTTCCCAAACACGTCAATTTTGCAGACTTAGAGAAAACATTCTGCAAAAGGGCTTTTCAGGGCCCAAGAGAAATTTTGTAGCAGCTTCAATATCATATCAGTTTCCTGGTAAGCAACTGTGCTTGAAGCTTAGTTACAGAAGGGCACCAGTACACCCTTCCTCCCATATACTCTATCTCTTACAGGTTCTCAGGCATCTCTGGTACTAGGGTTGTATTTTCCAGTATTGGTAGAGCATTCATTAAGTTGACAAAAATAAAGGATAGAAAGGGAAAAAGATCATTTGATAAGACATTGCAATATTTAAAAGGTCAATTTTCTGTGTCCTTCATTCCCCCTGGAAAATATTTGTTTTCCAGGTAACAGAAAGCTGTTTCTTTGATTGAAATGATTAATACAAATGTATACAGATATTATATATATTATTAACCATTTAGATATGATTTAAAAAGCCTCAGTTAACTATACTCTTCCCACTCTGGTTACACATATAAGTGCGCGCGCACACACACACACATACAACCAACACACACACATCAGACCCCTACAGAAAAACATACTGCATGTTTAAAAGGACCCATGGAGCCAAGTATTATGAGGCAGGATACAATTGATATTAGTACTATAATACCAAATATTTATGATCTAATATCATTTAGAAGATACTACATGGAAGATACTATGGAGCAATTACTTCTGCATTGCTGAGTCTGTGGAGTCTGGCTAAATATATTCAATCTGAACATTGCAAGAAGAAATGTGCATAGAGGTTTAAAAGAGGATGGTAATTTCAAAGAAAGGTATTTTCTTGTGATTGAAAAATGGTGTTCACAAAGGAGATGGCAGAAGGTAGAACAGGTAAGCTAAACCAGGGTCAAATTTAAAAAGTCTGAAATGCCAGGATAAAATTGTTGAAGTTTAGGTAAACAAGATGGTAGCCAAGACTTGTAAGTAAGCAGGAACTAATATGATCAAGTTTGATTTTCAAATGCTAAAAGTAGCAGCAGTATATATTTTCTGCCCCTGGCATTTATTGACCTTGAGTACATGCTGTAAATTTGGATGCCCTTTCGCACTGATACCAGCTATGTTCTAGTAAGTGGTTAGCCACTTTATAGGTCCTGATGGTGCTTACTTCTCAGTCCGTTTGCCTGAAAAACAGCATAATGCTTCTGTCCAAAGTAAAACATTCCATATGACATTGTCTAGGGCCATATTGATCAGACTGCAACCATTGCCTTCCCAGTAGGCAGCATCTATACAATTCTGCAAGACCTTCTTCAGCAACCTTTTTAGCCTTTCATTGTGTTGTTCTTGTTTTCCCCTCTCTGGCTTAGTCACTCCATTCAGAGCCCTGGGTCAGAGCTGACTGGGCATCCTGCTGCTGCCTCCTCCACAAACAAGATGTCCTCCCGGAAACTGATATTCCACTTTGAAAATTTCTTTCAAAAACAGGCATTTGGCCTATTGCTCCCTGTCAACTGGGACTCACTTGTGTTTGCTTTTCCATTATTGGTTGGCAGTTACGACTCACCCTTTCAACATCATAAGGCTCAGAAGTGATTCTGGCAATATCTACTGGGGGAAGATTTCTTTATTGTGATCCTCTTGCTCAGCTCACTGGCTGTCTTCATTTTTTAATTGGTTTCATAGGTTTCTGTTCAACCCATCTTTCTTCCTGGGCCCTGTTCCAAACTCAAAGCATGCCGGTCTCAGACTTCATTAAGCCTTTTCTTCACAAGGATGCCTCTTCTTGAAATAGAAAACAGGACCCAGCTACCCTAAGACTCAGCATGCTACATAAAGTGATTTCAAAATACTATCCACAGACATGTTCTTGACAAATAGCTTTTGATTTGCTTATTATTTTATTTGGTATATACTCAGAGCATTTTAATTTATCACTAATTTTAAGCTATTGAGCCTTCTTAGAAATAGGCTTTTTCTGTTTGCATTAGTGAAAATGTTTTAATGGACTTAATTCCAGGTGGTCTGAACATTGCATTTCCTGGAAGAATATCATATTTATAGTGGAAAAGTCAAAATGGTGACACATCACCTTATTGTACTATAATCATCCATGGTCCTGGGAACTCAGGAGTCATGTAGTTCTCAATGCAAAAAAGGATTATCAGGGTGGGCACTGTGGCTTATGCGTGTAATCCCAGCACTTTGAGAGGCCAAAGCAGATGGATCACAAGGTCAGGAGATTGACACCATCCTGGCCAACATGGTGAAATCCTGTCTCTACTAAAATACAAAAAATTAACTGGGCATGGTGGTGCATGCCTGTAGTCCCAGCTACATGGGAGGCTATGGCAGGGGAATTGATTAGACCCAGGAGGCAGAGGTTGCAGTGAATTCAGATCGCACCACTGTACTCCAGCCTCGTGACAAAGCAAGACCCAAAAAATAAAAATAAAAAATAAAAAGGTTATCAAATGCTAGGTACTGTTTCTGAAGTGCAAAATGAAATTATGTGTGTAAAGTAGTTAGCACAGAGCTTGCTGTTCAGAGGATGTTATTTATTATTCTTATTTCTAAATTCAAATTTTCATAGATGAGAAGTTCCATACCAATTGAACTTTTTTCTTTGTAGTTCTACTTCTAGAAGCTTGTATGAGCTCTTTTTTTTGTTTCACTTAAAGTTCGGAGACTTTAATGTGATATACCCTGTGAGTCTTTCCAATTGTGTGGAATTAAATAAGCCATTGCAATCAGCAGATTCATTATTCATTTTTGTTATTTCTTATGTTTTCTCTTTGTAGAATTTATATAAGTAGATTTTTAAAAAATTATTGCCATATTGACTTTACTGGGTCTACCCTCCACTTCCCTAATGTTTCCTTCATGATCGTTGTTACTTTATGGCTTTATTTTGCATTTAAACTTTTGTGTCCGGAATTGGTGGGTTCTTGGTCTCGCTGACTTCAAGAATGAAGCCGCGGACCCTCGCGGTGTTACAGTTCTTAAAGATTGTGTGTCCAGAGTCTGTTCCTTCAGATGTTCAGATGTGTTTGGAGTTTCTTCCTTCTGGCGGGTCTGTGGTCTCGCTGACTTCAGGAGTGAAGCCTCAGACTTTTGCGGTGAGCATTACAGCTCTTAAGGCAGCGCATCTAAAGTTGTTCATTCTTCCCGGTGGGTTCGTAGTCTCGCTGGCCTCAAGAGTGAAGCTGCAGACCTTCACAGTGAGTGTTAAAGCTCATATAGGTGACATGGACCCAAAGAGTGAGCGGCAGCAAGATTTATTGCGAAGAGCCAAAGAACAAAGCTTCCACAGTGTAGAATGGGAACGCAGTGGATTGCTGCTGCCTGGTTTGGGCAGCCTGCTTTTATTCCCTTATCTGGCCCCACCCACATCCTGCTGCTTGGTCAATTTTACAGAGAGCTGATTGGTCCATTTTACAGCGAGCTGATTGGTCCATTTTACAGAGAGCTGATGGTCCATTTTGACAGAGTGCTGATTGGTGCATTTACAATCCCTGAGCTAGACACAGCCTGTTAGAAAAGTTCTCCAAGTCCCCACTAGGTTAGCTAGATACAGAGCACTGATTGGTGTATTTACAAAGCCTGAGCTAGACACAGAGTGCTGATTGGTGTATTTACAAACCTTGAGCTAGACACAGGGTGCTGATTGGTGTATTTACAATCCCTTAGCTAGACATAAAGGTTCTCCAAGTCCCAATTAGACCCAGGAGCCCAGCTGGCTTCACCTAGTGGAACCAGCACCAGGGCTGCAGGTGGAGCTGCCGGCCAGTTCAGTCTGGGGCACCTGCACTCCTCAGCCCTTGGACGATTGATGGAAGGCAGGCACTGAGGAGCAGGGGGCGGTGCTCTTCGGGGAGGCTCGGGCTGGGCAGGAGCCCACAGGGGCAGGGGAGTCTTGGGCATAGTGGACTGCAGGTCTGGAGCCCTGCCCCACAGGGAGGCAGCGGAGGCCGGAGAGAATTCCAGCACAGCCCCTGCGGGCAGGCACTGCTGGGGGACCTAGCGCACCCTCTGCAGATGCTGGCCCTGGTGCTAAGCCCCCACTGTCCAGGGCCTGCGGCAGTGGCCTGCGCTGCAAGTGCCAGACCATCTGTGCCGGCACCCGTGGGAACTCGCGCAGGCCTGTGAGTGGCTGGTGTAGCCCTGGTTTCCGCCTGGGCCTCCCCACCACGTCTCCCCCTCCGTGACTCCACCTCCGTGCCTCTCTGCAAGGAGAGGGAGCAGGCTCCGGCCTCAGCCAGCCCAGAGAGGGGTTCCCACAGTACAGTGGCAGACTGAAGTGCTCACGCTGGCACAGGATGGTAGGCGCACAGTCAGGTCAAAGGCCCACAAGGAGAGGCAGGGCTTCCTAGTGGAAGAGGGGAGGCCCAGGTGGGCCCAGTCGGTGCCCCTGGCCTGGGGAGGCTATGGTGGGCTCCCTAGAGGCCGGTCTCCTCTGGGCTTGGCTAGGGTCCTATGCTGGAAGTGGGGACAGACATTACAGAGGAGCTGAGAGGGAGGGCTGCTAGCACGTTGTCACCTCTCACTTTCTGGACAAAAATTCTGATTTCAGCTATCTCTCTCTTTATTTAAGCTACTGAATTACCTTAGTTTGAGTTCCCCCAACAGTGGGACTGTGGCAAAATTTACTTATGTGAAGTTTATTTGGAAGATCTCTGGTGGTCCAGGTAGAGGCATGAGAAGTGAAATAAGGAAATGAACAAAACCCAGAGAGGGTGCATTCTCAAGCAAGTTAAAACTGTGGGCAACTAACTGGTGCTTATTCCACCACAGAACTCTGAGAAAGAACATACAAGTTAGCACATGCAAAGGTTGAACAACCCTGGCTATTTATACACCAGTTCCTCCCCAACCCCGCCCCAGTCACTAGTTGAGACTTGGAAAGCAGATTTCTTCCCTGTTCTATCCTAGGGTGGAAGGATCCGCAGGCCAGAGCAAGCCCTCAGGCGAAAAAGACAAACCAATGCTGATTGCATGGAGATACTAAGGCATGGGGATATGGGCAGAGTATCAACAAAATCTGTTACCATTTGTTTCAATGGGTGATGAGGAAATACAATTAAAAACAAAAATCTTCTCTCAACCCAGAAAAACTCTACTTTCCAGAGAAAGGGAACACTTTTATTAGTGAATGAGCATTAAGCCTGAATGTGATGCACATCACAAGCAATCTACTAAGAGATCACAAAGACAAAAAGAAATCTCACACTTTTATATAGCCAAGCAGATACAACCCATTACATACGTGTTTTCAAGGAAAACAGTAAGCAGGCTCAAGTAAGAATGTGACAGCACCATTTGTCAAACATAATTCACCCTAACTTTACCTGGCAATTGGGATGAGCATCTGAATTAGCTAATTGGCTTTATCCAAAGGAAAAACAAACTTCTTGTATCTTTATGGCAGGAACTAGTTTTGCAACTTGGAACAAGACATCCACCAAAGTTAGGCTCCTGTCCTTTGACAGAAAATGGGAGACAGGGATGCTATCTCCAGTGATGTTTACATTTTAAAGAGATGATTTCCTGAGCCCTTGGGAAAGACATTACTAGGTCATAAACCAGACAAAAGGCCTATCTAGTCTCCAAAAGGATTTATATACATTTCAAAGGGAGGAGAAGGCACTTATAATTACAAGTTTTCTAACATAAATGCTCTGAGAAAAAGGAGAGTGGGAAAATCTATTTTCAACAGGGACAATCTAGCCTCTGATTTTTAATTTGTATTTGTCCTTACATGGTAAATCATGTCTTTTAACACCATAAATTTTGTGTCTGCATTTTATCTCCTCAACTGCTTTTAAAAATGTTTTTATTTCATCTCTTTCAAGTGTTCATCTTTTTCTTCCAGCAATTCAATTGACATGTGTTCAAATGGCATGTGTTCAAATGTTCTTTCTGATTTTCCTCTTTATGGCTGCTAGTATTAGTTACTGTTTTTATTTGTTAGTGTAGATATAGTTGTTGAAATACAATGGTGTAGGAATCCTTCAAATAGTGGAAACCAAAGTGATTCTCACCCTTGTGGACCTGTGATGCCTCTCCTGATACCTTTGCTCTTCGATTTTTCCCAGTCTCAAAGGCAAAGTGTACTCAACCCGTTTCTTGGTTTCTTCTTAGCTTTTGAAGTCAGAGAGAACTAGAACGCTTACATGCACTTCCTCTGCGAGTCCAGAGATCTCTAAATGCCAGTTTCTTCCCAGCACCCACTCCCCACTTCCTATGTCTTTTCATTAGATTCCAACGCTGTTTGGCAAGTACCTCTGTAGTCTTAGACCAGTTTCTTCTACTGAACCCTAAGAAAATCCATTTGTATCCAGTTGGAATTGAGAAAGAAAACATAAGAGAAGCTCATTGAGATAAGTGTACTCCCATATTTCCCTGTTCCATGAAACAAGTGTTTGTAAGTACACTAATTAATAGGCAACTGAAATGTAGGAAAACAAGTCTCTCATATATTAATTCAGAGTGAAGACCTATAAACTATTCTCTAGATTCCGTTTGATCAAGATCAATTGCCTTCTTTTCCTTGATTAAACAGCTGTTCTTATTGTATCAAGACACTCTTTCACTGTTTGGACAACACCCTTTTAGTATTTGAGGAATTTACCATCCTTGATATAGCCTAGAGTGTATGATTTAAGCTTCCTACTCTCTAGTAAACCCACAGACTACAAACTCAAGATAAGTAAACTTGTGTTTGGCACTAATCACTTGTGTTTGGCACTAACCACTTCTCTGCATTCAGAATCCTTTGCTACTTTTTAAAATATCATCCTTGGTTCTGTTGATGTTTCTAGTACTTTCTGTGCCCTAAATGAATCTAGTGAGTATTGTATGGATGTGCAATTGTGAAAAGATTTCCCTTCTCATAGGTGACCATTTGGAGTATGGATGGCCTGATCCTGGAACAATTCTTGCCGCATTTAATTCAAAGAGAGCAGACATTTAGAAGTGAAGTGACAAGAGTTTGAAGGTGCTCTTTAGAATCTAGCTATTGCTTCTCTATCATGCATTTATATGCATCCATTTGTACAAAATCCTTTTGTGTGTGTAAATTTGGGACAACTAATTTGTTCTGGCATGAAAGAATTTCCACATATGCCCATTTAAAAATGTCTTTAAATTGGGGATTCAGAACAATCCCATTCAGGCCAAGGTATAAATAATAAATGTGTGTTTATTTGAATTTCTTGATGGTAAAAACTGTGCAGACAATAGACTTATTTATTTCTGAAGAAGATTTATGTTAAAAGAAAGTACCCTGTGGCATCAAGAAGAAAAAACCTGCAAAAAGCACTTTAGTAAATTATAACTCTGAGGTAAAATATGACAGTAATAATTGCTAAAGCAAAAATAAAAGTGTAAAACTTGCACATACAGTATATCATGCATTTTCAACTTTTTTATTATTTGGTTTATTCCTGTCATTGGAAGAGCTACTCCTGTGAGAATAATTGGGATTTTAGAAGTTTAATTATTTTGGTTCATGTATAATTTAGCATATTGTATTAAAACTAAGATACTTCCTATAATAATGTTTAGTAACAGTAATATTGGATTTGGTCTTGTGTTACTACCGTTATAACTACCCACATTTTATAAGTGAGGAATTAGAAGGCTGAAATAGTGGAGCTACTTGCCCAAGTTTATATACTATTAAGTGGAAAAGCTGGAATTTTAAATTCTGGCCATCATGAAATAGAAGCTGTACTGCTAATTGCCATGATATGTGATCCATGTAACATATTGTAGAAAATAACCCTACAGTTTATTTGAAAGGTACAAATTCAAGAAAGTACACATAATTCTGTGGACTAAATGTTTGTGTCCCTCAAAATTCATATGTTGAATCCTTGATCCTCGATGTGATGGTATTTGGAGGTGGGGCCTTTGTGGGTATTTAAGTTTAGATGAGATCATAAGGGTGGAGCCCCCCATGGTGGGATTAGTACCCTTGTAAGAAGAGGTGCCAGAGCCCTCTCTCTTCTGCCATGTGTGGGAGGATACAAAAATAAGGTGACCTTTCTGCAAGCCAGCAAAAGAGCCCTCACCAGGAACAGAATCTGCTAGCATCTTGATTTTTGTTTTCCAGCCTTCAGAACTATGAAAAATAAATGTCTGTTGAATAAGCCACTCAGTTTATGATATTTTGCAATAGCAACCTGACCAGACTAAGAAGTATAGTGATGTTTATTTTTCCTTATCTTTCTAAAACACTTGAGCTTTTTGGTTTAGAATAATTTTCAAGTATATATTTCCTTAAAGTTATACATTTAAATTAACTTAATAACTAAACCAACATCAAACTGATACACTCTTTGTTATACCACAGCAACATTTAATTGGAAACTTTTGTAATTATATTATTTCAAGTGAATTTAATGTACAGAATAAACATTCATTAACATAAAAGTGTGACTTTGGCATAGGGCAGAACATTTTCAAACCCCTTACTAAATGAATAACCACAACCAAGTTACTTAGGTTCTCTGAGAGAAAAACTAACCTTCCTTGAGTGTTTATACTATGCCAGGCACTGTACTTGCAGTTTATGCATGTTACCTCATTTCATCTTTTCATGAGAGGTCCACAGTCTCCCTGTTTTACAGATTAAGAAGCTAAAGCTTAAAAATTAAACAACTTTCTTCAAACATCACAGTAATAAATATCAGAGCCATTAATTTAAATCTAGATTTCTCTGACTCCAAAATTCATTTTTTAAGAAACCATATACTCTAGTGCTTCCAAAATCCACCCAATATTTCTGTGGTTCTATAAAGATTAAATTACATATGTACATAAAATATGCAGGAATGTCTTTACTGTAGATGCTTAAATAATCACATAAAAGTAGTCATTTATTTTTAATTTTGCTGGTCATGTATCATAGAAGACACTGTATTTGGATCGTAGTATTTTCTAATACTGAAGTTCTAAGTATCAGGATGCCTGTGAAGGGAAGTCACATGCTAAGTCATAAATTACTGAAGCTGTGAGAAACCTGAGACATCATCATGTCTAATGTTGCCTACCGTTTTTGGTTTATTGGACTTGCAGAACAGTATTGTCTCACCTGAAATTTTTACATATTTTTACAAGTCCAACTTGAGCTGATGTCGTTGAATGCATAGGAAAAGATCCTCATTTTGATCCATGGCAGTCTCTGAAGTGCCTTTGGAACCCCTGTGACTCCCTATAACAACATTTGAAAATGTCCTCTTGGAACCCCTGTGACTCCCTATAACAACATTTGAAAATGTCCTCTTGGGTTACTTCCTCTTCTTTTGCATATGAAGTAACTGGGAGCCACAAGAGCAAACTACTTGCTCCAGTTTCACACAGTTAGTAGTTCTAAGGCAGCTTTAACTTCTGGTCAAGGCTCTTCCTGGACCCTGGGTTATATAAGAATCTCTACAGGAAAGGTTGATATTTGAAATATTGAAATTTGAGTTTTGAAATATTTGTTTCAATACACAGAGAGAAGTAAAAAACAAAATGGTCTTTAAAATTGTGACAGTTGAGGCTAACTTATATTACTAAAACGTTTCCAGTCTTTGGGACCTTTCTCTTTGGACTCTAAAGATTCATAAAGTTGATTTAAGGGTGAAAGAGTAAGCATTATATTTATACAGCTGTTGTTTCTCCTAAAGTTGAAATATCCTAATTAGAACCTATGCAACTGCCCATACCATTATCCAGTAAGGTAACAAGCCGTAGGAGAGACTAGGTGGGAGAGGCTATTGTCAAAAAAGTTACTTATCCTAATTTGTTCATGAGCACCACGGTAGTCTTTTGGATTACAACCTTCTATTGTTTGTTTATTTATACAGCCTGTCTTTGTGCTTATAATTGCAGAAAAAATATGTGATGTTGTGCATTCTTCAACTGCATAGTTTTTTTAATCATAAAATGAATTATAACTGAATCTGCCTATTTAATGCTGGCAGAAAAACTTCCTATTCTATCTTGGGTCCAGTTGGTTGGAGGCTTGCAAGTTAACAGACAATAGATTAACAGAGGAAAAGACAAAATGTACTTACACAGGCATGTGGCAGTTGCTCAGTACTGAGTAGTTCACTGAATAGCCAGGGATAAAGTTTATATACCAAACTTTAGGGAAGGGGTGTTTTCAGGTTTTAATGAATGGACGGTTCTGATAAGCCTTGTTTACACAATATTTTGGAATGTCCTAGTGCCTAAGATCAGTTCTTCCCTGACTGGAGACCACTCCAGAGTTAGGGGTTGTGGTAGCTGACTTTGGTAAATCTCTGTTTTAGTAAGATTAGGTTATGTTCAGAACATATTTTTTTTTCTGCTTATTTAGCTCAACTGTTTTCACTTTAAAATAACATTTGTATGAACCCCTGGGGCTCTAAATGGGTCTCCACATTTTTCCCATCTGAAACTTCCCTAGAAATTTCACAAAAATAGCTAGGTTGATTGCTCTGGGGAGAAATTTCAGGTTAAAAATTATAAAATATGATATCTGTAAAAGGGAAACAGAAAAAGATTAATGATTGGAGCATAGGATGAATCCAGTTTTTAACTTCATAGTATAGCCCACTGAGAAGGGTTCTTGATGTTAGGCTCTAAGTATCTTAAAGGAGAACAGAGGTGGTATAGCTGTAGTCATGGTTATTTTCTGGAGCACAGCATGGGAGGTGCAATGTTCTGGTGAAATTTTTGAGTGGCCCAAACTCTTTCAGCAATAAATCTTTTGGTGTTTACGTGAAGTGAGAAAGCTTTCGTTACGGGATTTTGGGAAAGTGGCAGTTTTAATTCTCAGTGATTCCAAGTAAGGAGGGTGGTAGAAAAAGTAGAACTGTTAATTGATGACAAAATTAAGAAGATGGTAGTACCAGTTTACAAAGAGATGCAAGTAGCTAAAAAACAATAAAGATTAGAATCTAGTAACCTGTAAGAGTAGTTTATAGTCTTCCATTGAAACATAAACCTTGTCTTTACAGTACACCTGATTTTTAATCAATGGTAATCAAAGGAAAATTATTCTTGTTTGCAAAACAAGTCCTGATTACATTTGATTTGGCTTGATTATAACCTAAGTGAAGCAATAATGATAACTGACCACATGGATCTTTTTAAGTTTCCTCTGCTGAAGTTTTTTATTAACATAAGGAATCTCAGATTGGACTTTTAAAAGTCTTCTCAATGCTGTGAAACCAAGCCAAGAACCAACCACCTTACTTCACCTGCAGTACCTATAAATTTTTGTGAATTCCTCTCTTCTCGAGGTCCCCAGACTATCCCAAGTATCCTAAGCCCACCCAGAAGTGACCTTTGTTACTTATCTTTAAGGCTAGAAACCCTGTAATCTAGGTATCAGGCCAGTTTTTCCAAGAGACCTTTGTAAGCAGTGGCTCTATAAAGTCAGTCTTAGCTCACGCCTATAATCCCAGCAATCTGGGAGGCCAAAGTTAGAGGAGCACTTGAGCCCAGAAGTTTGAGACCAGCCTGGACAACATAGTGAGACTTAGTCACAAAAAAAAAAAAAAAAAAGAAAAAATGTTACTCTACTCTAAACTGCCTGATCATATCTGATTTGATGTACATAATTCTCAAATTGACATTCCAGTCCAAACTATGGTTATATAATCAATGTTTCCAATTATTTCTTCATCACATTACCTAGGGTAAATTGTGCGGAAAAGAAAGATCAGACTGTTACTGTGTCTATATAGAAAGAAGTAGACATAAGAGACTCCATTTTGTTCTGTATTTGAGATGCTGTTAATCTGTGCCCCTACCCCCAACCTTGCCCTTGCAAGAGACATGTGCTGTGGTGACTCAAGGTGTAACGGATTTTGGGCTGTGCAGGGTGTGCTTTGTTAAACAAGTGCCTGAAGGCAATATGCTTGTGAAAAGTCATCACCATTCTCTTAATCTCAAGTACCCAGGGACCTCTGGGTCGCAGGGACCTCTGCCTAGGAAAGCTACGTATTGTCCAAGGTTTCTCCCCATGTGATAGTCTGAAATATGGCCTCGTGGGAAGGGAAAGACCTGATCATCCCCCAGCCTGACACCCGTGAAGGGTCTGTGCTGAGGAAGACTAGTATAAGAGGAAAGAAGGCCTCTTGGCAGTTGAGATAGAGAAAAGCATCTGTCTCCTGCCTGTCCCTGGGCAATGGAACATCTCAGTGTAAAACCCGATTGTATGTTCTGTTTACTGAGAAACGAGAAAACCGCCTTAGGGCTGAAGGTGGGACGTGCTAGCCTAGCGGCAATGCTGCTCTTTATGCACTAAAAAGGTTTATGGAGATGTTTGCATATGCATATCAAGGCACAGCACTTTTCCTTAAACTTATTCATGTCATGGAGATCTTTATTCATATGTCTTACTGCTGACCTTCTCCCTAGGATGATCCTATTATCCTGCCACTTCCCTTTTTCTAAGATGGGTTTATAAAATTATTGGACATACTGCTTCTGGAAGATGTGATTCCAAAGGGTCATCCCAAGTAGCAAATGACGATCACCACTGTGTCTTCCAAGGATAGTAGGGTCAATTAACTGCTGTTTTCTTCATTTTGTTGAGCTCCACCATGAGCTAGTCATGTCACTCTAGGTAATATCAATCAATAACCATATTATTTTGCTTAATACAGTTGAAAATTACTTGAGTTCCCTAGGAAATTCTAGGTGTAAAGAGAGGGTAACACAAAAATAACCACATGGGAATCAACATAGGAAGTGATAGAAAGGGACAGTGTCAAGAAATCTCTGATTTAATTATTTCATCGTGTGTGCCAAAACCAGTTGGCCCCAGAATGAACAAGCAGCTTGCACCTTAGCAGGACCCGAAGAGAAAATGAATGTTTACTACATCTCAAGAGTGTATTTTCATTCAGTCTAGTTTTGCTTCTCCTCCCCAAACTGATAATTGGGCACTAAGAAAAGCTCTCAAGTCCTAGGTAGAGTTTGAAAGTATCCTTAGAGAAGTGAAGAGTGGATTTCCAGGCTACAAGGTGTTATTATCAGAAGGATTTAAGTAGGTGAAGGGCACATATACAGGAACGCAGGGATGCCTTTCCATGTCTTTCAGGGATCCTTCATCTTTTAAAACAATGCGCATTTCTGATCAGGTAAACACTCACATTAACATGGGTTACACAGTTAACTCATATGACATCAACAGCAAATTTGTTCTTTTTTAAATCCAGGTAAGGTCTATTCATGTCATGTCTCTAATCTCTACATAAAACCAAGAATTACATGTTTAGTTTTATGTTTTGAAATTTAGTGAAACAACTGCTCGTTGTTTCTGTGAGGGGCAAGAAAGATAAAACATAATTAATGTTATTTAGGTAAACTTTTCCACCAACTTTTATATCTTCAAATTCTAAAAAATGCAAATCTGCTTACAAAATGAACTGAGTCCGGATCCAAATTTAGCTGAAGCTATTTAAGACTTCTAACCGCAGTTTCATAATCTGAAACGTGAATATGTACAAAATGATTTTGATTGAAGATGAAATGTATAAAGTACTTAGTATACATTAACAAAATATATGTATCATATATTGATTTGTGCTGCACCTGTACTGAATTAACCAGGTTTCAATAATGACTTGGGCACAATACTAGGAAAAGTCTCTTCCAACAGAAATATATTAGGTTGGTGCAAAAGCAATTGCGGTTTTTGCCATTAAAAATAATGTCATTAAAAGCAATTAATGGCAATTGCTTTTGCACCAACCTAGTATCATTGGTTAACCAGAAGTTATGTAGCCTATGCAAAATCAATGCCAGCAAAATGTTAAACAGCCACCCTTTAATATTCCCCTATTGACTAAATAAATAAATAAATAGATAGATAAATAAATAAAGGCAGCAAGAGATAGAAAAGCTGTGGGTATGAGGCTTGCTGATAATCTGGGCTGGTGAGAACATAGACTTGGAAATAAGCCTTGACTTGTTTAGTTAGCCTACTTTTTATCACAATCAAGTAACCTTCCTAACTTCTCAAAAAGTAGCTAGAAAGTTCTAGTTTTCTTAAAGAACACAGTGATAATCTTTCACTTACTATCTGCAAAATGCTAAACATCAAGCACAAAACAATTCTTTCCTTCCAGAAAGTAGTCATGTAGACTACAGTGTTAATGGCAATTCTGTGACTTGTTTTCAGGGGTTTAGCATTTTCATTTAGCTGATTAAAATCTGTTGTAGATGATAATTATGGCAGTTTTTTAAATCATTCAAACACTCAAAAATGATTTTAAAATGTTTAAATGGCTTGTAGCAGATTTTTATTTCTCAAAGGGTTTCTTTCTACTTATGGAAAATTTGCTTAAATTATGCCCCTTTGTCATATTCTCAGTAAATGTTAAATCAATGTACAATGAGTGGATTTGTATTTCTAAAAATAACCTTTTTCACAGGAAGAAGAACTAAGGAAGAGTGGGGAAGCCAAATATGCCCACTTGAGTGATGAGCTTCATGTATTAATTGAAGTGTTTGCTCCACCTGGGGAAGCTTATTCACGTATGAGTCATGCATTGGAAGAGATTAAAAAATTCCTGGTTCCTGTAAGTGTCTTTCATTTTTTACAATGATGTTTCTTATCAGCTTCTATTTTAAAATGCACCTTTGATCTTCACTGACTTTTTAAAAGGAAACTCATATTGCAAACCAATGACCTATCCATAAGTCGATACAAAGCTAAAATAAAATAAGATACCAAAACCGTTTAACACAGGACCTGGCATGTTGTCATATAGTGATGATTTAACGGCAATATTTGTCATGCTGGTGTCATGCCAGGCACCAGTTCATAGTCATGAAGAAAAAGACATGTTTATAAACATAAATATATAATTGAAGTTGTAGACTTTTTTATTGCATCTTAATCACTTGAAAAGTTATCGTTGGCGATTTGCAATTAATAGGGAAATTATTTCCTGGTATAGTGGAAAGGGAAAGAGATCAGATATGTAATAATTTGAAATAAGACAATGATATCATTTAAACATATCAAATGTATTTTCATGTGATGGTATGCCAGTTGTTGGCTCATAATAAAACATAATATAAAATAATCAATATTAGTAAAGCCAGACATTTGTTGACTTTAAGCAAAAATTGGAAAAATAAACTCACTCTACTATGTGACAGCAACAGAGAATGTTTATTTAGTAGGTCAACAAATTCAGGGTTACATACTGAGTAGAATTCTCTACTGATTTTTTAAGAAATAGAGGAAGGTTAAATGAATGAAGCTTTCCTAAAGGTTGACAATTTAGCATTCTAGGAAGAAGTCGTTCAAATAGAAATCTTGGCATCAGGCTTAGAGCTGGGAATAAGATAATTAGAAGAGAATGCTGAGTAAAGTTTTCTGGAGTGTCTGGCAGAGTCTTCAACAGAGAAAGCACGCAGCTAAGATAGATCTACACAATGAAGAAACTGTAGATTTCTAAATAAGAAATAAACTAAGAGGAAATGGTGGGTAAGGTTCATTGATTGGCAGTGATTTTAAGAATGGGAAAAGAAAAGTAAAACCAGAGAATTTCAAGAATTTAAAAGTATTAAGATCTAGTCACATAATCTATTTGTATGTCCAGTTTAAAAATTAATTTCTCTCAAGACAAGGTTATAGAATAATTGCAGACTGTTCTGATTATTCCTTAACTTCATATGCACAATGAATTTCTGCACAATTTATTATCTGGTGCTCATCTGAACATCTCCCTAACTAGATCTCATATTTGTTAAGAATGAGGATGCTGCATTTTCTTTTCCTTTTGCCTCCAAACTAAATGCCTAGTGCTGTATTGTGTAAGGAATTTTACTGTATTTAGTTCAGACCATACCTCTGATAACATATATAGTACAGAAATAAGACTAGGACTGTACATTACTAACACACTTCATGACTTCAAGTCACTTAAATTCTCAAGGTTTCAGTTTATTCATCTTTAAAATAAAGATAGTTATCATTGACCAGCCTCTATCACAGTTATGGTGAATATTAAATGGGGTAATGCATATGAAAGGACTTAGAAAATTATAAAGCAGAATATTAATGTATGGTTTAAATATATTATGGAAAATATAATAGAAATATCTAGGGATGATTTTCTGCATAGTCATTAATTGATATGTATATACACATGCCATATATATATATACATCTCACTTTCTCACTTCCTAGACATAATGATGCTTGTAATTATTTCATTTATATACTCTCCTCTGAAATATATACTGTGTGAGGATAGGGCTGGGTGGTAGTATCTCTTTTGGCCAACACTATATCCCCATCTTAGCATCATGCCTAGCACAATAAATATTTATTTGATAGTTTGACTGATGGAATGATGGAATGGCTGACTAAAGGCATGAGGAGTGATGCAGGGGATAAAATAGCTATCCAGGTAAAATTTGGGGGCTAATACCCCACAATCAAGATGCACCATATATACAGACACAGTTGAAGAATGAAAATATTACCATGACTGGTGTGACATGGCCATACCTACCTCTATGATTTCATCTTGTATATCTAACTTCTTATCATTGCACCTCAGACATGCTGGCTTTTGTTCAGTCAACAATCCAGGCTCACTGTTCATTAAGCGCCTGTGAAGATTTTTCTCCAAAGTGTTGACATAGCTGTTTCCTTAGCATCCAGCTGTCAGCTTTAATGTTAGCTTTGCAGAAAACTCTTCCCCAACCACACAATCTAAAGTAGCTGCCCCCTTTACCTTCTATCATACAGTCTTACTATATTTTGTACATAGTATCACTAACCACTGTATTTAACATTATAATTCATTGTTCCATTATACCCTAGCCCTTTTCACTTATTTATTTTCCTCATAGCTCCTATCACCTTCAGATATTTTATGTGTGTGAGTGTGTGTGTGTATGTGTGTGTATGTGTCTATCTTGCTTATTGTTGGTTTCTATGCTGGAATATAAATGTCATGAGGGCTATTCTGATATGTCTCTCAATGTTTTATTAGTATATTTTCCCATCAATGAAAGTCATAAATTTATCCCATTTGCCTTGCTTGTGTCAGCAGAAAGCAAAGAATGGGAGAACCGCCAGGGGCAAAAATGAACTGCCAGTGTTTTTTATTCTGTGAAATCACTTGGTGATCTAAGTTTCTTTTGATATTTGGTATTAAAGCCCACAGAAATGCTAACATGTCTATACATTAACACTTATAAACATTGTAGATGAAGAATTCTAAGCAGTAAGAGTCATGCTAGAACAACAAAGAAAGCTAATATAGGGCAAGACTGGAATTCCACTGACATCTTGTTCTTCTACGAAAGGGAGTAATTTTCCATGGTAGGACTTTTTACCTTCTTCTACCTCTTATATGTTATCCAGAATTTACTCAACCTGCTGTATGTCCAGGAGTTGTAATTGTCCAAGATAACCAACTTTAGAACATAGAACTCCTTGTGAGCTGTCTGCATGCCTTACGATGTTGGTAAACAACCCAGTTTCAACATTTTAAGTAGATTGTTGAAGACAGAAGAATTATTATTGCCTTGGGGACAATTTCCAGCCTGTTGGTCTCCATTCACACACGGTAGCCATTTATTTATTTATTTATTTATTTATTTTTAAGATGGAGTCTCTCTCTGTCACCCAGGCTGGAGTGTAATGGTGTGATCTCGGCTTACTGCAACCTCCACCTCCTGGGTTCAAGCAATTCTCCTGCCTCAGCCTCCCAAGTAGCTGAGATCACAGCCTTGTGCCACCATGCTCGGCTAATTTTTGTATTTTTAGTAGAGATGGGGTTTCACCATATTGTTCAGGCTGGTCTCGAACTCCTGACCTCATGATCCACCCACCTCGGCCTCCCAAAGTGCTGGGATTACAGATGTGAGCCACTGCACCCAGACACACTATAGTCTTTTAAAAACAAGTAGAGTGTCAAGGATCAGTAAAATACCTTTAATTTGAACATTGCTAATTTTAAATCTCTAGTACTTTTGGGAGGTGAAGTATTAAAGTTTTCATTATATTTTATTATTTATCTTAAAAATACAGGTTAAAATTGTAAAATAAATTATTTGATGAGTAACAACAAACAGGATATAAAATCCTAAACTAATATATGCTTCAATAATGTTGATGCACTCCTCTTCCCTTTATATTCCATAAAGAAGTAAACAAGTATTGCCACTATTATATTTTATACTATTTATTTCTTTCATAGTTCAGACACCAGGATTGCCACATATGGTTGTGAGAGTTGTGTCTTGTGCAACTCTAGGGTTGACTTTTACACCATAGTTTGTGAATGTGCTCCCTAGGACCATGAACACAACTTCCCTATTTCTAATCCTTCTCAGTAAGTTACTTCAAAATAATGGCACTTTTATTTTCCTAAATTGGCTTATTCTCACCTTCAATTTAATTGAACTAATAAGTTTTACTAATGCTTAATTATTAACTCATGACTGAAACATAATACATTGTCTTGTAATTAGAAATTATGAAGTGTTCAATGAAATTCTGCTCATTGAATGTGTGTTTATATATTCTTTCATTAAAAAGAAGAAAGGAGGAGTTTTTGCACAGATAATTTGATTAGGTCATGGATAACAAATAGATTGTTTTTTTACCTATTCCAATAACTATCCTATTGACATAGTTAAGAGATTGTGATGCTCTTTTCTACCTTGGCCCATCATGGCCTAGAATCTTCCCAACACAGCATGTTGCACAGCATTGCAATATTAGCAGAGTTGACAGAACCTGAAAAATTTTGCCATGCTAGGTTTAAGTCTTTAATGATTATCACTAGAGGTCTGTATAATTTAAAGAAAAGATATATATAACTTTTATACTTATGGAAATGTGTATGTGCATGTGTGTATCTGTTACTAGACTCATATATAAGATTTTAAGTCAATTTAAGACAGAAAAAATATAGATCATTCCAGGTCCTTTCTTTCCTGCATTAGCTGGATGTGTGTCTTGGTGACAACTGTGATTCTTGAAATGGGGCAATTAGGGTGTATTATCTCATTTCAAGTTTGAGATACTGGTAACACATCTAGGAAACCTACCAAGAGCCTGACTATGGAGGAAAAGTAAAACCTTTTTGTTCTTTATGGCAAAAGAAAATGGAGGATATTCTTGTCTCCCTTCTTCAAACACTGTAATCCTAGCTCTGAAATTGGAAAATGACACTGATTACTAACAGCAATCATACTGGAAAGTAAGTAAATGTAAGGAAAAAGAGAAAAGGAAAGCAGGGTATTTTCAGTCTAGTAGATAGATCTAAACTTTTGTACACTAAAAAAATTTTATAAAGTTTTAGAAGATGATAAATATAAAAATGTGTCCCTGAAATTGATGCCATAATTTGAGAAAAAGTGAAAATTTGATCAGTCTATTTTTTTATTTTTCTTTTTGAGACAGAGTCTCGCTCTCTCACCCATGCTGGAATGCAGTGGTGTGATCTCAGCTCACTACAACCTCCCCCCAGGTTCAAGTGATTCTCCTGCCTTAGCTGGGATTACAGGCGCATGCCACCATGCACAGCTAATTTCTGTATTTTTAGTAGAGATGGGCCTTTGCCATGCTGGCCAGTCTGGTCTTGAACTCCTGACCTCAGATGACCCACCTGCCTCAGCCTCCCAAAATGCTGGGATTACAGGCATCAGCTGCTGCACTCGGCTGATCAGTCTTTTATGCAAGTGAATATATAGGGAAAACAATGTATTCAACTAAACCCCACCAGCCAGCAAAAATAACTGATAAATGGCAAGACCTAAAAGGTGAGAGATGGCAGATACATTTTGTCTGACTGACAGCAGGAGTTTAACATTTATAGCAATAATATCCTACCAGTAAGAGAATGATTGGTTACAGAATTTAAAAACAAAGTTCAGGGCAGAGAGGGAAGCAGAATCCATAACCCAGATTTCATTCCTTCATTGTTGTGGTTCTTAAAATGTTGTCAAGAGTTCCCTCATATTGCTATCTCAAAACCAATTAATTCCCTTTTCTTTCTTGTAACTCACCGTATTCCGATAGTGTGGTAGCTAATGGCGGTAAGCACAAAGCCACATGTATTTATGTAATTATTACTTGCTCAGAAATATTTCCTGTGTTACTATAGTGCTATAGCACTCTGATAATAGTCTGATTTTATTGGAAGACATCTGTAATCATCTATGGAGTATTTCTTCTTATCTGATAAGTTGTAATAGATAATATAGGCTTTCAACTTAGAAAAAACTAAAATTCTTATTAGTTCTTAGAATAGAATAATAATAAGAATCATGATTATTATTATTGAAATCCAGGACTACTGTAGCATTGCTAATTGGTTGGCATAACTTGGAAGACAGATAAAAGAAGCAGTTGGCATAATAATCATATGTCAACACTGACCTGCAAATAGCTTTTAGATGAATGCAACTCAAAAAGACTCATGATTACCGGAGATTGAGCAGAAAAGGTGCTCAGTAATGAGAATCTGTTAAATAAGGTTTATAATTTTTATCTGAGAAAAGAATTGAAGTAAGTGAATAGATCATACTAATTAACACAACAGATATTTCTTGACACCAAATATATGCCAGGCACAATTTTGGCAATGTATGTTACATGAGCCACTGACCTAGTAGAGTTTAAGAACCAGAAAACTATTTCCAAAATGTAAAAGATAAAGATTTTAAAGACTTATTTGAGAGCTACTGGAAATGGGAAACTGGATTGGATAGTAATGTGTTTAAGGAAGGAGGGTGGCAACAATAGAACAGGAAACACTGATCAAACAGAAAGTGATATTCCTAGGGTCAACGAAAATCAATTGCTCGCAAAGACCACCACCATACAAACAAGGGTAATTTATCTACTGAGACAGAGTAAAAGAGAGAAAGTGGAAGGGGGAGAGGAGGAGAGAGAGAAAGAGAGTTCGATTAGCCTCTTGAAAATATTGATGACCCACAGCCAAAGATTCTATTTCACAGTGAACATTTTAAAATACACCAATAAACACCTCCAGAGAAGAGCATACTTAAAAACTGATTTTTTAACAAAATTGTGTATTTCTGAAATGTATCTTCAAATTCTAGCAACTAGTTCTTACTTTTTAAAGAGCTAAGTAACATAGAACATTTTTTTGAATTGCCCTTCCTTGATTAACTGATCCCATTTTACTACTTTGAAACTCAGCAAGCTACAATGAAAAATGTATTGATTCCTCCAGACAGTATTTAAACTAGATAGCCAGGAAACTTCGGAGAATCCCTGTTCTACCAAAAATATAACTTCTATCTCATCTTTAGTATTTTTGTTGTTGTTGTTGTTCCCTTCCCATTCATTCCAAGCCAGTCTCTCTACATAGTGTATGTAAGGATGCATATGTAACAATGCCTTAAAATACAAGTACAAATGGCTTACTGGATGGTCTGTACTCAATGTGATACAAATAGGGCTTGGTTTTATTTTTTGTAACAACTGTCATTCTCCCGTTCTTATTCTTAATTGCGGCTTGAACAAATAACATAGTTTTCTACTCCTTCTATAAGAAGAGTCTTAATTTAGGCAATTGAAGTTTTAGGAAACCCACTTATTTCCAATTTATAATTGCCATTTCAAATATAATACAAAACTCTTCTCCTCCCACAGGTTTAGAACAAAATTACAGCTTGGGGAGTAGCAGTGGGAAGAGGGCATGGTATACTCATCCATCTCCTTGTGCAGTCTCTGGCTTTGAGTGCTCCCAGAGCTTTGTGAAAAGGTCATGGAGAATGAGACTGGTGGATGATGGGGAAGTAGAGCAAGAGAGGCATAACACTGGTCCTATAGTAATCTGGTTGGCCTGGTTGGTCTGAGTCTTAATTTCAAATACTTTCCCCTGATGGGATATGTGAATGATAGCCCAGTAGAATTGTTGCAAATCCTCAAATGGCTTTCTTCCTTTTAGCTCAGTGTACTCTTGGATGTGTTCAGGGTTCTCACAGTGAAGTGTTCTCTCTGAGTAATCTCGAAATGCCAGGCTACCATCTTCCTGCATCCAGTGTTGCATGCCAGCTTTGCTCTATGTACTTAACTTGGTCTTTTTGATTGAGAGCTGTAAGATTATTTTACCTTATCCTTAGAGTTCAGGCATTTTACCAAGATATGCTCAGGTTTTGCCCTTTTCTCATCAGCCCATCCTGGAAATAAAATGATGGTTTTTTTTTAAAAAATGCACTTAAAAGAGTCTGAAAATATGCAGTTATTTTTGAAGTAATCATCTCTTTAGTTTATTCATGCAAACAAGAAGCTTTTCTTTAAATGACCCAATCAAGTAACATGGGAGTTCAATAATGAATTATTGATATATGATGATGGAGGTAATAACACCATTTTTAATTAGCCAATCACCAGGATTGTATGATATTATATATAGAGATAAACATACATATATATATAGAGAGAGAGACGACAATCACTTATGTTATTTCTATCTACATAATGAGTCAATTGTAATTTTCCCAAACTGTTTCCTTTTATATTGCTACTATTTCTCATATGTCCTTCATTCCCTTTCTTCATTTTCCCTGTTCTGAAGTTTAGAATTTTAGGGCTTGGCTTCTATGATATGGAAATTGTAGTTGCTCTCTTATACCAAGAATAATAACATCTTAAATTTTAAGAGATTTTATATGATTTGTTTCAACCACACTTCTCATTTAGAATTCTACATCCTCCAACTAGTATTTATCTTTATTTAGGTCAAAATAAAATTTGAATACACAAATTCATATAATAATTTCACCCAATTTCACTGCTCTTGTCTGTTACCCATAGCATACTGAAGGGATTGAAAATGCCATCTGATGAAATGAGCAGATTTTTCCAACATAAATTACATTTGAACCCTCTTCTGTTCTTTTCTTCTTATTCCTAATCTACTACTTATTTGAGGAATTTGAAGCTTTTAGAAAGACAATTTATAAACTAGGATAGATATCAGAATCAGAGGAAATTTATTTTACAAGTGAAAAAAGAACGTTTTACAAATAAAGGATATATGACTATTCTCCTTCAACCTATAAATAGACAAGTTATAGTTAGGATAAGATTTCAGTTAAAACTAGTCCTCATGCAAAGTACAGACATCTTTTTAGACCAGACACATTTTTACAGCAAAAGAAACTCAATGCATAAAACATAGTTTTATAATATCATTTGTTTAGAGAAGTGTACTGAATTGTTGTGATTAACAATTTGCTAGTAACTGTGCTTGTTAGTGATACAAGGAGAGTGACCTTTTCTCTAGAACCTAAATGATATCCTCACCAAAATGTGGCAAAACACAGGTCACTTCTTATAAGAATTGCATTATCAACCTTAGGTTCTATGAGCAACAATAATCTGTTATCCAAAAATTCTTTATTTAGATAAACTTGCTACCCTTGCATTAAGCCCAGTTCACTTTATCACAGAAAAGATCTTCTATGTAAAAGCTTTTGTCTCAATACCTATGTGGATTAATTTCTATAATTATAGAACTGGAAGGGATACTTAAACTCAAAACAATTAACAGGTTTCTAAGGCAATTCAAATATTAACGTTTGGAAGAAAGTACTTGAACTTCATTCTTTTTTCTTTCTTTTATTTTTGTCAATCCTCTAAAGAATTTTCAGAAGCCATAGAGCTCCAAAGAGGGTTATTTGAAAACAACAGGTGGAATCTAACACTCATTTTACCAGTGAGGATACTAAAGGCCAGCATGGTTACTTAAACTGCCCGAGGTCAGGCAACAAAAAACGGACTGATCGGATGCCTCCTCATCAAGGATGTTATCAAAATATGCAAGCCCAAATATTGTAAGTTTTCTCATGCTGTATTGAAGGGCACTAAATAAGTAACTTGCAGGCGGCAATGGTTTGCGCAATTAGTGTTAGGCTTCTCTGTATTTAGAGAATCATATAATGCCTATTTCTGGTTACATAGACAACTTAGACAACTCTGGACTTACTACCATTCAGTAAGCACTTGCCAATATTATTTTTAGTGGTAACACAGGTACAATTTTTCCTGCACATTCTTAGATACTTATTAATTCAATAATATCTTCATAAGGCTATTCTGTTTGGGGACCTCTTTCTTGTTTTCACTTTCTTATTTTCATGGCAGAAACATACTATACCCATTGGTGAAATCACTTTGCGGTTGTTGTAAACATAGGCAAGGAGTATGTGACAGAACTGTGGTAGGTGTAGAGGCATGAACATATCGTATGTTGGAATTATGCATTGCCAAACATTGTCAGGAATACTCATATCTAGAAGCAAGATGATGCCTTTTTACATTATGATGTGGTCATTCTCACAGTTAGTAAGAATGGTTAATAGTGCAGTGTACTGAAATATATTTAGAAACTAGATTTCAGAAGCAAAAGAGGGACTGGCACGGTAATGTGTATATATCATCGGTTATTCTTAGGAATAAAAGAAAACACTATCTATCTATTTAAATTACAGTAACATTCTAGAGCTTCAAGATCCTCTTCTCTTGTATGCCATACACTGTGAGGAGAGCAGAGGGAGGGAGCATATTTTCAGTATGTGTGTGTGTGTATATAAATATGTGTATGCGTGTGTGTTTGTGTGTGTGTGTGCGTGTGTGTTTGTGTGTGTGTGTGTGTGTATGTATTGAGAGAGAGAGAAAGGGCCAGAGAGAGAGAGAGATAAGGGAGATTCTCATGGAAATTTTAAGAGCAGGCAAAATAATAATATAGAGCCTCACAGAGAACGGTGAGTCCTAGACAGTGTAGGAAATCTAATAAATAACTTCAACATTAAAATAATCCACCTCCCTCTGTGTGCTTATTCACTTTCAGCCTCTTCCCAACCTGCTTGCTTAAATCCACTCTCCTTCCTTTGCTTCAGAGCGTCTACTCACTCCTGGTTTGGAACTCCTCTGAATCTGGGTTTGCTATAACATCTCTTGCCCTCTCCTTTCCCCACTGGCCCTTTATAACTCCTTTCAGCTACAGCCCACCCTGCTGCTTCTTGTTCTCATTCATATCTATCTATCTATCTACCTATCTATCTATCTATCTATCTATCTATCTATCTATCTATCTATCCATCTATCTACCTATCTATCTATCTATCATCTATCTATCTAACTATCTTCACAGCATCCAGCTTGGAAAATGGCTTATATTTCAAAGCACTTTCAAATAAATTAAAGTCTTTTCTCTCAAATTTCACAGATAAGCTATGATTTACTGTTATAAAATATTTCATTTTTTTAATTTGTTTTATTATTTCCTTCGTTTTAAGTCTAAAATTTCAGTGGGCTCATTTATCCATTTTTGTTTTTGTAAACATAGTGGAAAGAAATCCTACTCCAATCTAACAATTTAAACATGGCACACAATTGTAATTTCATGTGTCTTGTTATATTTGTATGACTTAAAATGAACAGGATAATTTTAAAATTATAAAGGAAACTACCACAATTCTATTTTTCTTTAAAATTTATCTCAGCTAAAAATATACTTAATTTTTATAGATCTCAGTGTGTAAAACTATCCCCTTCATTTATTAAACATAATTAGGAATTTTAAAATAAATCGACCAAATGTTTTTAGTTTAAATTAGCTTCATTTTTAGAATTATAAATATATGAATGAATGAGCATTTCTGACTATTATACTGTTTAAGGAGAGGTTTCCTTTAAGTGCATGATAGGGAAAGGCAGAAAAAAAAAAAAGGAAAATAAAAAGAAATTTCTAAGGCAGGAAACTAACCTTATTCTAATGGTTTTATGGAAGCTTAAGACTCTCAAAACCCATATTCCAAAAAATAATAATAATGACAATAAAGTTAGAAGTTAGAATAGTTTTGGGGTACTGTAGAATGCCATGTGATTAGTGACAGCATGAAGAACTTGAAGAACTGGGCTGCTGGATTTTGGCTTCTTAAGATATTGTGTAATTTGTATTTTCCGTGGTCAAGTAGATCAATGATCACTTAGAGATCACTTTCAAAACGAGAAGAAACCTCTAGATTCTCTGCCCAGAAAAATGCACATGCACATTATCATGTCTCCCGGACAACAGAGGTCCAGGGAATTCACATTCATGGATCAAAGATGATGGAGACTTTCACTAGAGGCATCACAGTCATAGTATGGGAGAAAGAAATATTAAAATGCATAACTAAAGTTGCATTAAAATGCTAAATTTACTTCATATTAGAAAATTAAATGGTCTGTATTGAAAAGCACAGGTCATTTTGCCTCAAACTATCCGAAGATAGTTGTAATAGAAAAGTACATTTTCTTACAGTTTTCTTCTTAAATGAATATTTTATCTTACAATGAGATAATTTTACTATCAAACTGTAATTCATTACCTTCCAGTGTAATTCTCATTTTCAGATTTCATTTTAAGCATGAAACAAACTCTATGTCAATTATAGTACAGTTAGAATGTATTGCATCCAGATATTTATTTTCCCCTGGTATCAGTCATAACACTTGATCTGCAGGAGCAAGAATGGCAGTCGGTATACTGTGAATAATAGGAGGCTTTTCTGCCTGTTGCTGACTGACCCTAAACTTCTTATCTAAGTAATAAAATCAAGAAATGTAGCTCATTATAAAGAATATACACAAAGGTGAGGAAACTTGACTATGGAATGTCTATTATATTTTAAATTAACTTATGGTAGTCACTCAAACATCTCCTTCCAATTTAAGTGACTTTCTAAACATTATTCATCAAAATATCAGTAGTCCCATATCTCTCTACTCTCCTCTGCAAGAAAATGCCTTAACTTATCCTCTAAAGTAAGGCAACTTTACCATAGTCCAGAATCTCCATATCTATAAATTGTACATATTATTTATTTCTGATTCTTTGGAAATAAAAAATAACTACAATATTATAAAAAAAGAAATACTACCATGTATTGGTAACCAGAGTAACTCTTCTTAGAATAACAGATTTTTCACTACTTAACTCTCAACCAGTCTGGAAAATGTCTACCCTCTCTTGCTTTTTAATCCCCATTTGCCTCCACTGATCATGCAGTTTTCGGAGATAAGAAGAAGAAATTGCAGGGAATAATGGTGACCCGAAAACTACACGTCTCTCCAAACCCCACCTGACTTTTGTCATGTGGTAAATACTTAGCGATCAGGAAAGAGCAGGACACCTAATATCAGCCTGTCTCCTTCCCAGTCCTAGCGGTGGGCCATACCTGCAGCAGTCTAGACTGGATCCTTTTGCCTCTTTCCAAGACTTTCAAGCTTCCGGACACGTAAAGGCTATAACTGATTTGTAAGTAGGAGGAGCAGATGTTTCAAGTGCCCTGAAATTGGCCCCTGGCACGTGGCAAACCATAAGCCCTCCCAGAGCGGAGTGGAAAATCCCTCTGGACTCTTGTCACTGGAATTTAGTGTTTCCCCTTTAATTTTTTACATCTCAACCCTAGGAAGCCAACATCAAACTCCCCTTTTCCAAAAAGCAACAGAACTTCATTGACATTCACCCAAGTGCAAAGATTAACAAATTCTGTGCAACATACATCAATAGTCATGAATACACACGTATATTGAAATATAAAGTGAAGCATTAAAATATCTAAATATTTCTGGGTATACAGATGTTTACCCATGTGTAGAACAAAATGTACAGATATTTGACTAAAGTATTTTTTATCCTGTTGGCAGACTCTATTTTTGCCTAAACACCTGTGTGGAAATCTGTTTAAGTGCTTTTCCTTTAGAGCACATTTCTACCACTGCTATTTGGCTCATTCATCTGTTATTTATGTTACAACTCAAATGTCAGAATCACTTGAAAGCGAGACCAAGACAATGATTCCTCAATTTATTTTTTTAGATAACTCAGTATCTGTAAATCACATTAGCTAATTAAATTCATCAAGTGTTACTTTAAAATAATTCAAAAATCAAGTCACAAGTAATAACAGGCTTTTAATTTCAAGGAGAAAAAAACCTTATTTTTTAGAAATAGTCAGTTTGCTTTCATAAATTAAGAGTTTGATTGGTAAATACACTAGTGCACATCTAATATGCTGGGGAGACATGTAAGTTGACAGCGAATAAGCTATTTGCAAATGTGTCTCTCTGCACTCCCTCATGAAATGCAGCTTCCTGCAGTCAGAAATCAAAGCTTGATTGTACTTTATAAGCCCCATGCTGCCTGATGCGATTGCATGTGCCGTCATTCTCAATAAATATTGACTGATGAACACAGCCTCTTACAATGTGAACAGGCTAAAAATGCTTAAATGAATTTTTGCATTAGCCAGAAATTATTCTACAACACATCTATGTGTGGGCTCCTAGAGAGCAGCATTATCCCTCTATAGCACCAATTGATACGACAAACTATAAGTGATAAATCTTGGCTTCAAGCTTGATTTTTTTCTGTAAGTGAACTTGTGGTGATGAGCTGCAGTGCAAGGAGGTTCGATATTTTTTATTGCGGTATATTCAGAGGGAAAGAAGTACATGTCTTTAGATGTCATTACACTTCATAAAGTCAACTGGAAATCAGAATTAAAGTTGATCATTCCTTTGGGCACAAGTTGAGAATCTTAAAAGTTGTCTTTTTGTTATGGAAAACCTCCTTTAAAGCTTAGGTGTAAAGGAAGAAACAATATTTTCCTCAGCTTACTTTTTAAAATATGGCTAAGAAATTATTCTAATTTATAGATCACAGAAGTTACCTCTTTTAGATATTGAGAAGAAGCCTTTCACTTGGATTTATTGGGCCCATATACAGGATTGGGCATCAAACTGTGGGGGATGAAGAGAAACCCTTGTGCGGTTCTGCAGGCTACGTGTCCCAGTTAGACTGTGTTAGGGAATTTTCCTTAATTTAGATTGGGTTAGGACATCATTTCCCAAAATACTATGTAGAACACTTATTTCACACAGTGGTCTCTTGAAAAAGAAAAAGTGAGAGGGCCCCTGTACTCAATTAAATTTAGAAAATACTGTCTTCAGTATTCCCCTTTCATGGAGTCACAGCCGTAATTACCATGTAAAGGCTCTGAGGAGTCCTGCAGCGAAGAAGTTAAACTTTTTCAATCCGATGTTTGCATATTTATTTGGACAAGTGGTCCTTGTTTAGGAAGTTATCTAACTTCGTCTCAACATATTTTAGAGATTGTTGTATTAGAGCAGCATTTCAGCTTTTGCAAAGTGAGTTAGTTCTTAAAACAATAGCATTTCCCTCATTCTGAAATTTCTGTATCCTCAGGTATTTTCTTAGACTGCTAAAATGTAATTGTTCATGTTTTCATAGCATATTCCATATCACTAAATGCCATAATTTATAATTACATTAAACCAGGAGTTTATCTCATGCTTAGAACATAGCCTCAGGTAACCAAACGGATTTGGAATATTGTCTGCTTTGCATATATTTGTGATGGCACCCTTACTCCCTGCAATCATGTTTGCTGCCATGTTTTATTTCACTATTAAATAGTAACCAGCTTATGTGGTGTTTGGTAGTGAATAAGACTGCTGCTGTCAGTGTGTGAAATAAAAACAGAATGGTCAGCACAAATATTTAACATTGAGACTCATTTCCTTTTAATCATACATGCTTACCAGTGAAGACCTATTCACACATTTGCTATCACATACAATGTAAATTCATTTCCCTTTTTAGTAACTGCAAATCTGAGCTTCCAGAGCCAAAATCCCACATTGAGAGTTGGTGGAACAAAGGTTCTAAATCTGATTTGTATAAAATTCACATGATATTTTATTGTCACCCCTCTGAGTGGCCTGGCCTAGACTACAGTCATGACTATCTAATTTTTGTCAGAAAGCAAAGATGAAAATTGATAATGAAAATGATCACTTTTGACAGATATCCTCCAAATTTATTTATCCTAATTTATTTATTATAAGCATCTTCTAACTACAAAAAGAACTCCCCAAATTTTACAAGTTTAATGTTGAAAAAGTTACTGGATCTTCTACAGTGTAGTAGTTGTACTTTGTATTAGTTGAAAGGTCACATGCAAATATAGTATTAAAAAAATACCTTTGCAAAACCTTGACCGCTCCCACACACACAAAAATACAATCACTTAGAGTGTGCAGTCCATAGATTGGGAACTACTGAAATGGAGCACAGATCTACAGGCCACACATACGATTTTGTACGTGTGTTAGAGCAGCAAGTTTTTGAGAATATTATTGGTTGTGCCCACAGTTACTGCTTCATCACAAGCTGATCAAGAGGAGAAGTCATGTTTCTTTCTACTGAAGCAGGAGCCTAGGGAAACAAGCTTTTTAGAACCTAACCATGAACTTTCAAAGCATATGGTTATACTTTTGATTGGCAATACAATAGAACTGCCATTCAGCTTCTGCCAGAGATTATAAACCCACTCAGCTGCCCAATTTCTATCAAAGCTTACTTGTGAGAAATAGTGTTTATTGAAGATTGCCTGTAAGATTTACCTGCCTTTAGAGCATGAATTCATTCATGCATTACCTTTCCTAGTGTATTTTTCACGGAACACAGGTTCTTGTTGGTTCTCTATAACATATATATATAAAATATATATATAATATATATAAAATATATAGATATAATATATATAAAATATAATATATATAAAATAATAGATATATATATAAAATATATATAAAACAGATATATAGAGATAGACATAGATATATAAATATATATTTATATATAAAAAACCATATAAAATATGCTATTGTATTTATTATATGGTTCCTACATAGTCTATTTTAAACACATCTGACAGAATAATCCTGTTTAAACTGTAATCCAGATCATGTCAGTCCTGTTCTTAAAGCCCCACACTGGCTCTCTCCTTCATGCTGAGTGAAAGCTATAGAAATTATAATGGCCCTATATGATTTTTCCCACCCAACAACTTCTCTTTGACCTCATGTGCCATGGTCTTCCCTTTTTTCCCTCTGGTCACTCGAACCTTTTCATTGTGCCCTGCATAAGTCAGACTTGCTCTCTCTCTAGAGTCTTTGAACGAATCCTCAGTATGAAAGCCTCCCCACAAGTCTCCAGTTCAGTACTTCAGCTTTTTCAAATCTTTGTTCAAATGTCGTTCTTTCTAATAAGGCCTTTCCAACAACCCTACTTAAAACATCTTGCTCCCCCTGCCAGCACTCCTGATTCCCCTTGCCCTGTAGTATTGTCTCTTTTCTTTCCTTTTCTTTCTCTTTCTTTCTTTCTTTCTTTCTTTCTTTCTTTCTTTTCTTTCTCTTTCTTTCTTTCTTTCTTTCTTTCTTTCTTTCTTTCTTTCTTTCTTTCTTTCTTTCTTTCTTTCTTTTCTTTCTTTTTCTTTCTTTCTTTCTTTCTCTTTCTTTCTTTCTTGCTTTTTCTTTCTTTCCTTCTTTCTTTCTTTCTTTCTTGCTTGCTTGCTTGCTTGCTTTTTCTTTCTTTCCTTCTTTCACACGCATCACCTTCTAAACCACCTTACAATAAGCTTAATTATTGCTGTTGTTTATTATCTGTCTCCCCTACTAAAATGTACAATCCATTTTTTTTATTGGATGTTTTATTCATTGACTATCATTAGAGATAAGAAAAATCCCTGGCCATAGTAAGCACTCAGTGAATAATTGTTGCCTTAGTCCATGAATGAAAGTTTATTGTAAGGCTATTGTTGCAACATAGTATAATGCTCACTTTCTTGGGATCTCATAAGGAAAATTTCTCTCAGGTTTCTCTTTATCCATACAAGTCTCACTTCTAAGCTGTGGACTGACTTCAGTCTGGGCTAGGGGAAAAGGGAAGGGAAAAAAGTGATAAACTGAACTCTACTTCAATTGTATTATAAATTGTGGTTTCTACTCCCCAATCTGCATGATACTCTTTACTTTTTAGTATCTTCAAATAACTGCTTCATGTACTCAGTGCATAAAACATCGTGGAGTATGCTTATTTCATCTTACCCTGAATACAATAACTTACTGGAATTCTTCTACTGTTTACCTCATGAAGATTAAGCCTTTAATCTCAAAATTTGCTCTCAAATGTACATAATGTCTATCAAAAAAAATTTATGTATAAGGAGAAAAATTGGTCATTTTCACGCAGCAAATTTGTTAAAATGCTTAGAATAATCTATCTGTTACTGAATTTCGAGTTTTGTTAATGGAGGCATTCTGCTTTTTGTTGAAATGTTACAAATACGACCTTTTGTGCTTATGTTATAAAACCCATCCCTATAAGCTAGTCATGTTTTTATTGATCTAAGGATCAATATGTTTATTGCTTCTGAAATATTTCATTTTATTTCACCACAGTATTGTGGTCATACATAATTGTGATAGTTAGTAATTGGTTAGTTGAGTGTAAAAATTGCCCCTGCACCAATTAGATGCAAGTTTTTCCTATGTTGCTTTAAAAATATAAATTAGAAAAATATTTAACACTCTTATTTGTAACTGCTCCAAAAAGATCAGGGCTCATGATTTTTTTAAATAAATCTTTCTTAGAATTGGGCAGTTTTTGATACTTATCTCAATATCAATAGAAAGAGACAAATTACTAGATTAAGGACAAAAGTATAAGTACTATGAGCCCAGGTGGAGAAGCAGGTTGTATGGTGCAGATTAGCTCAAATAGGGGGTTTTAAGGTGGGTACTTTCTGAGCCCTGGGGATCATCACAGAGACCGTGAAGCCAAGCAAGTGCCTGAAAACTACAGGGAAATATTTGGCGAGAAGGGACAAGATATTAAGTGCAAATTCTAAACTTTACATTTCATCGACCAGTCTTGATAGTGATGCAATGTTTTCTGAAACAGAGGATTCTTATTTATTTATTTTCCTAAATGAAATCAGAACCAAGCCTTGAGTTCATTGAAAAGGAAAAACATATGCCTAGTTAGAATTTAGGAGCACAGAGGCAGGGAGCCAAGAATTTCTAACAGAAGCATTTAAGCATATTTAATATCTTATTGTAGAGCTAAGATTTACTTTGTTATTAGAAATTTTCTATGAATATGGCTGCCATTGAATGCAGACTTAACTTTGTCATGAATCTAATATTGTATTGCATTTTACCTAACCCATAACTGTCTTCATATTTTGCTTGTACTTAGCAGAGTCTACTTTCTGTTGCATTTTATATTCTATTCTTGGTCTTGTTATATAATTAAGAATAGTAGATGTATCAAGAAACAAGACTATATAATCTCATGAAACCCTTAATTGACTTACCTATTAACTTTTCCAATTTCCCTGCAGAAATTGTTTCTATCGATATTTTAATTTCATGTGAGCCGAATGACAGGAAATAAAGAGATTTCAGCAGATGGTTGCCACAAACTACATACTACATTTCAGAATTGGTCTACGAAATTCTGCAGCTTGGCAGTGTGTGGTGGATCATTTTACTGCCTGTTAATGCCAAAAGAAATCTGGCTGAAACGTGTGTGTTGTTCCATTTAATTTATTCTCTGACTTCATTAAGAGCTACCAGACTTGATTTACTTGTGTCTGATGTATCCATAAAATTTAAATTCAAGAAGTTTCACAAGTCAATGTTTCCCATTTTTCTTAAATGAAATTTCATGACATCTAAGATTCAAACTTCAAAGAAACCACTGATAGCTTTAAATATTCTTCTCAATAGGCAGTCTGTAAATACAGGTGGCAAGTGATGTGGTAACTAAGAGTATGCCCTTTAATTTTTAACCTGAATCAATATTTTCTATTCTTAACAATCTCATCCAATAACTCCTTGTGAAGTAGAAGGCAATGTTACCTGCTGATTGTGAAGGCGGAGAAACTGGGCTGGAAACAGGGAAAGATGTGTAAAACATTTAAACATTGTGGACAATAGAAGAAACTAGGCAAACACGAAAACGTTTGAAGAACAGACGTTGTTGAAGTGACACCAATTGAGGTTGCAGTGGCACCATTGATACTGAAGTGCATTGCTCTGCAGCATTGTCTCTCCCTCTCACTGACCACAGCAATCTAAGCATGGATACTAAGCGACAGAGATTTGGATTGACTCCGAGTGGGTTTGTGTCAGGCTGGTTTGATGTAGGAATGAGGAGCCCAGAGAATTGAAGGCATTGTCAAGGGCATAGATTGAATTATAGATCAGAGGGTCAAAGCTCAACAGAGCAGAGAATAAAGACAGAAGACAGGAGGGCTACAACAGAAAAATAAGACATTAGGTGAAATAGAGTATTTTATGTAAGCTCAGGTTCTGTAGAGTAAGAATATTTAAGACAGAGTTGGCACAATTCTGTAAACAAGGCTCATGGTGTTCAAAAGTAAATATTTAAGAAACGAAACAATTCCGAGTGGTGCAAATTCAAGGGTGTGATGATTACAATGGATCACTGAAGTGGAATACAGAGAAATATCACTGTTGGTGAGAGGAAAATTATTATATCAGTGAATAGTTTGTTAGAATAAACCAAACTTTAATATCACAAATGAATGAAATTACCTACAGGCAGCTTACAGAAAGCAGCATGAAGGGTGGCCAAATGGCCTTCTCTTCAAGGGTGTGGGCATTTTTATCCCCCAAACAGGAAAGTAATTATATGCAAGCAACATTGATGATGAGAGGGGTACCTGTTCTGCTTCCTGACCCTGACAGATACAGGATATGCAGAAACAGCATGTACTAACTGGACTGCAAAGAAGCCAGACTTCAGTTAAGAAAATGGAAATTGTGTCCACCAAGAATTTAAGAATAGAAGGGATATTGTTCTGTGTGTCTTCTGTTACACCATAGAATGGGAGTACAGAGAACAGAGGGAAATGGTTTACATGTCAATAGAGAAATAAGTTGCTGGATTAGAGACTAGGTCAATCAGAACTTTATGAATGAGAATAGAGGATAAAAGTAAATGATGATGATGATGATGATGATGATGATGATGATGATGATAATGATGAAAACCAACAACTATGGAATGTTTTCTATGTGTAAGGTGCTATTCTAAGCAACTTAACTCAGACCTGAAAAAATCAAATGAGATATAATTTTTTTTGCATTTTAAAATGTATTTAAGGCACAGAGACTTTTAGTATTTTGAGTCACACAGCTTGATATGTGGAGAAGCTAGAAAGATTGGTGGAGTTTAATTTTGTTCAGTGGCCAAGAATATAGGGGTGTGTAGAGAATGGAGAATTTACCTGGTCTCATTTTTTAAACACTAGACCAATTAACCCCTCATGGGCTTTTCTCTGTGCATATGTGAAGAGTGAGGGAAGGGAGATTGGTGGTGTTCTGTGATTTGTTTCCTGAGTGCTCACTGTGGCTCTGACAGTGGCTGTAATGTTCAGTATCCTGGAGAAGTAAAAAAAGATGTACTGGCTGAAGGTGTTTGAGATGACTGAATGAAACACCACAACTGTGTCCCATGAAATCAAAGAGAAAAAAGGGTTGTGTCTTCAATTTCGTCAGTGAATCTTGAGATGTTTATCAGTTTACCCCCTATGATGTCTTTTAAGTGTACTAGTTGATGGTACACAGTAAAACCAAGTCACTAACATTGGTTCATGAGAATCAGAATTACATATGCTGGAAAAAAATTATATATACTGGTTTGCTATGCTTTGAAAATAAATTAAGAGTATCTGGTTTTTTTTGTTTGTTTGTTTGTTTTTGACATGGAGTCTTGCTCTGTCACCAGACTGGAGTGCAGTGGTGTGATCTTGGCTCACTGCAACCTCCGCCTCCCGGGTTCAAGAGATTCTCCTGCCTCAGCCTCCTGAGTAGCTGGGACAACAGATGCATATTACGCCCAGCTAATTTTTGTATTTTTAATAGAGATGGGCTTTCACCATGTTGGCCAGGATGGTCTCGATATGTATGAAATCTATAGCTAGACTTCTGCATTCAAATTCTTGCTCCTTTGCTTACTAGCTGTAGCTATGGGCAAAGTTAACTCTTCTGTGTCTCAGCTTCATAATCTCTAATTGAATAATCTATAATTGAATAAGAAGATAATTAGATAATTATAGTGCTGACCTCATAGGATCATTCTGAGCATTGAAATACATGATTGGCACTTGAAAATGTTCATTAAATGCTAGTGGTTGTATTCTCTCTCTCTCTCTCTCTCTCTGTGTGTGTGTGTGTGTGTGTGTGTGTATTTAAATTTTCTAAGACAGTTTATTTATTTTATATATAAAATATATAAATTGTCTAAGACAGTTTATGTATTTAATTTAAACCAAGACAGTTCCAGACCTTGGCAGGTGCTTCTGGAAACAATGACATACTGCTGAAGCATATTTCTCGGTGTTGTGCTTGGTGGCACTCTGAGATACCTGTGGAGCCTCCCTCTGCCAGAATATTTCTCTGTTACTATTTGACAGACCTTGATTTTGTGGCGACATTGTCCTGATGTCTTGTTTATTCACTTGTCGTGTTTCTATCACCATCTGTTTCCTTTCCTGGTCTCTTTTTCTCAGTCTAGAAACTTGTCATAGGTCTTCTTTAAGTTACTTACAGCTTTCTCTTCTCTCTGCTGGCTGCAAAGTTAACTGTGATGTCTTGCTTAGGTTTATTTGCCTGGGGCTCATGCCCTTCCCCTCACTCTTTCTGAGTCAGCCTCTAAATTTGTTCTCTCTCAAGCTGCACTTGGATCTTCTAAGTAGACAGAGAGGTCGTGGCACTATCTCTCTCCAACAGCGTCAGCAAATTGTTTTGATTTCTAGAGCATGGGTGGGTCATGTGTGTTTTATTTTCCTGCAGAAAAATGAATTTCATGAACATGAAAAGAGATCCTCATTTTTTATATTTGTACAACTTTGTTTCTGAGAGCTATACTTAATTGTTCTAGTAGCCTGCTTTTTCAGTTTGTGGCTGAAGGGTGTTTTTGTCATCAGATACAAAAGCAGCTATGTCAAAATGCTAGCAATATAAAGTAAAATTCTGCACTTTCTGTCAAAGCAGAGCTGGCATAATAAGAGTTTTTCTTAAACAATTTAAAACAATGTAATGATGTTCCCAAATTTCAATTTACCTTTTTCAGTTTAGGTGGTTCTGAGTCAGCATGTATATCACTGCATGTAACAAGCAGAGATGGGGAAAATTGCAAAAATACTGACCATTCCAATCTTTGTTTTTCTAGTGCTTATCAAGGATTAACTGTAAATTTACAACTCTTGTAAGTTTTGGAAAACTCACACAGATTGTTTGGGGTGAGAATATATAAAGTCTTGGATGGCATCATTTAAGGCAGAATTTCTTCATATTTGAAACAGAAATGATAATTGCTTCTCTATTTTTCACTGGGTCATTATAAATCTCCAGTTACCTAATATATAAGAAAGTGATTTGAAAATACTAGATAAATATAAGATTTCATTATAAATAAAGTACCTAACATTTTGGGGAATTTTCTAAGTTGAGTCAAATACGAAAAGGTGGTTTTTTTTTTTTTAACTCTGAGTTATTTTAACTTTGAATAAGTATAATATGTTAAAAATGTTTACCAATATAACAAAAAGAGTAAGTTCTAAAGCATATGTTTCAGATAAAGAAACCATATTGCATTCATACAAAGAAACCATATTGCAGCAACACAACTCCCCAAGACAGAATGTGAATGAGAAGACAATAGACTATACACGCAGATAATGTGTGTTGTGAGTTGAAGTGTAGTAAAATGATTAGTGGGAATACTAAACCGTTTTACACATTTGTTTTGTTTAACTTTATTAATGGCAGTTGCAAGTCATGGCAACATTTTGAGATCATGTGTAATGCACTTGACACATTAGGCTATGATAATCATACAATCTTCATAGTTCTATTTCAACTATGTAATGATATCCAGGTGGAAAATTGTACTTGGCTTGAAACTATAGTGAATGGAGTAAGGGAAGATAGATGTGAGTCATGGGATAATCCAAGAGCTTATATTAGGTTTGGGCAAATGTAATTGTGGTTTTTGCTGTTGAAAATGATTGCAAAAAACCACAATTACTTTTGCACTAACCTAATAAAAACATGTCTATATAGTACTTATTAGTTTTGAATTTATGTTCAGTGCACTCAGTGAAAAGTTCTAAATGTCCAAAGTGGGAAACTAAAAAATTATCATGACAAGATTATAGAAAAAAAGATTAGGTGGAAGATTCAAAAATGTTTTGTTATTCCAGCGTTCAATGTGTCAGTGGTGTATTGACACTAAAGCCATTGTCCCCAGCTAAATTGTCCTTATTGTGATGCTTCTGACCTGTGTAGCTCCAAGTCTGCCTTTTCAATGTAGTTTTTAACTGAAAAGTTCTCCTAACCCACCCTTTAAAAACAATTAGTTTTATATAATTGCTCAAAAGTAAAAAAGGGAACAAAGTGTTCTGCTATGTATGCTTATGCTCAGTTGTAAATAAAAATGAATTGAAAAATATTCATGCAATCTTACAAATTTTGCCTTAGTCATTATCATCAAATAAATACAGTGTCACAGATGGAAGTTACATCATTATTCTCCAGTGCAAAGTTTTGAGTAAAATTACAGAATTCTGATCAACAGTTTAGCTCTTGGTCTAAGGAGTGGCTTTCTTTGGTTGTACAGATAACGTTTTACTGCACTTTAGTGTAGCTGTTTAAACTGAAAAAAAAAATAACTACAGAACCTCTTTAATGTGTGCTTTGAACTTGTCTGACAGTATGCCAACTTAAAAAAAATTCTCAACGAGAGAATGAGGGATTGCTTATGGAGACACTGATGTGATAAACACCTGTTATTCACTTGAGGTTAAATTATGCACCTTAAAGATGGCCATAAATGGCTCTGTCAAAGTCACTTTATGGCCACTAATCCCAGATCAGTGGCTTCTATGAGCATTCAGTAATTTATACTGTACACTAGTTTTTCTAATTCTGTCTTTGAATTCATTAAAGTAACTTTACTGTGTGGATAATACATTTAAAGGAACTGGATGAGTGAGCAATCACACATGTTAGCATGCTAAAGTGTTATACAAATACCTTAAATTATTGACCATGTGTTAGGAGGCATAATCTTAAGCATTTTCTTAAGAAATGTTTATGATAATGAAGGTAGCAATGATACTAGAATTTCTAGTACAATACTAATAGATAAAGTTTTTAAAAATTAAAATGTACTTGTTGCATGTCAATTTAAAATGATTGGTAGGTTGATAAGTATACATTGTCCAGTTACTTTCCCATGCCCAATATATTTTAGCTCCACTTTACAGTCACATGAAGAATTTCTTCTCCAAAGAGAATTTACTCCCTGTTTGTACGTGGAGCCGTTTGTCAATCTCAAGTCTACCTTTTTAGAGCAGCAAAGACACCTTTTGTCTAGTAATTGTATTGATGTGACAAACCTGTCCCTTACACAGGTTCACTGACATCACACGAAGTTTCTTTCTTACTCATTCTTACCCATTTTTGAAATATTGAAAGTATTTATAGAACCATAGAATGTTCTATCTATTTCTGCGTAGAACAGAAAAGATATAACAGGCAATTTGCAGCCAATCTCCATTCCACCTCATGCCTCATGCTTCTCTGGAAGGAAAAATATAAAAATCATACAGCTTAGCTCTCAGCGTTTATGTATGCCTGTGATATTTGTTACTTCAGTCACCCCAAATTTGTACATACATTTCCTAATTATGAAAATACTAGTAGTGAGATTCTCATTTACTGTAAACATCACAGAACTTAGTACATTGCATGTTTAAGTGTATTAATATGTATAAAGAAAGAAATACAACCACACAAAAGATATGGCAGTGGAACTCAGTTTCTTCTCCTTCTCTGACTTGGCATTCAGCTTTACCTTAAGGAAAATCAGCTTCAAGAAAATATCACTTAAAGTCCTCAGGAGATACCTCTTTTTACACATTGTAAGTCTTGTAAAGACAAATAATCCTACTCCAGGGAAGACAATAACTTCATAACTAGTATAGTTGAAATAAATACATCAAGATAATAGAATTACATAGAAAATATAGATTTTCATAACACTCAAAATGAAGTGTATTAATACAGAATCCAGAATCATATCAACATCATTGATTGATCGGGGAAACAGAAGGAAGCTCTATCTATATGAAAAAAAAAATCTGGAATTAAAAGTCTTAGAGCATCTGGAATGTTAACTTTTAGTTAGCATTTCAGCATTCTACTATCTTAATTGAGGAAATTCATTTCCTAGCATCTGTTTCAGAAGGAAGTTGGTGATATCAGTAGTGATTACTATACGATCATTTACACCAAAGTAATATATTGAATTTTCAACATCAGCACTTACTGTTAAATAGCAAGCCATTCAAGTCTTGGAGCTGTACTGTATCCAAGGAAAGAAAATTAAGATGCAACAAAATAGCATTTTCACACAGAGAGTCTTTTCCTACAGTATATCAGCTGTCACCCAAATAAACTTGCCAAACAGTGCTATTTCCAAACATACAGGAATTTTTAGTCATGCAATCACCCACCTTCCTGTTGATTCTGTTATTAGGCATTTTTGAAAGAAATAGCAACGACCAGCTTTCAGAACTATCACCTGTAATGAAACACCACATTTTGATTTTGAATATTGTGCTAATAAACTTCTTACTGACTCAAGAAAAATATTTCACTTTCAAACAATTGAACTAGTGATAGCTAATATTGCCAATTTCTATTTCAAGTTTAAAACATGAGGTAAAAGAATGGAAGATAAAATAATTTGTGGATGTTTTTGTATTTAGGAAGATATATTTAGATCTATAAAATATTTATTCTTGATAATATAAATAAATTGTTGTTGATATGCATTATTCTTTTAAAATTTTGTCCAGATACTTTTATATAAATACACAAAAAATACTACCTATAAACATAAATCTATAAATAAAATTACAATGGATAGTAAATTTAATGGATTTAGATAAAATTTCTAGTATGTCATGTATAAAGACATTACCAACGTATTTTCCAATGTAAGAGGTAACAAATTTTTGGGCGAAACTTTAAAAAAAATCGTATATTGTTCCTGTAAACAGAGATGGATACCCTTTAAGTTATAGCATAGATGTAGAACCATATAATTGTGAAATATGCCCTATCGCTGAAGATAAGACTGATTTTAACTCTCTTGAGACAATGTCTCTTATAAGGGAAGGTCATTCTGTTTGTTCACCATAAAAAGCATGCAACATGTAATAAAACAAGTACAGAAGTATTATTCACCATGACTTTAGAATGCAGGAGGCTAATAAACCCCCCTATCTTTTCCTTCTGAGTTCAAAGTAGATTGAGAATCAAGTCACAAGTCAAAATAATATCAAGTTCATTTAAGATAAATTGAGAAGCTTTAAATGTTCAGTCAAAAGAGGTTAATTATTCTCGCCCCTACTTAAACAGAATTACTACTATTCAGTGGGGCAGGAGGACAATCACAGCCTCTTTCAAGGGGCCTGGTCCTGGATGTTTATAGTGTGGGGAAGATGAGAATGATCTCTTGGAGGAAGGTTGGTTCCCAAAAGAGGGAAGGAAGAAGAGATTGAGCTGAATAGTCGAGTTTTTTCTTGTATATCGGCTAAGCGGTAGGTTGCTCCTACGGGTGGATGGAGAGACCTGAAGTATTCCACTAGCATAAATACTCACACAAGGAAATCTGAAAAGTGGGGCATAAGGGCTTTATTGCATTGTTATTCTCACCATCAACACTATCACCAAAGCCACTGATTTGTAAGAATTTAGAATATATGAGGTATAAGCTAGGTGAAGAGGCATGTGCGTATAGTTCCAGATACATGGGAGGCTGAGGTGGAGGATCACTTGAGGCCAGGAATTCAAGACCAGCCTGGGCAATATAGCAAGACCTCATCTCTAAAATAATAATAATAATAACAACAAGTGAGGAATATACTGCTTACCAACACATTATTTTTAACTTAACCCTCACAATGATGCTTTATGGCAAGAATTACAATCTCATTTTATAAGAAAGGAAATTGGGTGACAGAGAATTTAGGTAACTTGCTCAGAAGTACATAGATGGTTGGATATGCCAAACTCATTCTTTCGATTCTTAAATTATGAGGGTATCATTGCTGTAATTTAAAGAAATGGGTACCTAGTGGCAAAAGTATGCATTTTTATTTGTTTTTTTGTTGTTGTTTTTTTTTTTTTTTTTTTTGAGACGGAGTCTTTGCTCTGTAGCCCGGGCTGGAGTGCAGTGGCCGGATCTCAGCTCACTGCAAGCTCCGCCTCCCGGGTTTGTGCCATTCTCCTGCCTCAGCCTCCCGAGTAGCTGGGACTACAGGCGCCCGCCACCTCGCCCGGCTAGTTTTTTGTATTTTTAGTAGAGACGGGGTTTCACCGTGTTAGCCAGGATGGTCTCGATCTCCTGACCTCGTGATCCGCCCGTCTCGGCCTCCCAAAGTGCTGGGATTACAGGCTTGAGCCACCGCGCCCGACCGCATTTTTAAACATCGACTAAATTTTTATTCAGCTAAATAAGAGAACTGTGGATTTTAAATTACATTTTCAGTGCAATTATTATAGCTTAAAAATGCAATTACATAAATCACACGGATAAAATAATGAACAAATATTAAAGCAAATGAAAAGTTAGACTAAAAAGTCACGTACTTAGCTACATTCATGATTTATCTGTACAAATATTCTGATTTTGCTTCATAATTGCTTGAATTTTCTATAGTTTGTATTTCTTATTGTCATTTGCTTTCTCAGAATGGTTTCTTTCCAAGCATCTGCTTTGCAGTATAAAATTTAAAATGCCAGTCTTCGTAGACTTTGCTTTCTCGTATATTGTTCTTAGGTGAATTATTAGCAAATTACCTTCCCTTTATCTACTCTTATGATATTTATGTTATCTTTCTGCAGCTATCCTGAACTTCATGTTCTTATGATTTGCCATACCGCTGTTTTATTTTATTGTATTTTATTTATTATTATTATTATTGTGTGTGTGTGTGTGTGTGTTTTGTCATGCCTCTGGTTTTTGTTCCTAACTGAAATCAAGGAGGTACCTAACTTCCATGTGCCAGTGGTTTTCAAAGATTTTGAAATGAGAGCACAATAAGATATATTTCGTATTATGACTCAGTATATTTATACATATAAATATGAAGCAAACATTTCACTATGCATATTCCTACTGCTTGCATTGTGTGCTGAAAATTCGCACTACATTTTTTTTCTTGTATGTCTTTATTTAAAACCCTGTTCAAAACCCACTAAGTTTATTTTGTGATCCACTAGGACCCACACTGTCCTAGAATAAAATTTTTAATTCCTCTCTCATGGATTCTTGGCTGCAAAACCTGATACTGTATTTTCCCTTAGCCTTTCCACTTCTGTTTTCCTCCTCTTCACTAAACAACTCACTTCTTCATTAACAATATCTCTACCTCATACTACAGAATTAATCCTACAAATATTTAGTGGGCATTTCATACTTGTTGATATTGTGTCAAGAACTGGATCTATGAAAATGCATGTCATTGTCTATGCCCTGGAGCTGAGTAATGAATTGGGCAGTACCTTTAATAGTGAAATTGGATCATCTTGTGCAGTCTTTTCCAAATTATTATTTAGAGACTGTTGTGTTCTGTTGAGATTCTCCATTACCAATTCACATTAATTGACCGATGAGTACTAACATCCATTTTGCAGATGTCTTATAATAGTGGTTACAGGTAGGAAATGGATGATTGTCAGCTGTCTAATATCAATGGATAAGATGTAAAAGACAAATTTGACATATAGTTTTAGATAAATGCTTAAGATCTTAATTCTTGATCTCTTTAATTGGTTGAATATATGATTCCAGAGTGAAACAAGAAGACAATTTTAAAAGATGATATCTCTGTTGGATTTTTATCCATTTGCCCACCCAAGATCCATTCTTCGTTCTTTTCTTCTATAAAATAAGGAAGGATGACCCCTGAATCTTGTATGCCCTTATTTCCTAGCCTGCTGATATAGTTGGAGTTGGGCCAGTGAAAGGCAATAGCAGATGATCAGAAGAAAGAGAGAGATCTGGACATTTCATGCGTTTGTTCTCTTTGCTTCAGATCAACATCCTTGGCGGTAGCTACATCTCCTTAGGACTAACTTCCATTGGCAGTTCCTCCTCCATAATGCCAGCACTCCAACAGCTATTTCCTACCCTCATCTCTTCAATACCAGCGATGGTCATAGCTTGCCATTTTGTTAGATTCAGGATGGCTTATCCTCTCTCACCCACACTTCTTCAAATAGCCCCTCCATTAAAATATGTTCATACGAGTCATCTGAGGTAAGTTTTTATTCTTGCCTGAATTTGACCGATACAGGACATTTTTTAACTTAAAAAGAAGGTTTGAAACATTTTGGGCGAGGCTTGACTTTAGGACTACCTTCTGACTACTTGAAAACAATTGTAAAGAGCACTCTCCTGTACACAGGTCTAGTGCCAAGCAAGACAGCAGCATGGATGACCTAAGGCTTGATGCCATTCTATCTTTAAACTTGAAAGAGGGCAAAATATAATTTTTAAGAAGTGGCTTTGGTGCATTTTTAAATACATGCTATTCTTTCATTATGATATTGCTAAAAGAATCTAACCTGAGTGATTAATTCATTGTGAACCTAAGAAATAATAAGAGGAAAGAGTAGTACACAAATATGCTTATAATGTCCAGTTGTTTCAGATATAGAGGAGGACATTGATTCTCTGGTCTTTAAGATTTCTGAATTGCATCTTATGCCTATGCAGTTTATTTCCCAGTTCTTGTGTAGGAGGATGACATGCTTGTGTAAAAGAGATGATGCCTGCATCATCTCTCATATCTCTCTCTCTTTCAATCTCTTCCTCTGAGTTTGAGTGTGCACACATGCATAGGCAAACACAAAGATAAAATATTTATGTGATTTATAAAAGAAGACTTACTAGTTCTTTATTTACCTGGATTGTGGCATTTTGTGTGCAGTTTTAGTGTTTTGTTCTAAGTGGGAAATCATTCTTGTATGAATAAGTATTTGCTATTAATAGACATAAATGGACTTTATGTATTGATGTTACTATTGTAGGAATCCTGTCTTATTTTTTTTCATGGGTTTTTGCTCGACGGTCTCAATTATATTTATTTATATCTAAGACATTTCTATTAACTTTGAAAGGTGTTTTTGGCTTAGTTTTGTACAAAAATAGTAGGAAAAAATTGAAATCAAGGAAACATGTTTAAAATTAAATCCATAAAAATCTGATTTTCAGGGAACAGAGTAGAACACATTGCCAAAAAGTTTTTAAATAAATAAAATGTTATATTAAAATATTCCTATATGTGTTTGAATATTAAATTCAGTAAAAAATACAGATATGGTTTAAGTTGTGCCTTTTGTATCTTGCTATGAATTGTGAATAAAGCTTGTAGTAATGGACAAACTGATACAGATGAAGAAGTGTTAATACATTCTGCCTCTGGCTATGCTTAGCAAAATTTTTAGTACAATAAATACTAGGGCATAATTATATGTTTTAAAAATATTGTTTATGAAAATTTTCACAAATGATCTAAATAAGGTAATCTGTTTTATTTTCATGAAACTTACCTTTAAAATATGGTTTTAAATTATTGAGATGTTAAATGAGAGTTTTTAAATTTTTAATCAATAAACTCTTACTATTAAAAATAAACTTTATCAAGACAAGTCTCTGTGTGTGTGTGTGTGTATTTTTATTTTATTTTATTTTTTGAGACTCTGTCTCACTCTGACTCCTATACTGGAGTGCAGTGGCATGATCTCGGCTTACTGCAACCTCCGCCTCCCAGGTAGGAGCTATTCTCCTACCTCAGCTTCCTGAGTAGCTGGGATTACAGGCAAGTGTTACCACGCCTGGCTTATTTTTGTATTTTTAGTAGAGATGGGGTTTCCTCGTGTTGGCCAGGCTGGTCTCTAACTCCTGATCTCAAGTGATCCACCTGCCTGTGCCTCCCAAAGTGCTGAGATTACAGGCATGAGCCACCGTGCCTGGCCACATATGTTTTTTACTGATACATAATATTTTACATATTTATAGGGTCCATGTGAGTATTTTTTACATACATAGACTGTGTAATGATTAAGTCAGGGTAATTGGGATTTCTATTACATTAACTATTTATCATTTCTATGTGTTGGCAACATTTGAAGTCCTCTCTTCTAGCTATTTTGTAATATGTTAAATATTATTGCTTTCTGCTACTCACCCTGATCTGCTATCAAATATTAGAACATATTTCTTCTAACTGTAAGTTTGTACCCACTCACTACCATCTCTTCACTTCCCCCTCTGACCTTCACACCCTTCCCCACCTGTAGTATCTATCATTCTATTATCTCTGAGAGATCATTTTTTTAATCTTGCACATATGCATGAAAATGTAGTATTTGTCCTTCTGTGCCCAGATTATTTCACTTAACATAATAACCTTCAGTTCAATATATGTTGCTGCAAATGAAATGATTTCATTCTTTTATATGGACTAATAGTATTCCATTGTATGTGTATACCACATTTTCTTTATCCATCTATTCATTGATGGACACTTAGACTGCTTCCATCTTTGCTATTGTGAATAGTGCTACAATAAATGTGCAACTTCAGATATCCCTTTGATATAATGATTCCTTTTCCTTTGGATACCCAGTAATGGGATTGCTTGATTATATGGTAGTTCTAATTTTTGTTTTGAGAAATCTCCACAGTGTTTTCCATAGTGGTTGTACTAATTTACATTCCTACCAGTAGTGTATAAGTGTTCCCTTTTCTCCACATGCTTACCAGCATTCGTGGGTTTGTTTTTTGTCTTTTTCATAATAGCTATTCTAACAGGGATGAGTTGATACCTCGTTGTGCTTTTGATTTGCATTTCCCTGGTGATTACTGATACTGAGCATTTTTTATATACCTCTTTGCCATTTGTATATCTTCTTTTGAGAAATATCTATGCTTGTCTTTTGCCCATTTTTTAATAAGATTATTTGTGTGGTTGTTTTTAATCATTGAGTTGTTTGCATTCCTTGCTTAGTCTGGATATTAGTCCCTATTGGATGCATAGTTTGCAAATATTTTCTACCATTCAGTAAGTTGTCTCTTCACTATTTACTGTTTCCTTTGCTGTGCGGAAGATTTTTTGTATAACATAGTGCTATTTGACTATTTTTGTTTCAATTATCTGTGCTATTGATGTCTTAGCCATAAAATCTTTACTTAGATCAATGTTCTGAGGTGTTTTCCCTATGTTTTCTTCAGTAGTTTTATAGCTTTGGGTCTTGTGTTTAAGTAACTAATTCATTCTCAGTTCATTTTTGTATATGGTGAGAGATAGATATCCAGTTTCACTTTTTTGGCATGAAGCAATTTAATTTTTCCAGCAACATTTATGAAGAGGGTATCTTTCCTTGATATATGTTCTTGGAACCTTTGTGCCTTTGTGCTAAAATTAGTTGGCTACAAATACATGGATTGATATCTAAGTTATCTTTTCTATTCCATGGGTCTACATGTCCGTTTTTATACCACTACCATGCTGGTTTGGTTACTATAACCTTCAAATGTAATATAATTTGAAGTCACGTAGCTGTGTTCTTTTGCTCAGGATTGCTTTGGCTATGCTGCCTCTTTTTTGGTTCCATACAAATTTTAAGATTTTTAAAAATTCTATTTTGATGAGAAATGATGGCATTTTTATAGGGAGTGAATTGAATCTGTATATCTGATTGGGCAGTATGGTAATTTTAACGATATTACTTCTCACCCAAGAGCATGGAATGACTTTCCATTTTTTTGTGGCCTCTTCAATTTATTTTGTAGTTTTCCATGTAGAGTTATTTCACCTCTTTCATTCAGTTTATTCGTATGTATTTTAATTTGGGGTAGCTACTATAAATTGGATTGCCTTCTTGGTTTATTTTGACTATTTCATTGTGATTAATACATAGGCTACTGATAATTAGATGTTGATTTTGTATTCTGAGACCTTGCTGAATTTGCTAAACAGGTCTTAGGGCTTTTTGTGGAGTCTTGTTTTTTCTAAATGTGTAATCATGTCATCCTCAAAGAGGAACAGTTTGACTTCCTCTTTTCTAATTTGGATCCCTTTTATTTTCTTCCTCTTGCTTGATTGCTCTGGTTAATACTTCCAGTACTATGTTGAATAGGAGTGGTAAAGTATTTATTCTTGTTCTAGTGGTAAAGTGGGTATCTTTATTCTAGTTCTTAGAGGATAGTCTTTTGATTTTCCACTTCAGTATGATGTAAGATGGGGTTTGTCATATATGGCCTTTGTTATTTTAAGGTATGTTCTTTTTATGCCTAGTTTGCTGACAGATTTTTTTTTCATCATTAAGGGATATTAAATTTTATCAAATTCTTCTTCTGCATCTGTGGAGATGATTATATGTTTTTTGTCCTTTATTATGTTGATGTGATGTATCACATTTTCTGATTTATATATGTCAAACCGTCCTTGTATCACTGGCATAAATTCCACTTGATCTGGTGTATTATCTTTTTGATGTTCTGTTGAATTTGGTCTACTAGTTTGTTGTTGTTGTTGTTGTTGGGGATTTTTACATATATGTTCTTCAGAGATATTGACCTGTACTTCTCTATTTTTGTTATGTCCTTACTGGTTTTGGTGTCAGGATAATGCTGTCTTTATATAATGGAAGAAGATTCTCTCCTTTTTATTTTATTTGGAATAGCTTGAGGAGGATTGATATTAGCTCTTTTCTGTACATTGGTAGAACTCGACAGTGAATCCATCCAGTCCTGGGATTTTTTTTGTTGTTGTTGTTGTTGGGAGACTTTTTAATTACTGATTTAATCTTGCTACTTGTTACTGGTCTGTTCAAGTTTTCTATTTCTTCCTGATTCAGTCTTGGTAGGTTTTATATTTCCTGGCATTTATCCATTTAATCTAGGTTTTCCAATTTGTTACCAGAGTTATTCATAATAGTATCTGACGATCTTTTGTATTTCTGTTGTATCAGTTGTAATCCTTCTACATTTATGATTTGCATGTGGGTCTTCTCACTTCTTTTCTTGGTTAGTCTAGCTAGTACTTTATCAGTTTTGTTTATTTAAAAAAAATCTTTTCACTTCATTGCTCCTTTGTATTGTTCATTTAGTCTCTATTTCATTTAGTTCTGCTCTGATCTTTATTATTTATTTTCTTCTAATTTGGGGTTTGGTTTGTTCTTGCTTTTCTAATTCCCTAAGGTGCATTGTTACAGTGTTTATTTGAAATCTTCCTCCTTTTTTGAAGTAGGCATTTATTGCTATAAACTTTCCTCTTAGTACTGCTTTTGTTGTGTCCCACAGATTTTGGAATCTTGTATTTCCATTTTCACTTGTTTCAAGTTATTTCTGATTTTCATTTTAACTTTTTCATTGACCCAGTGGTTGTTTAGGAACTTTTTTAATTTTCATGTTTTTTGTATACTTTCTAAAGTTTCTCTTTGTATTGATTTTTTAGTTTCATTCCCCTCATGATCTGAGAAGATACTTGGTATGATTTTGATTTTTAAAAATTTGTTGGGACTTATTTTGTGGCCTAAAATATGGACTATCCTGCAAAATGTTCCATTTGCTGATGAGAAGAATGTGTAGTCTTCAGTTGTTGAATAAAATATTCTACAAACTTCTGTTAAGTTCGTTCAGTCTAAAGTCCAGTATAAATCAAATACTTCTTTGCTGATCTTATGTCTAAATGAACTGTCCAAAGCTGAGAATGGGGTGTTGAAGTCCCTTATTATTATTGAATTGGAGTATATCTCTCTTTAGATCTAATAATATTTGCTTTATGAAACTAGGTGTTCTAGTGTTGGGTGCATATATATTTAGAATTGTTATTTCCTCTTGTTGAACTGATCACTTTATTATTATATAATGACCTTCCTTGTCCTTTTCTTTTACTGTTTTTTACTTAAAGTCTGTTTTATCTGATTTAAGTATAGCTACGCCTGCTCACTTTTGGTTTTCAAATAAAGATGGGGTGCAGAACCATGCAATTTATCTCCATCTTTGGCCTTAAATAAATGGGTTTTGTCTTACTGTTTCTCATATTTAACTAACTTTAAAATGAGTAGATTGCACTAAAATGTCTCACAACACTCATTCAATCCTAATACACTGTGCAGAATATAAATAATACTGAAGATTTAGCAGCACTGAGCAAAGCAATGTCACTCAGGGGAATTTGTTTCCCATTTACAGAATAATGTGCATAATTTCTATGATAGTATTGTAAAACCTCAGATAATTAACTGTGACTGTAATTGTTTAGGTAATAAAATGTTAAGCATTCATGCATGTTCTGACCTTTGCAATGCAAAGTATTGTTCACGGATGATCCCTGAAGACTAACGTGGGCTTTCTTTCACCACCAGTCATGCTGAGTACCACTGATTCATCCCTTTGCTATCTGGATATCCCTTAGCCATTATCTGTCTTTCTCTTGTCCTGTTGTTAGTCCAGGACAGACTTGACAGCGGTGATACTGGCAATGGTCAGGGAAAAAAGAAGGATAAATGAGCTTTAAACATCTCTCATTCAAAATTCACTGATACTTTCCTACATTCCAGGGATGCTGTCTCTTAGGGAACATTTACTACCTCATACTCTCTACTCCCTCTTTTAAATGTCCGTATGGAAATCCCAACCCTCAAGAATCTACCTAAATTTCCTTAGTGAAATATTAGGGGTTTTAGAAATAGAAATAGGGTTCATACAAGTTTGACTCCCCTCCACTCCTAATTCTTCTTCCTTTCTTGCTAGAACTCTAAAAATTCAGAACACCTCAAATGGCAAGGTGATTGTGAGACAGAATGGAAGAAACTGATTGTGAGAGACCGACAAAGTTGTTAGAAGCCATACTTAGTAGCAATGATGAAGCTCTTGAGATCACTCTTCAGTTTCTCTAAAGAAATCCCATGGGTTTACTCAGCCTTGTATGCTTTTCCTAATTGTCTAGGTGTCTGTTTTTACATCCTTGTAAATCCTCAGTCTCCTGAATTATTTTTCCAGTAACTTTGTAAGAATTCTTAAACTCCAAATTCCTGTTACCCCAATTTGGGACTCTGAGTGCATTCTTCCATCCACTAAAGTAATAATAATACAATCACAACATGAAGTTTATTTCTTTTAGTTTCTAATATGGTAAATTCTGACATTCTTAACTATTTTTCTGTTAATCAGAAAATAGACCTATTAATGTCAAAACTAAATTAAATAAATACAAGTTTATGTTACACTGGATTGTACAATTCATAGTGAAAAGATAATCTACTTCTTTGAATAGATGTTATTTATTGGGTATGTTTATAAGTATCCTAGATTGTGACAATGCATGTACTCGATTACAGCTTATATCAGTGTGATATTTCACTTTTCTGTTAGATTTAAGAATTAGCTAGTCTCCTAGGAGAAATGCTTCATGATCTTGGTCTTTTTGGATAAGACCTCAAAAGCACAAGCAATAAAAGCAAAAATAGACAAATGGAATTACATCTAACCAAAAAGTTTCTGCACAGCAAGGGAAACAACAGAGTAAAGAGACAAGCTACAGACGAAAAGAAAACATTTGCAACGTATATATCTGACAAGGGGTTAATATCCAAAATATATTTTGATATTACATATCAAACAACTCAATTCAACTGCAAAAAAAAAAAGATGACAAATAACTCAAATTAAAAAATGGGCAAAACACCTGAATAGACATTTCTCTAAAGCAGATCTACAAATGGCAAACAAGTACATGAAAGAAAGGTTCAACATCACTAATGCAAATCAAAACCACAAATCACATCACCCCAGTTAGTATGTCCATATGTCCATTATGAAAAAATTATGAAAGAAAGAAAGTTTTGAAGAGGATATGGAGAAAAGGGAACCCTTATACACTGTTGGTAGAAATGTAAATTAATATACTCCTTATGGCAAATAATATAGAAGGTCCTTAAAAACTTAAAAATAGAACTATCAAATGATCCACCAATCCATACTACTGGTTATACAGCAATATACTGCATAACAATATTTCACTCAATTGTAGATTGCATGTACATGGTGGTCGCATAAAATTATAATACTGTATTTTTACTATACCCTTCTGATTAGATACACAAATACCATTGTGTTGCAGTTGCCTACAGTGACATGCTGAACAGGTTTAGAGCCTATGAGCTATATATACGCCTAGGTGTGTGGTAGGCTATACCATCTAGGTTTGTGTAAATCCCTTCCATAATAGTGATGAAACCACCTAATGGCATAGTTCTCAGAATGTATCCCCATGGTTAAGCAGTGCATAACTGTATATCCAAAGGAATTGAAATCAGTATATCAGAGAGATATCTGCACTATGTTTTTTGCAGCACTAGTCACAATTGCCAAGATATAGAATCAACCTACGTGTCTCATATGACTTGGATTTGTTTTCTCACCGAAATCTCATGTTGAATTGTTATTCTCAGTGTTGGAGGAGGGGCTTCATGGGAGGTGATTGGAACAAAGGGGCAGATTTCCCCCTGGCCGTTCTGGTGACAGTGAGTGCTCAGGAGTTCTGGTTGTTTAAAAGTGTGTAGCACCACCCTCCTTCTATCTCTCCCTCCTCCTCCTCCAGTCACGTTAGATGTGTCTGCTTCCCCTTTGCCTTCTGCCATGACTGAAATTTCCTGAGGTCTCCCCACCCATGCTTTCTGTACAGCCTGTGAAAACGTGAGCCAATTAAACCTCTTTTCTTTATAAATTGCCCAGTTTCCGGTATTTCTTTATAAATCGGTGCGGAACAGTTGTGCGGTGTGCATCGTGGTAGTTGGTTGAGGTAATCATCTATATACACAATGAAATACAATTAATTCATAAAAAGAATGAAATCCTACCATTTGCAACAACATGGATGAACCTTTAGGACAATATTTTAATGGAAAGAAGCCAAGTACAGAAAGACAAATGCACAGCCTTAGTGACTTCCTCCTTTTTTTTTTTTTTTTCTTTTTCTTGAGACCAGTCTCTCTCTGTCCCCAGGCTGCAGTGCAGTGGCTGTCATGACTCCTGCAACTCCGTCTCGGAGTTCAGGCCATTCTCCTGCTCAGCCTCGGTAGCTGGGACTGCAAGCCCACCACCGCGCCCGAGCTTTTTTTTTTTTTTTTTTTTCTTTTTGTATTTTTAGTAGAGATGGGGTTTCACCGTGTTAGCCAGGATTCCATTTCCTGACCTCATGATCTGCCCGCCTCGGCCTCCCAAAGTGCTGGGATTGCAGGTGTGAGCCACTGCGCCAGGCCTGTATGACTTCACTCTTATGTGGAATCTAAAAATGTTGAGCTCATGGAAGTAGAGAGTAGAGTGATGGTTACGAGAGGCTGGAGTGGTTAGTGGAGAGACAGATGTTGGTCAAAAAATACATAATTACAGTTAGGAGGAATAAATTTCAAGAGATGTGCTGTACTGCCAGGTGACTATAATTAATGATGATGTATTCTTGAAAAATATAAAACGTGAATGTTATATTCTTTCATTATAAAAATTATAACTACGTAAAATAATACATTTGTTAATTAGTTATATTTAACTATTCCACAGTGTATGTGTATAGTTGACCCTTAAACAACATGGGAGCTTAGAGGTGCTGACCTCCTGCACAGTCAAAAATCAATGTATAACTTTGACTCTCCAAAAACTTAACTACAAATAGCCTACTGTTAGCTGAGAGGCTTACCAATAACATAAACAGTCAATTAACACATTTTAAAAATTTTATATGTATTATATATTGTATTCTTACAATAAAGTAAGCTAGAGAAAAGAAAACGTTATTAAGAAAATCAGAGGAAAGAGAAAATATATTTACTATTAAGTGGAAGCGGATCATTATACAAATCTTCATCCTTGTTGTCTTCATATTGAGTAAGGTGAGGAGGAGGAGGAGAGGACGGGTTGGTCTCGCTGTTTCAGGAATGTCAGAGGCAGAAGAGATGGAGAAGGTGGAAGAGGAGACAGGATAAGCAGGCACACTCAGTACAACTTTTCTTTTAAAAAAATCTGCATAGAAGTAGACCTGCACAGTTCAAACCTGTGTTATTCAAGGGTGATTGTACTTCAAAACATCATGTTGTACACAGTAAAAGCATGCAATTTTAATCTGTCAATTTTTAAAAATTGACTAGTTTGCAATTCTTATAGTGATTTTTGGTAAAGATGCATAAGTAGTATTTTGGATGCAACTTCTTATATTTTTAAATAAAATATTTTTTTTATTATAAGGACGAATATAAAAATATGTTATTGTATATGTGTAATGTGATTAATTTTGTGTTGATTCACATTATTATGTAAAATTAGATGGTATTTTATTACATATGCAGAGGAGTTGCTTATTTGAAACAAAAATTGTCAGCAGAATATTTCTATCCACCTGAGTAGAAAAATTTCAGTGTGTTAAATTTGAATACTCTTTCTTTGAGTAAAGAATGTGTTATTAGGTTTAACACTGAAATGAAACAGAGCTCTACTAAAGCCTGATACCTAGCTTCCTCCAGGCAACTCATGAACTAAGTTGCTTGGGTAAACTCATCCTTCATTTGTATTTATTATGAGTCTCTTTTTTATATTAATTTTCATTTGACTTACATTGACTTACACTGATTAGCTGTCTTTCTTTCTTTCTTTTTTTTTTGAGATGGGGTCTTACTCTGTTGCCCAGGCTGGAGTGTAGTGGTGCCATCTTGGCTCACTGCAACCTCTGCCTCCTGGGTTCAAGCAGATCTCCTGCCTCAGCCTCCCAAGTAACTGGATGAGTCACTTTTTTTTTTTTTTTAGGGTCTGTATAGAGTCCATTGTCACCTCCCAATACATTCAGAAAGTCTACACTTGGCACACAATGATAACTAGAAGTTATTCCCCTTGGGCATTTCCTGTAAGAATTGCCAATTATGATAACTAGTTATTTCTTAACACTTCTGTTTCATTGTTTTTACAAATAGAAATCGTAAGTCATAAGATGTTTGATTTGAGGGAGGTGTTAATTTACTCCATTTGTGCTGCTATAACAAAATACCACAGACTGGGTAATTTATAAAGAAGAAAAATTTATTTCTCACAGTCCTGGAGTCTGGGGAGTTTAATACCAAGGGCCTGCAGGTTTGGTGTCTGGTGGAGTCAGCTCTCTGCTTCCAATATGGCATCTTGTTCCAGCATCCTCTGCAGGGTCTGAATACTGTGTCCTTAAGTGGCAGAAGGGGTGGAAGGCAATGAACCCCCTCCCTCATGCCCTTTTATGAGGGCTCTAATTTTATCCATGAGGGCTCTGCCCTCATGACTTAATCACCTCTTTAAGGCCTTACATCTTAATACTATCACATTGGCAGTGGAGTTTTAACATGAATTTTGGCAGGCACATTCAGACCATAGCAAGGAGGGAGGTTAAGAAATAAAATAGTTATGATTATGTATTTAATGGATGAGGAGACTGAGGCAACCCAGAGATGACATGTTTATGTTAAATCAAACAACTTCATCTAACAATTTTGAATAGAATATGTATCTGTAGGAAGTGTGGATTAACATTTGTTGAAGGAAAATGATATCGTTTTTTAGCTTTTAGTTTTCTGCTTGTAATGGAATCCAGATTTGCAATGTGTTTTTTGTTATATTTCATGATAATATTCAGCAACTTAATAACATCAGAGCATCATACTAAATTAGTGCATTTTGAGTAAGCAATTTTATCTCTCTCTGTGATATGTTTCAAACTACCCGAATCTTCTTAATATCTCTGGATTTTCCTCCTATTTCTCAGTAAGTTGAATGTGAATGACTGAAGGAGGTCTTACTAAATTACAGGTATACAGGTGGTAGAATGGCTTTTGGGCAGACTCACATTACATTGCTATTACGATGACTAAGTGATGAAAATTAGTTACTGTGATAAAATGTTCCGTAAGCCAAATTCGTGCAGGTTGAAAAACTGATGTTCACTTTTAATTTTGACCTCTATCACGCCTGTTAAAGACAGCTATGAAAAATCAGTATGAAGATTTCACTACTACAGTGCAACTATCAGTAAAATTAGAATATTCTTCCAAAGTTATTTTTTCTGGTAATTACTTGAAATTAAAAGATTACACAACCCCATATTTGCTTTATAACTTCCCACTTCAGCACTTCTTCCCATTGTTTTCTGGTGACTTTTATAACCACACAGGAGCAAACCTACATTACATTCAACTTTCCCATAGATTGATATTGTACTTCCTTGCCCAATTTGGATGTTTTTTGGCAGCCATCTTTAGAGGAAGGAAATTTGCTTGTAGCAGACTTGTAATTTTTATGTAACTGTTAAAATATGATATTATGTAATAAGTATTACTCTTCACTTTCAAATTTCACTACCAATGAGCTGCCAGTAGTCTTAAAAAATAATGATAACAATGGAAAAGGGAATCAGAAAGAAAACAAATTTTATAGTGTAACAAACAATCCTAGGGAATCAGAAAGAAAACAAATTTTATAGTGTAACAAACAATCCTAGTTTTATAATATCTTTTTAAAGCTCATAAAATCTAATTTTCAGCCATAAATATGGGATATATCATAAATTATCTTTAAACATATAGGTAGAAAACATAAGCATGATAAAACCTAAGAAAACATATATGTCCTATAATTGTTCTATCTATATTGCTAAATTGTAATGGCTTGCATGTAATCCTCTTTTAAATCCATTGCATACAGTGTTTCTCCATTAAAATGAATATTTGTTATGATTATATCATCTTAAAATATGCAGAAAAATATATTGTGAGTAAAGTCAGTAAATAAAATGAAGTAATCGTGTGATATGTGATCATTGTAAATAACAACATGAATAATTTAGTACTTAAAATACTCATGCCTCAACAGAATGAGAATTATACAAATAATAGACTCATAATTCCTCTTTACTAACCTATTTCCACACAGTGATTTTATAATTTTATCATGAAAATAGTGTTTTTCTCCTCTGAGGATTGGAGAGTTGTAAATAAGAAGAAGGAATAAGGAATTATTTCCTCATGAATTCATTCAGCTTTGCTTAGCAATTTACAACAAATAAGCTGCAGGCACTACAATGACTAAGCAAGCATAAACTTGAATATAGAAGCCAACAAGAATTGTTGCATTATATGCTGCATTTGAATAGGCAATCAAAATGTGAGTTGATAGCAATCACATTGTTTTCTGTACGAAACTTCCATTTCTCCTGTGAAAGTTCTTAGCATTTTACATAATAAGGTAAACACAAGAATATGATTTTTGTATGACTTGTCAATGCAAGCAGTAAGTAGAACTCAGCAGGTGTTTCCTCTGACCACCAGAAAGATACTTCTTATCTTTGAAAGATACTGTGTAAACAGTATCCCAGATTGGGCGGAGCTCAGTGGAGTCAATGTATCCATCTCTGTATCTGCATAACAGTTTCCAATACTTACCTGCTTTCATAGCCTACTTAATTTGTAGATACAGAACTATCACATGCCACAATTTTATAGCTGATTGAAAATCTCAGCTGTAAGAATTAAAATAAGTTTGTCATCTTTGTGTTTTCCCATTTTCTCTGCAACAGATGGCCATTATGGTATTATGCATTATAGCATACTTCCATCCATTTATTGTGAATTGAGTCAACCTGTGTTTTCAAAGTGATTGATTATGAATGTGATTACAAGACTCCCATGGGCCACCAAATTGTTAGAGTGTTAAAGCAATAGATTGGGGAGTTTGGGCAATCCATTATTTACTTTAGACAATCAAGGAAATTTTATTTTTGAGATTGCAGAATATTATTTTATATATATTTAAATGAGCAACAGCCTTGGAGACTATGTAGAAAGTTTCTATAACAACACTTTGGGTAACAAGCACCACTTTTTTGAAGTTATCAGTACCTAGTTCAGAGTACTTCTGAAATTCTGATGACTAACACTGATGTGACTATATATGTCTTATAGGATAATTTGTCATTTAGATTTTATGCTGCTTGAGAGTAAAAATAGTTACTTTTCATAATAACATTACCAATATTTAGCTTATAATAGTTATACCATATGTTTTTTGAAAATAAATCTATAAATCTATTATGTGCCAAAGTTATACTTCCCATTTATTATCATTTATTCTCCTAAGGACCCTAAAAGCTGAATAACTTTATATTATTGTTGTTGTTGTTACTGTTGCCTCTGAAAAGTTAAGGAAATTTTCCTGTTTACCCAGCTATTCATTGACAAAGTTAGTAACCTAAAACTGTCCATAATCCTAATCTTAGGCAGTTTATTCTGAGTGACATAGGGTCAATCAGACCCTGCTCCTGAATAAGCACTAGGTGATGATTGCTAAGGATAATGGAAGTGGCGAATAACATCACTATGCTAGAGACTGATTTGAAATCTTCCCCAAAGTTTTTCATTTTACACACACATAAGAGAACACCTTGAAAAAAAAAATAACTAAGAAATCCAGGAAAATGTTGTTTAGTCTATGGATGATTGATCTCTTTCTCTTTGAAGCTTTCGTTTCTGGATGATATCCTCTGCTCTACTGGCTGTCACTCTCACCAATTCGCAAATGACACCAAAAACTCTTGCTTCAAATTATCTCCTGAGTTTTAAACCTACAGACTCAATACCTAACCCAGTGCTAGTTGATACGAAGAATTTCTGTTACCAATAATCCTAAATCTCTGCTGCTCATTAAGACCCTTAAAGATGATTACTGGCCCAACTCTATTCCAGTTTGCTGAGGCCACTTGAGTGGTATGATTTGGACTTGAATACCTGCCTAGGAGTGCCGTTCTTTCCTTCTCTAATATCTCCAAAATTGCACTCTGAATTGGCCCATTTTTGTTTTCCATCTTCTAGCATGTTATATACAGTTAATAGCTTAGGAGAGAATTCTACTGCTTTTCAATTCTTGTCTTTCAAAACCACTCTAGATAAAAAGCCTTTGTAATCCACTTGCCTGCGTAGGTTTAACTTCAAACTCCAAAGAATCTTACTTTCACAGTCAGCTTCCAAACTACCTTTCCAAGTTCATTCCCTTTCCCTTCTAAGCTCACCCAGTCCTATACACCACCTAAGAGTAATACTTCCTACACAGTTGTTTAAAAAATACATTCTCCCTTTACACATATGATTCCTCCTATCATGATTTGCCTCTTTTCTGTCACCCAGATTCTACCCACGTTTTCTCTACTATGGCTCCTCCATGCCCTAGGACTTTCTTATATAAACCCACAATACTTTTAAATAACACTAAAACTATAATTATTTATGTATACATACTTAAGTTTTCATAATTCTACTACTTGTATAGACATACATTTTATCTTAGTGTCGGCTTCCTCATTATTAAAATGTCAATAATATTACTACCGGCTTTATAGACATATGGACATTGGAGATATAAAACATGCAAAACAAAATGCCTAGTACCTAATAAGTACTCAATAAATGTTCCATAATGCAGTGTTCTAACCACCTTTTAGTATCACAGCACAACACTGGGAACTACTTTCAATAAAATTTCTATGTAATACTTACATGTTAATCTTTATTAGAAATTTTTTCATTGCCCCACAAAACTACAAATTTCTTTCTTTTTTTTTTTTTTTTTTTTTTTTTTTTTTCGTTTGAGAGAGGACCTCACTCTGCTGCCCAGGCTAGAGTGCAGTGGTTCAATCAAGGCTCACTGCAGCCTCAACCTCCCAGGCTCAATCAATCCTCCCACCTCAGCCTCCCTAGAAGCTGGGACTATAGGTGTACAGGTGCACACCACTATGCCTGGCTTTTTAAAAAAATTTTATTAGAGACAAGGTCTCACTATGCTGCCGAGGCTGGCCTTGAACTCCTGGGCTCAAGCAATTCTCCCACCTTGGCCTCCCAACGTGCTGGAATTAGAGGTGTGAGCCACTGTGCCTGATCAAACTTGCTTGATGAAAATATAGCATCTTATTTACCTTTGGAACTGTGAGAGATCCAGTGAATTAGTTATTTATTCCTTAACATCTCTACATCTCTATGTTGGTAATTCTGAATCTTCCTTTTTTTATTTCAAAAAGTGAGGATCATACGTATAGCAATATAAATTGGATAATATAATCACTACTGAGTAGGGATTGAACACATTTTGCCAACCGCAGCACACAGTACATACCTGTGAAATAGAGCATCCATTTAACTCTTCTACCTTTTTTTGGAAATCTTAGTGATCACTTTTCTAGCAAGTTAATTTTTCAAGTATTAATATCAGTCAATTCAATTACAAGACTACATGCTGTTTGAGGCACCAGAGTATAAAAACGATGGTCATTAATGTGAAATAATTAAATGGCTTAACATTAGTATTAACAGTTTTAAATGCAAGCCCATATTATGCTTTTGGTTTTAATTAATTCAACCTATGAATGTCTGACCACCCTATCCAATTATAAATGTAGAGCCAAAGAGAGTGGGCTCTCTTAACTAAGCTTAACTATGAAGTTCCAAGTTTTAGGTTATCATGTATTTTTGTATAACTGCTAGCAATAATAATCCATATATAACAATTAAAACATTTATTTGGAAATAATAAATTAATAAATGAGTAAATTGTAAATTGAATGAATTTTAAAATAAAATGCTAAATATTAAATAGAATATAAGAAAATATTTATATGACCTTAGTTTTTGCCAGTATTGTAATGTAATCTAGGAATCACAGATTATATAAATAAATTACTAGATAAATGTATCTGATGAGACATATTTATCTATACAATGATAAAAATAAACAGTAAAAGATACAATGAATAAAATCAGAAGACCATTGTTAGCCTTTTAAAAATTATAGTGTTCATCACAGTTTAAAGATTAATATTCATAATATAAAAGAAGTACCTAAAATTAATTTTTAAATTTGACTTATTGTAACCTGATTAGAAATTTTAGCCTTTAAAAGAGATAATTTAATGTCTTGATGTATGCATCTGTGAAACAATCACTACTGTCAAAATAATGAATCTCTCCATCCCCCCTAAAATTTCCTTATGGCCCTTGGTAAAATAATATCTTCCTCCTGGCAATCACCATGGCCCACTTACTGTTGCAGGAAGGCACCATAGGTTAGGCTGAATTAAATGGGTAAATCAATTTCAGGAGAATTGATAACTTATCAATATTGAATCCTTCCTTCATCCGATGAACATAGTGTACATCTCTTTTTTATTTAGCCTTCTTGAATTTTTCTCAGCAAGGTTTTCTCAGCAAGATTTTCTAATTTTCAGTGTATAAGTCTTTAATGTTGTTGCCAGATTATATCTAATTTATGTAATTTTTTATTATAAAGAGTATGATTTTGTAATTTCAATTCCTAATTGTTCATTGCTAGTAAATAAAATACAATTTTTTCTATATATATTTTGTATTATTTTTCATTGAATTTATTTACTAATTGTTTCTATTTACTTTTTACTATATTCCATTAGATGATTTACTTAAACCAATGTCATAGCCCAATGCAGTTTAACTTCCCTCTAATTTGAATGCCTTTTATCATTTTCTTGTCTTGTTCAATTAGCCAGAACTTCCAGTGCAATGTTGACTAGAAGTGGGGAGAGCAGACTTGCCTTTTCCCTAATCTCAGAGGAATGATGATTCAGTCTTTCACACTGCTATGTTATTTGTTGGGTTTTCGTAATTATTGTTATTTAATTGAGCAAGATCTCTTATGTTTCTGTTTAGATGAGTTTTTGTGGTCAGGAATGAATATTTGATTTTGGTAAATGTTTTTTCCACATCTATTGAAATTAATATATGGTTTTTCATTTTTGAATTGTCATTATGACAAATTACACTGATTGATTTTTAAATATCAAACCAACCTTGCATTCCTGGGATAAAGCCTATAGGGCCTTACATATCTTTAATAGACAAAGTATTATTTGGAGTATCCATTATGTATACCTTCTTAAGTGCACTTTGGAAGTTTTTACCTTCCAAAACTTTTTCTAATTCCTTTAAATTGTTGAATTTATTGGCATGGTTATAATAGTCCATTACTATGCTTTTAATATCTGCATAATCTGTGGTGATATTACCTCTCACGTTTCTTATGCTAGTAGTTTGTGTCTTCTCTTTTTATTTTTTTTAGTAATTCTTATTTATCTCTAGTGTTCACTTTGGATAGTTTCTGTTGCTATGTCTTTATGTTCATTAATCTTTTCTGCAGTGTCTAAACTGTCATAATCTCACTTAGTTTATTTTTTATCTCAATCTTATAGCTTTTATCTTCAGAAATTCAATTTAGACTGTTTTTCATCAATGTCTACTTAACGGTTTCATTATATGAAATACATTTTATCATAACTGTTTTAATGTCTTTGACAGCTAATTTTAACATTCGTATCAATTCCGGGTCAGTTTCCATGTGCTGATTTTTATCCTCATTATGTATGATATTTTGCTGCTGCTTTGCTGGCCTAGTGATTTTGAATTGATTACCACCTTGTGCATCTTGCTATATTGAGTGCTAAACGTATTTATTTCTATAAATGTTCTCAAACTTTATTCTGGAATGCCAGTAAGTTACTTATAAATTGTTGGACTCTATTGGGTCTTGCTTTTAAAAAGTTTAAAAGCAAGACTGAAGAGCTATTTAATATAGAGATAATTATTCCGCCTCATAGAGATCATTATTCCCTATCACTGATGCAAGATCTTTCTGAGCAGCATACCTGATGTCCATGTGAATTATGGCATTTCTACTCTAGTTGGTCTTCCACTCCTGGTTCCCTGTGAGTGCAGTGAACTGTTCCTTCTAGTCTTTTCTGGTGGTTCTTTTCCTGGCCTTAGATAGTTTCCTCCTACACAGGCACTGAATTGTTAAATACTCCAGAAAAGATCATCTTCAGATTTCCAGAGTTGTCTGTTTTTGCAGCTCTTTGTTGTTCTTTCTGGAAGTCTAATCACCCTGGTCTCCCTTGACTGTCAACAATGTCTCTACCACTCAGGGAGTCTGCTGGACTCTGCCTAGATTATTCCTCTCCGTGCCATAATTTGGAGACTTACTCAAGGCAGGAAGTCATAGGGCTTACTGCAGTTGTTCCCCATAGTTCGGGGATCACTAGCCTTAGTTGCCTGATGTCCAGTGCTTTGAAATGTTTTAAAAATATATTTTGCCCACTTTTTTGCTTTGTTCAGAGGGGAAGATAAATGTGGTCCATTTATCTTGACTAGAAGCATAAGTCTCTACAAATAGATTTTTAGAAATTATAAACATCTCAATGCAGATAATCAATTCAAAAAGGAGAAAATCCAAATGACTAATACATATAAAATGATATTTACTATGAGATATAATTTTTTAACTATATGGATGTCAAAGAAAAAAAATTGTTGCCTTGCCATTCTAAAGAAATCATCTTAATGTTTGAAGAAACAAGCACCTTAATATTCTGTTGATAGTCATATAATATGATCATTATGGAAAATCTGGCAATGTACATTAAAATTTAAAAGTACTAGCACATCATTCAACACAATAATTCCTTTTTAGAGAATCTAATCTCAGGATTTAAAGGAACCATGTAATAGAATGATAATCTTAGAATTATAGTGGTAAAATGGTGGAAAACTCTAAAACATCCATAAATAAATAATTGAATATATTAGTGAACTACAGGTATGCTGTGGAAAACTAATTAGCTACTAAAAAGAATGAGTTCTGTCTCATTGTCTTGGAGCAATGGTCATGAGGTATTATTCAGTAAAAGAGTGTGTTAGAGATGTGTCATAAAAAGATAATATTAACTTCTAAAAGAATTTATATTTGACTCACATTACTTCCTATACTGAACAGGTATTGCTTTCACAATTTTTTTAAAAAATGTAATAACAATTTAAAAATTCCAGGAAAGTTGCCAGCCAGAGTCCAATATAATTTGCTAAAATATTCACCCACATATTGAACAAATATCAGTAAAAAGGGCTGCTTTAATGTGTGCAAAATGAAACTTGGGAGTTAATATAATATCCTGTTCATCTAGAATTGCAAGAGAAATTACTCAGTAGATGAATAATATAAGAACACTTGCTGATTGGTACAATTTAACATTTATTCTGAAAACAAGGCAGTGGAAATGACAGGAGCATTTAAAATGCTTTGACATGTCCTGTAACTTTGACTTGTATGGCTCATTGCCCAAGGATATTACCATGCAATTTAAGTTGGGATTACTAGTTTTCACTAATTAAATTATGAATAATTTATATTATCTTTGTTTACATTTTTACATTATCTTTGTTTATACATCTCTCCTAAGTGAATTGAATATAAAAGTTTTGTCTTGAGCATTTCTGTTCTTTTAAACTTTTCTTTGCCTTTTAGTTTTCTTTTTCATTTAAACTGATTTTGAAATATGAAATCCACCTGCCTCCTTTCCCTGAATAGCTATTTTCACTTACATTGCCATTTTATTAATTGTTGCCTTTATGGAGAGACTTGCCTGAGTCTCCTAATTTATTATAAGTGTTTTACTTTGCTCTTTCCATCTATATTTCTACAAAATCTTCACTTGAGTCAGTATTTTGTTTTATTGGTCTTCCTTAGACCTTCATTTCATACCTGTGATACTAAAATCACTATGTCTAAATGTACTCTGACAGCATTTTTTAAAGGACTGAATCCTTTCCAACTACTCAGTCAAGAATAGCTTCTGACTCAACCGTTTGCCTGTAAAAATGTTCTCACCCTAGGCCTTAATCATCCAAGGATAAATAGCCAAAAAACATTTTTTTACATTTAATAATTTGTTACAGCCCAAAGATTCTCTACAACTTAAAAAAAAGCATTCACATATACTTAGCACTTCACTATTTATTTTTTTAACTAAAATTCTTCAAAGAAATAAGGTAAGGTAGAAGTAACAGACTTACCTTATTGTTTCAAATAGGTGGTATAGGAGAGTAAGCAATTCTATAATCCCCCTGGGGAGCATAAGAGCTAACATTTATCAGGTGCTCAGTATGTGCTAGATACCATTTTGAGCAATTTGCATGTTTGCTTAATCCATCCAACATCCATATTATATTGCTTATTCCTCTTATTGATCTATTTTAGGATTTGTAAATTTAGGCCTCAGAATGACTAGCATTTTACACTAAGTCACGAAGTGTCATTGTCTCTCACCCAGGCAATGGGGCCACATAGTGATATTCGTAATTGCTGCATGAAACAATCTCTCCAGAATCTAATATATATAATTTCAGCTCACAATTTTAAAATTTAATTTCTGAAAATTGGCATGACACAAATAAATTTTATCATGAAATTAAGCAATGTAAATTTTACCTCTGTATACTATGCTATAATCATGCATTTTATCTACTTTAAGCTCTTGGGGTCATGTATCTTTTTTAATAAAAATTGATTTTGGTTCCAACTCAAAATACATAAAAATAGAGTTTCTCAAACCATTTGTCAAACCATTCATAGAATCACATAAGAGGAAAAAATGGTACCAAAGTGATATTTTACCCATTGTGCCTTTGAAACATTTAGTGTTAAGAGTACCACGTGTAGAATAGTAGATATTACAGCTTCCCAAAAAGAGAGAGCAAGTCTTCTCTTATTATTGCTTATGTACGCCAACCAATGGTCTTCAGAATGTGAAAGGTGTGATGGTTTGGTGGGTTTTGTTGTTGTTGTTGTTGTTCTTCAGGGTTTTTAAGATTTTACATCACAGTGAACAAGGCCAGAAATAATTTAAAATGAAGAAATTAAACAAAATAATATCTGTTAGAAGGAAGACACTAAATGAAAGATCATGTTGTAGTCATGTTTCTACAAATAGAAGTTACACAAAAAGTAGTCAATACATCAGAATTGAGAAAAAAAAATGGTCTTCTGAGCCAGCTGGTTTACAAAAATGATTTTGACATTACAGTTGTATCTAATCACACTGTAGAATTTAGACCTCATCAAGCTCTGCACAGTCGATTTCCAATGTGCCTACAAATGACTATGCTGTCATTTATTGCCCATTTTGCTATAATGTGAGCTACTTGACCCCATTTTTCTCATTCCCTTAGCCACATTTCTATTGCTTTGCTAACCCTTTTTTGGATTCTTCAGATGTTTTCCTTTTGTATTTCTTTAAAAATTTTTACTCAATCACATATTTTATATAAACCCATTCTGCTGTGTATTTGACGTGTCTATTCATCTAATCCTTGCCCTCAGTTTTTATTTCCTTCCTAATTGTATACAGTCTTGTTCCCATAGATGTGTTCTAAATAGAGACACATAAATGTAAAGGAACATATGGGAGGATGGTATGTGGTTACCTAGAAGCTCGCCATATAGTTTGAATTGTCTTCAAATCTCCAGATGTGGGGTCAAGTTTTATTTAAGTCTATTTAGAAATTCAAAAAACAGATTGTAGAGAGAAGAAAGCTGATTTCTGTAATGCCACATAGACTCTGAACTAGAGCTCAGAGTTCCTGTGTTCAGGCCTAAGAAGCAGCCTATCTGATTTATCTATGTAATTTGATTACTTAGTCTCAATTCATTAAACAACTAAAATGCACACATTTTACATGCATGTCAAACACACACCTACACAATCAGCACCAACAGTAGCAACAATAATACCAGTTTCACAGCAAGGGCAAAATTATATTCTTTGATTACCTCTTCTTCTCTCAGAAAGACTACATTGATTCAGAATAGTGCTCATACAGCCTGTCTTAGCTTAGGCTGCCCTAACAGAACACTATAGACTGGGTGGCTTAAACAACACACAATTCTGAAGGTTGGAGGTCTGAGATAGTTGGATTCTGGTGAGGGATCTCTTCCTAGCTTGCAGATGGCCACCTTCTCACTGTGATTTTACGTGGTGGAGAGAGAGAGAGGGAAAGAGAGAGTATGTTTTGGTGTATCTCCTTATAAGGGCAATAATCCCACCATGAGGGTCCCACCCTCCTAACAAAATCCAAACCTGGTTTCCACCCAAAGGCCCCACCTCCAAATAATATCACATGAGTGGTTAGGGCTTTAACATTTGAATTTGGGAGGGGGACATAATTCAGCCAATAGCATAGTCCCTTATAATGTATGCAGAGTAAAGTGCTTAGAACTCTGATTTAGGCATCTATGAGCTATTGATTTCAGCATTCTTAATTTTGAATAGGTCTCTGACAAAATGTCAAAACAAGAAGAAAATTAAAAAAGGAATAACTTAACTGGTATAAAGATGAGAAATGAAAGGCATTTAAAGTGTTTTCTACCACAAAATCCCTGCTTTTGATTTGCGTCACATTTATCATTTAACCTCTGAGTCCATAAATGGGGTAATAATCCTCCAATACTTCATCATTCACCAGGGCACCATAAAGATGAATTTGGCTAGATGCACTTAGGTCTCCTTGGAGATCAGAAATGAATGTGGAGGAGGCTTCAGTATCCTCCTATCCCTAAAGATGAGGAAAAAAGTACTTATTTAGCAATATGATATTTTTAATCTTGAACAGGGTGTTTCAACTTGCTGAAATGGTCTATATTTCATAACATCATGCTATTGAAATCATATTCTTATCAAGCAAAACAAATTAATCGATCTTTTATTTTTAGAGTAGTTTCACATTCACAGCAAAATTGACAGGAAGGTAAAGAAATTTCTTATATACCCCTTTTCCCTCAGTCTTCCCTACCATCAACAACCTGCACCACAGTAGTATAGTTGTTACAATCAATGAAATACATTGACACACCATTGTCACTCAAAGTTCATAGTTTACATTAGGGCTTACTGTGAATGTTGTACATTCTTTGGGTTTGGGCAAAGGCATGACATGTATCCGCAATTATAGTATCATACAGAATAGTTTCACTACCTGAAATTTTCTGTGCTCCACATACTCATTCCATCTTTCCCCTAACCCTTGTCAATCACTGATGCATTATTGTCTCCATAATTTTGCTTTTTCCAGAATGTCATATATTTGGAATCATATAGTATGTAACCTTTTCAGATGGAATTCTTTCACTTGATAATATGCATTTAAGCTTTTTCCATGTCTTTCCATGGCTTCATACAAACTCATTTATTTTTATTGCTGAATTACATTTCATTTTCTAGATGGCCCACAGTTTATTTATCCGTTCACCTACTGAAGGACATCTTGGTTACTTCCAAGTTTTGGCAATTATGAATCCAGCTGCCTATAAACATTTGTGTGCAGGTTATTGTGTGCATGTAAGTTTTCAACGCATTTTGATAGATAACAAGGAGCACAATTGCTGGATCACATGGTAAGAGTATGTTTAGTTCCCTAAGAAACTGACAAACTGTGGTTCAAAGTTTCAATATCATTTTGAATCCCCACCAGCAAAAAAAAAAAAAAAAAAAAAAGAGAATTCCCGTTGCTCCACATCCTCACCAGCATTTGGTGGTGTCAGTGTTCTGGATTTTCCAAATTCTAAGAAGTACATACGGTATCTCACTCTTTTAATTTGCAGTTCCCTAATGACATATGATTTTGAGCATCTTTTCATACACTTACTTGTCTGACCTAATACCACTTTCACCTTTGCTCACTAAATTCTATACATCTGTACATCTTTGATGAAGGGTATGTTTAGATCTGCTCATTTTTAAGTTGTTTGTTTTCTTCTTGTTGATTTGTAATGAGTTTTTTGTATATTTGGGATGACAGTCCTTGATCAGATATGTCTTTTGTAAATATATTTTTTCCAAGTCTGTGACTTGTCTTCTCATTCTCTTGAAATCCAGATACATTTAAAAATTTATCCTGCATAATTTTTCACTTTTTATTTTAACTAAGTCAGTGTTTGCATTGATAGCAATGATGAACATAAAAGTCCCTTTGTAATACTGAGGAAGAACTTGACAATTTTTCCAATATTGACATATATATATATATATGTATATTTACATATACCACAGTTACATTCTACATATGGATAAAATAAAGGTGGAGATATCTGGAAAGCTTGGGTGGAGTCCCAAAACTCCAGTTGTGTTGCAAATAATTTAATGGACTAGCAAGAGTAATTTTTTGAAAGTAGAATTCTCTGTCTTTATATGTACAACTTTGCCTGTGTAAAATTCAGTCACTTAAAATGATACAGGTCTGTAGACCAACAACATTTTACAAATATATTTTAGCTTTTCAGAGCAAGGCCACATGAAAATCTCTCAAACTGAATTCTAAACCTCAGATGGCTGATTTGCACGCATCTGGAGAATTAAGTTTAGAATTAAGTGCTTCAGAAACCTATGTAAATCAAATCTCTTGGAAAATGTTTTTGACCATTACAAAATAAGAATTGGAGTATGTATATTTAATCTATAAATTATCTGTATGGTGAGAAAGGGAAGAGATCACAGATCTGCTCTGTACTTACTGATGCTTTGGAAGCAATATCCACGACAGTGCAGAAGACAGCCAATTAATGGCTTTTGTGGTTTGCTAAATGCCTAAGTAAAATTGAGGTGTTTAATAACCACAAAAGCCCTTTGCTGCCACTGAAGTCCTAAGACTTCAATCTCAATTCATAGTCTATATCAACATTGAAGCTGAGCCAACAAACCAAGGCATAAAACTCTTTTTATAACATTCTCTTTCTCCTCGAGAGGGTTTGTTGATAGTATTTTTAAATCTGGTTTTTAAAAGTATTCTTTTCTGTTTCCCTCATTGACTTGGTAGCAAAGTAATGCATAAAATGAGATGGTGTGCAAAGCAAATTGTTATTTGAGTAGGAGTTTTATGAATAAATTATTATATAAATAGACCTTCGGCCACATTTCCAGGTGTACATAGGACCCTAATCATTTGATTTTGATTCTACTGTAGGACAATAAAAAATCAGTAGCCTGCCTTCCTCTTGCTATCACAGAAAGCTCCTTCATTACAAGATCTTACGGAGACACCTTGAGAAATACTTAGTTGAGTCATTATGACCACCTTCCTATTTTCCACATACAGAAATGAGGGCAGATATGACTTGTTCACAGGGACAAAACTAGTTAGTAGCAAAACTTGAATTCTGCACTCATTCCAACTTCCATTGCCTTTTGTCTGGATTGTTATAAGAGTCTTCTGTAGTAATTGGGTTTCTGTAGAACTGTTCAACACATCCCTACAACTCTAGTTTCTCATCCACATTCCTAAGAGTGATCCTTCCAAAGGCCATCGTGGTGATATGCCTTCTTGTGAGGATTCACTACCTTAAGAACACAAGACTCTAATATTCCAGCCTGGCTTCCATCTACATACCCTTCTACTGTCCACTCCTGACATAATGCTTAGGAAAACTGGGTTATCATTTTGGATTGGATTATTATTATTGTGACTATTGTCACAACTATCTTCTAACTCTATTACTTTTCTGTCGTGGCTTCGTGACTTCACACATGAACATCTACCTGGATTGCTCTTTTTCATCTCTTAATTGACAAGTTCCCAACTCTATTTTTGATCACTGGATATCTTCATGTAAAAGTATTTATTTCCTTTTTATGATTAACAGACTATGTATTTTGTCTTTTTAATTTTTTTCCTAAGCAAGATTATTAATGATTTTCCCATCTACTCAGAAGACAGGCTATCTACAGAAGAGAGAAATCACATCACACTGAAAGATTCCCAATTTAAAAGGTCCCTTTGTTTAGAAATGCTATTTGCTTCCCTATTTAAAATTCGAGACAGAGAAGACGGAAGCCCACATTCAGTAACTTTTCCATCTCAGTGATGGCACTACCATTGAATCAGTTACACAAACCAAAAATGTAGACGACAGCTTTAAGTTCATTTTTTTCATTATTTCCCATGTCTAATCCATCAGCAATAATCTAATTGCCCCTTCTCTCCACCACTTATAATGGTACTGGTAAAGATGACTGCAGTACCTAATGCACGTACTGCTTACGATGGTGTCTTAACCTCTCTCTCGTTTCCAGTCTAGTCCTACTTTAATCCATTTACCTCATGGCAGCCAGAATACTCTCAGATAAAAACTGTTATTTCACTGTCCATCTTAAATATTCCTTAGGCCTTCCGTTATACCTACAATAAAGCCGAGAAGCACCACCATGATACAGAGCCTACCTATTGTCTGACCTAATATCGTTTACAACCTTGCTCACTAAATCTTTGATATATATGCACTGGCATTCTCCCTGTTCCTTAAAGATGCTCAGCTCCTTCCTGACCTTCTCATTCCATCTGCCTGGAAGACTAGTGAACCACACCCTCACATGACAGACTCCTTTTCATTTGGGTCTCAGTTCATATATTCTCTCTTCGAGTAGGGCACTGCTGACTTCCTGTCTAAACCAGCTTCCCCAGTCCCTCAGTCCTGTTGCTCTGTTTCTTTTTTTCACAGTATTACTCTCTGAACTAAGATTATTTATTCCTTTGTGGTTTTTTTAGTCTTTCCCCACATTAGAATGTAAGCTCAATGAGGGCTTTTTTACTATATTCTTATCACCTAGAAAATATATATGTAAATAAACCAGCATATTTGTTTTTACTATATATAATATTCATATATTTAATAATAATATATTTATTCACTGAGGAAAGCAATAAAGGAATCCCAAATGCTCCCTTCCTGCCCTTTGGAATGCATGCCTGGTGATGTCTGCACAAGTTCAACAGAAACCCAGTTTTCTCCCTCCAGTGCTGAGCAGTATGAGCTTGTTCCAGTACTCCACATCTTAGAACAATCTAAAAATCCCACCTCAGGCAAAGGACAGGAGCATCGTGGGTAATATCCAGATATTGCTTGAAACTGAATTTCTTTTAGCTGATCTCCACTTCTTGAGATCCCATCATTTCTCTAATTGGATGAAAAAGAATCAAAGTATAACATTAATCATAGAGCTTATAAATGGCCTTATACAACTAAATGGTTACCTTCTCGCAATCAGAGTTTGAAGAATGAATTTTAAAAATGAATAAGGAAAGGGGTTGGGGAAAAATGATGACTTGCATTCTGACTCTTGATACCATGGTCTTCTCCCATGTCCGTGATGAAGGCACTTGATAGACACAAGCAACTTAGCAGTGTGGCTTAATGATCTTAAAGTACCTCATATTGAGAGTGATTCCAAGAGAGCAGGCATTGTGGTTGCTCTTTGAGATGTGGGGTTGAAGAGGGAAGAGATCCAAGAACTGAAAGGAGCCTTAGAAAACAACAATCATTCCCATGATCGCTAAGAATATCTCATGACTTCTTTGCAGTAAATCCTTTCTGTAACATACAGAATAGGATTGATTCTGACCACTTGCTGTGCATGTATATTTTGCAGAGGACAGAAAATGAGCTGCCTGATTTGGCTAACTGTAGTGCTCTTGCAGAGACCTACATAGATGGGCTGTGGAATTAGCAGATCTTGGGGGAAGCCTGAGAGCAGAGAGATGACACGTCACCCTTCAGAGGAGAACCTAGTTGTACCAGTTGCTCTGTCATGGGCCCACTAGAGCAAAGAACCCAAGTCTTTCCTATTTAGATTTGCTTCTGCTAGAAAGGCTTGGACAAAAGACTCATTTGGAATCTGAGTGAATTCACCTCAAAGACAGGCAAATACAATTTGCAACCATTGAAAGGACTCAGGTAATGGAGGAAAGAAGCCTGGCTGAACAATTCAAGAGATGTTTCCAGTTGACGCAGAACCAATGGAAGTAAGGAAAGGAATAAATGACATACACTTGCGTCTTCTAAATATAAATCTGTGTTCTTTTCATTTTGTAATTCTAATTTATCTTATGTTGTTTTTTGGGAACTTTGACATCATATTTTGACACATCTTTTGGATGTATTTTTTTTTTCAAATACTTTTTCACTGTATTGTACTGTATTACATTTTACAAGTTCATTTCTTCAGTTACTGACAATGGAAATAAAGTTTTTCATCATTTTCCCCTTTATAAGTATTTTCAGCTAGAATGCTTCACTTAACATTCTTAACCCTTGCCTGCTCTCTCTCTTGCTTGGCTTTGCTCATTTTCTGTGTTAAATTCACTTTTCCCATCTGGCAATTGTTGTTGCTTTATTATGCTGGTTAGAAAAAGTGGCGCAATAATTGTTTTTAAGGACTATCCTATTCTAATATGATTAAATATTCAGAAAGAATAGTAGAAATAGTATTCAGGGTGTTTTGTTTTGTTTTTTTTCCTTTTTTTCTTTTTTTTCCAAGATTGAATTTGAGGGGAGCTAGAAACTGCAAGCCAAATAAAAGGATAACTTTTTGTAAAGAGGCGGGCATGGCAACATTGTATACTCTTTACAAAGAGCTTCAAGAAAGTTACTGTGACAGAATAGCTTGACAAAACTACAGCTAGAAGGAATCATCACAGCATTTTCATTTGGGGAAATATATAGGAGAACTTCTAGGAGGGATTTTCTCATGAGGAAATATAGCAAATGTCTTTCTTTCTAAACCAAAAATGTAGAATTCAGCATTTTAAAAATAAAACAAAAAGCAGCAGCCACTAAATAATTGGTATAATATTGTAAATAAATTAAATATTTTAAACCAACAAAAAGGATCAAAGTTGAATTGAGCATGCGCTGATTCAGAGAGTATTAAAGAAGGCTTCCATCCATGCCTACTGTTTTATTGAAATGTTTCTTTAATTGTTGTTTACCATTACATTACATGAACAAGTGTAGGGAGCTAGTCATCTACATGTGCTTTAACTCCCCTGGATCAGAACTTTCCTCCACTCTCTTCCCAGAACCTACATTAGTGCCTGCTACTTACCTGCTCCTCAGAAATGCACTGACTACATAAAAGGATGATTTATTTAGCAAAACTCCTTCAGGAACTTAAAAAACATCTAACAGGTTAAATGCATCCCTGTCTTGAATATATAAATTTTCCATGTCCAAAGGAAGGCCTGCAATTCCTAGGTTATTGGTAAAATATCACCCACAGCACCTATATCCTATCAACCTTTTTTATACATAGCATGTATACACTTTTCTCTCAGTGTTTCTTTATTATTACAGTTTCTTGGTTAAGATTTGGTCCCATGAGATCATACTGAGAACCATCAGTTCTGTCTCAACCAAGAGTTCATTTTATATACTTTTGAATAAAGGTGGATAACTTGCTGAAGTATTAAATCAATGCCTATTTTGACTTTAAATGAAATAAAGCTCCTATATCATGTGTACAATAATTTGCCAAGAAAATTGATTGAAAAAAGTAGTCGTTTTGACTTTACCTAGACAAATGAAACTTGTTACTTTTAGAATTACAAGTCAAATCTGTCATTTAATATTATCTAAACATTTGTCTACTATCCTGAATTTACCCTGAACAGTGATTCATTTTCTAGGGTAGGATGGATAAAAGCATAATGCCAAATACATAAGTTTTTTGTTGCTCATTCACAAGGTCTGGGGTCTTAAAACCTTCTGTGGCCAAAGTTTAATAAAGTCAAATAAAACAAGATAGAAAATAAGCCTTTCCAATCTTCCTGCAAAATGTCTAAATAATATCTGTATTGATATTATCTTATGCTCTGATTATTTTTGAGTAATGGGCAATATGACTTTAGTAATGGGAAAATAAGATAAAACATTGTTTAGGTACAGAAATTTACAATCACTCACTGTTTAAGATACAAAGCCCACAACATTTTGACTTTGTGATATCCAATCTTCTTTGATGAATAAGTTTTATAAAGCCTTTGTATAAAACTTATGCAGAGTCATGCACAAGCAGATGCTTAATAAATCTTAATTGACTGCTCTTTGACTATATTTTGATAATGAGGTTTTTTCTGGTTCTGAGTCTGGGCTGATTAAAACTCATGCTGTGGTGGCTAGGAGATGTTATCTAACAACATGTTCTGTTTTGCTAAATGATATCCACCACAGCACTAGCTTGCTACCCATTCCAACTTAGTTGCAGATCTGGTATTGGGCAGAACCCAACACTTTCCACACCTTCTTTACTACTGCGGTAAAAGTGCCCTAATCTGTTTGTAGGAGCTGAGAAAATTCCAGTTCTCTTTGTCATGGCCTAGAAAGGCTAAAGACTACATATCATTTCCATACATATCATTTCTGATGATTTCTGAAAGTATTGGCATTACCAGAGTTGAGTGTACATTCACATGTTACCAGTGGCTATAATCACAGTTTTAAATGTGCAGCACCAGTGTCCATTGTATCCTCAGAAGAAGGAATTTGGCAGGAAAATGGTCCCTCACTGCACCACCAAGTAGCCTGTCTACACCTGTCATTACCTGGCATCCATATGCAAGTGAAATAATCTTCCCAATTTGTATTTGGGCAAAATGCCATCGTAACAGATGGACATGAGTGTGTGTAACTGGGAAATTATGCATATACATTAAATATGCAGACTATGAGCATAGGTCCTTTCTAGGAACATCCAAACATCTGTCTGGTCTGAGCTTTTGTGTATACTGTTTACACCATATGGCGTCACGGTGGGAGGGCCTTGTCAGGCAAAAAGGAGCACTCATGAATTTCATGGAAATTATTTAATGGGGGAATTGGCCTTACCTTGGACAAAAGGAACATGGAAAATTATTGTGAATATCTTTGCTATTATTTTAAATAACAGAGTTTTAAAATTTATTTTGATAGCAAAAAAGCAGATTATTTGGACACTATAGGAAAATAAATTTAAAATTCAGGTCAATTATAAAAAATACCTATGATGCCAGGCACGGTGGCTCATGCCTGTAATCCCAGCATTTTGGGAGGCTGAGGCGGGTGGATCACTTGAGCTCAGGAGTTCGAGACCAGCCTGACCAACATGACAAAACCCTGTCTGTACCAAAAATACAAAAAAAAATTAGCTGGACACTGGGAGGTGGAGTTTGTAGTGAACTGAGATCATGCTACTGTACTCCAGCCTGGGCAACAGAGAGAGACCCCATCTCAAAAAAAAATATATATATATATATATATATGTGTGTGTGTGTATATATATATATATATATATGATATGCATGTGCTATTTAAGCCCCAGTAGATATTTTAAAGGTTCACTCAAACTTTAGTCTTTTCTGTCTGAAATCAAAGCCATAAGATTAAACTAATCATCATTTTTAAAGCTACTTTATAATTCATCTTGCAAGAGGAATCTTTTTAGAGTGTGTATATTTCATTTACTGCAGGTATATGCCAAAACAGTAAAGCATTCTTTACTATTTGAAGTGTGGAATCCCAGTAATTTGTAGTTCTATCTAACATACCATTAAGGTTTATCCCTAGATATAACTTACATTTTTTTGACAAGTGGAGCATTATCTTCATAATATGGGTAGGCCTAGGGATTATTTAAGTTTTGTAATATTCTAGTTTTCCAGAAAAATGAAATACACATGTTAATCTTTTTTATTATGTATTGATTTTTAATGACTGGAAATTAATTTTTCCTCTTTGTTCATTCTGAATTGCCTTTGTCTCTTTTGTCTTTATTCACATACTTAGGTAAATATTTGTCTATCTCTAACTCTTTATCTCTCCAGGGTGTTTTAATACTAAAGTAATAAAACAATACTAAAATAATATTATGTAAGTATAAATTATCTCATTACCATTTATGAACTCATGTTTTTAATTTTTAATGATTATCTATGTTAGCAAATTGAGCATAAAATTTATAAATGCTATAAAACTATAACCACTCATTTATATGTATTGTATGACTCCCAAATCTTAGAACTTAATACTACTCAAGTGAACTAATATGTAATATATTTCTGATGTTGTTTCCAAAGTAAATTTGGAATAATTTGTTTACTCATATCTTGAAAATTTTATATAACAGAAGCATCAGCAACACATGCAACAAATAAACATCAACAGGATATTCTAGTTTCAGCTAGACTCATGTACTAATGAATGAAGATTAATTCAAAGTTAGACCTAATGCTTAAGAAAGGACTGGAAAAAAGCACTATAATATAAAACTTTCAGGGTTTAGAAAATTATATATGTTATAAAAATAATGCACAAGAACTCATTTTGGACAGAGGTACCAAGAACATACATTAGGGAAAAGACAGTCTCTTTAATAAATGTTGCTGGGAAAACTGGATAACCATATGAGGAAGATTGAATCTGGACTCCCATCTCTAACCATATACAAAAATAAAATCAAAATAGATAGAAGACTTAAATATAAGACCTCAAACTATGAAACTACTAAAAGAAAACATTGAGGAAACTGTCTATGACATTGGTTTGGGGCCAGATTTCATGAGTAATACTTCAAAAAGCATAGGCAACTAAAACAAAAATGGATAAATGAGATCACAGTAAGGTAAAAGGCTTCTGCACAGCAAATGAAACAATCAACAAAGTGAAGAGACAATACACAGAATGGAAGAAATATTTGCAAATTACACATCTGGCAAGGGATTAATTACCAGAATATATAAGGAGCTCAAACAGCTCAATAGGAAAAAAGCAAATAATCTGAGTTTAAAATGGTCAAAAGATCTGAATAGACATTTCTCAAAAGAAGACATACAAATTCCAACAGGTATGTGAAAAAAATGCTCAACATTATTAATCGTCAGAGAAATGCAAATCAAAACTACAATGAGATATCAACTCACCCCAGTCAAAATGGCTTTTCTCCAAAAGACAAGCAATAGCAAATGCTGGCAAGGAATTGGAGAAAGGGGAACCATCATACACTGTTTGGTAGGAATGTAAATTTGTACAAACACTATGGAGAACAGTATGGAGGTTCCTCAAAACACTAAAAATAGAGCTACCATATGATCTAGCAGTTCCACTGTTAGGTATATTTATCCAAAAGAAAAAAAAAAGCAAACCAGTGTATCAAAGAGATTTCTGTAGGCCCGTGTTTATCGCAGCACTCTTCTCAATAGCTAATGTTTGGAATCAGCCTAAGCATCCATCAATGGATGAATGAAAAAAGAAAACATGTTTGGTATACAGGATGGAATATTATTCTGCCATAAAAAGAATAAAATCCTGTCATTTGCAACAACGTAGATGGAACAAGTCATCAGGTTAAGCAAAATAAGCCTGGCACAGAAACATAAATTTTACATGTCCTCACTCATATGTGAGAGCTAACAATTAAAACAATTGAACTCACTGAGATAGAGTAGAACGATGGTTACCAGAGACCAGGAAGAATAGTGGGAAGGAGGGGGGAAAGTTGGGATGGTTAATGGGTGCAAAAATAAAGTTAGATAGAAAGAATAAGATCTAGTATTGGGGTAGCACAACAAAGTGAATATAGTCAACAATAATTTATTGTATAATTTAAAATCACTAAAAGATTGGAATTTGAATGTTCCCCACACAAAAAAATGACAAATACTTGAGGTGATAGATACCCCAATTATCCTGATGTGATTATTACAAATCATATACCTATATCAAAACATCACATTTACTCCATAAATATATATATACACATGTGATATACCCATAATAATTGAAAATAAAAATTTTAATAGCTGAAAATATAAGGCACAGAATATGTTCAGTCTAGACAATATTTAAGAGTTCAACTATCCCTAGATTTGGACATTTTAAAAAGTGTTTTCAGCCAGGCGCGGTGTCTCACACCTGTATTCCCAGCACTTTGGGAGGCCAAGGCAGGTGGATTATTAGGTCAGGAGTTCAAGACCAGCCTGACCAAGATGGTGGAACCCCGTCTCTACTAAAAATACAAAAATTAGCCGAGTGTGGTGGTAGGTACCTGTAATCCCAGCTACTCAGGAGGCTGAAGCAGGATAATCACTTGAACCCGGGTGGCAGAGGTTGCAGTGAGCCGAGATCACACCACTGCACTCCAGCCTGAGTGATACAGTGAGACTCCATCTCAAAAAAAAAAAAAAAAAGTTTTCTTCCGTATTTTTTTTTTTTTGAAGCATTTAAGTGCCTCATTGCTATAAATAATGTGGTGCATATGTTTTGATTATCTAATCAGGAAAACCAGAATTTATTAAAAATCTGGGTAAGTTAGCATTTAATGATATAAATATTGCAATTGATAAATCAACTATTTTCTGTGATATAAATTTGCATTAAAATTATGATTAGAAAATTTCTGTCTCTATACATAATTTTACTGTTTTCTTAGACAGTCTTCATCCTTCAGTTATCACAAGTATGTGTAGTTGACACTCAAATGTATTCCGTTAACCCAGATCTGAATTTCTAAGATAAGCCTGAAGGTCTCTCTGACATTTTAAACAGAAGGTTATTCGAACCAAATACAAATTCTCCACCTTCAAATTTTTTTTCATTTCCCTTTTTCTCTGGCTAATGACTCATTATACTTCTAGCCATTTCTGCACCTGGAAACTTCATTTGTTTCTACCTTTACCATTCATACCATATGTTTTCTACTAGAGCACTCTTAAATGACCTGTGGTTGCCCATATTATCTCTCTCATATTCTACCACACACATGAACACACTAATCTTTTCATTATTGCCACAATTTATCTGTGTCAACCAATTTGTTACAATCTCTGGCTCAAGATATGGTTTGTGTTTGCCCATCTTCATGAGTCTTTGTTATTTTCTTATTAAGTAAAGTATTGAAAAAATTGGACAACATACAATTTATTTTCTTAAAAATACTCATTACTACCCTCTTTGGTCATCAGTAGTCAATTTCATGTTTAACCATTCTCTAGCCACTTTAAAGTAAAAGAGAAACAAGCGGTTCAATTTAATCATACATAGTATAAAGTATGTTGAATGGGATAGGCTCGACTATCATTATCATAAATGGATTTACCAAAGCTCTCAGCCTTGTGATCTTAGGAACTTGATTTTATCAGCAGTCCATATATTAGTTTGAGTCCTCCAAGAAGCAGATGTAATAATGGGATTAAACATGTAAGAGTTATATTAGGAAAATCTTCTTGTGACAAAAAAAGAGGGAACCAAAGAAGGCTGGAGTGCCCTCGCCCTACAATATCTGACCTCGAGGAAAGAGGGGTGGAATCCTTATGGATTGCCCTGGTGCAATGAAGTTATAAGGTAAGTTCAGCAGTGCTATTAAGGAATCCCCGGAGGCATAGTTAGAGCAATCCTGTGTGGCCAGGAATGGATCTGTGTTAGCATTTAACTACATTTGGTTATCATCTGGGAGAAGCTTTTGGGTAGCATAGCCTTGGAAGGAATAGGATTTTAGAGCACAGCAACTGGAGTCTTTGGTCAATTACCTCTGTAGTTGCTGGTCTGTATTCTCTTGGCCACCACAACTCTGACAGGTGGTTTATTTCTCAAAGCATAGCCCTCTAGCTAAGCTCATAAGAAATTCAGTTACATTATATTAGTTGCTTTGCTTACACTAAGAATTAACCTGCAGTGTCAAATATTCATATTAATAATAATAATAAATCCCCTCCATGTGAGATTTCTGTCTAGGAGCTGAACTCCAATGCAGTTGAATTGGTGAGCATGGACTCTGAGCAAAGATTTAAATGGGCAATTCAAACTGTAGTGACACCACGATATGACATTTGGATATATTTGCCTCCAACTAAGGCTACAGCTGCTCCAAGAAACATTCAAATCACACATGGACCCAAGAACTCCCCTTCTAGGCAGGGCTGGAGGAAGGCTGCTGAAGTACGCTCCTGAAGTATATCTCTCATATACTGTGCTGACTGGTCCCCTCTGTATTTGTTAGCTTTTGCACAAAACAAACCACCACAATACTTACTGGCATAAAGCAGCAATTTATTATCGATTTCTCCAGATTCTGGGGTTGGCCAGGTGATTTTTCTGACTGCACCAGCTTGACTGGGACAGGATGGCTTAGGATATCTGGAGATTCAATCCTCACTGTCATGTCTGGGTACTCAGACAGGATGGCAGGGAGAGCAGGGATGACTGGAGCCTTTCTCCATGTTACCTCTCATCCTCCAGAAAGCTAGTCTAGGCTTCTTCACCAGGTGGCATAGGGGTTTCCAGTAAGTAGAAAAGGAAAGCTCCAATACGCAAGCACTTTTCTAATCTCTGCTTTTGTCATGATGTTTTAGCTAAGGCAAATCACATGGCAAATGCCAGAGTCAGTGTGGTGGAAACTATCTAAGGATATGGATGCAGGGAATCCTGAACAAATTGGCTTAGTCTGTGACACCATCTGATTAGTATGTTGCTCTTCCTCTCTCTCTTCCCCAGCCTCCTTGACTTCATCCTTTTCCTCCTATTCCTCATTCTTCTTCTTCATATTCTTTATTATTATAAAATGAATAAGATCACATCTACATTCTTATATTTTCTGATTCTGGTGTAAAAAATATTATGCTCTAAGGTACACTTCTATCTGTGTTGAATTCAATTGCAACTTGTTAAAATGTTTATTCTAACCCCCAGTCTTGCCAACAGTGACAATCCATAACTTTCTAGAATTCATAAGCACCCCAAGTATCTATGTGTTTTCCTCAGAGAAGAAGCTACAAATATCCCCTTTGAAACTGGTAAACATTACGTTGTGAAATTATGGGATTAATGTTTCATTTTGGTAGTACCTGGTCAGTTCACTCAGTAGTGGCAATTCATTATATTTCTTGATTCTAATAAAATAATAGACATATTTCTTCTTAAGTTTAGTTGTTTGAATGAGAAAATTAGGAGGTAGAAATTGAATAATATACGGCTTGTTAGAAACTATAATTTTCTACTCTATGGCTCTTTTGTCAGCTAAGTGTGTTGAGGCTATTATCACTATAATCAGGTGCTGAAGAATATAAACATGAAAGCAACATGCAGAAAATAAAATTAAGTGAAATGCTTTGGGGTTTTTTGCTTGTAATCTAGGTGGTTTCTAGAGCATGAGGTAAAGCTGTGCCAGAGAAATCCTTGGAGGCTGAATGCTTCCCTGCCATTTTCTAGACAGAGGTGTGTGGGTGACCCTCCACAGTTTTCATCAGTACCACACATATGCAGAGCTACACTGACATCGTTTGGTGCAGATGATAATCTTAATTTTTAGTCTCACAGATAGGCCTCAGACATCATTGCTGTTAGCCAAACCTCTACAAATATAGTGTTAACTCCTGGAACCCTCTCCTCACCACTAGAAGAGCCACTAGATTGATTTCACTTAAACTATGTTTCCAGAAAAATAATCGATCAGATTGGCCATTTGGCACAAATAACCAGTTACTCAATTTTGTACTATTCAACCAGGGGTGTGTGAGCGTGTGTGTGTGTGTGTATGTGTGTGTTGATTAGTAAAAAGAGAAACAGGTGACACTGGCACTTGTTTTTTGAAGGTAGCATTTACCTTTAATGACTCAGCTCCACTCTTGCGTCCTCTTGAATTGGCTGGTATATTTCCGCCCTGATAAAGGAAAAAGTCCCTTTGACTTTGACTGAATCTCTGGTTGTTATTGTGAAATTTGCCTTTTTCTCTGGCTCACACTTTCCCTTAGGCCAATACTGGAACTTGTAGAGAATTTGTAGTGTTTAAATATTTCACACTGCGGTCAGATGCAGTGGCTCATGGCTGTAATCCTGGCACTTTGGGAGGCCAAGGTGGGTGGATCACTTGAGGCCAGGAGTTCAAGACCAGCCTGGTCAACATGGTGAAACCCTGTCTCTATGAAAAATACAAAAATTAGCCAGGCATGGTGGTGTGCGCCTGTAATTCCAGCTACTCCGGAGGCTGAGACAGGAGAATTGCTTTAACCCGGGAGGCGGAGACTGCAGTGAGCCGAGATCATGCCACTGTACTCCAGCGTGGGTGACAGAGACTGTGTCTCAAAAAAGTAAATAAATAAAAAATGAAAATAAATAAATAAATATTTCACATCAAGCTATTTAGTTGGATTCTGCAGCTGCTGGTGGTCTAAAGTAGAGACATACTATCCTACTTCTTTATGTTGTAATACATGCTCAGTGTCTACTCTGGACCCTTGGGATGGCTGTTTTCTGTTTATGCATCAGAAGCTATTTGAATATCACGTAGTCATTCATATTCTACACACATTCATTCAGATGAAGTTATTTTTTAGTAATTGTCATGTTAACAATCATAACTTTAGTACATTCCAAGTTTTTGTTTTATGTTGCTGTCTTCCCTTTTCCAGCTAACACATCTCAGCAAATCTAATGTGATGTCCTGCTGAGTATTTTCTTGATAAAATAAGCAATTCTAATTTCTCTATATAAAAATAAGAATTTAAAGTATATACACTTTTTAATATCATTTTATATTTTTGCATATAAGGTTCCAGGAAACAAATGAAAAATATTATTTCCTATTGTGTTTTGTTTTGTTTCTTTTTTTTTTTTTTCCAACTCTGAGAACGGCATGTCCCATTTTTAACTCATCACATCATGTTTTTTTTCCAGGACTACAATGATGAAATTCGTCAGGAACAACTACGTGAATTATCTTACTTAAATGGCTCAGAGGACTCTGGTCGTGGCCGAGGTATTAGAGGCAGAGGGATCAGAATAGCTCCCACAGCTCCTTCAAGGTACATTCATTCTTACTTTAAATAAATTAAGGATGATGGCAGGCCTTTTCTGCCCTGCTTTATGTCATGATTATCACTAGCAGTAAACAGCAACATCAGCCACAATCACTACCACCACAGCAAAAACAATAACGATGAAAGCTTATCAGGTACAGAAGAGCTTTACACATATTAACTCACCAAATCCTCCATACTAGGAGATAACTAGCAACTACAGGTGAGAAATTGAAGTAGAGAAAGGTGTAGGAAATTAACCTAGGGTCACGTAGACAGTCTGACTCCAGAATTCACAGTTTATACTCTTAACAACTACCCCGAGAAAATAAGGCAGCAAACCGGAGATTTTCTACTTTCCTGTTCTATCCTCAGGATAAGAACACACAGATGATACAACTATTCACCTCTTCAAACCAAGATACCCTTGTATGAAGAGAAAACTGTAAACTTTTTCTGTGTTTTAAATGGTCCTTGAATTGATATAGTCTTGCTAGATAAGGAAGTAGAGAGATAGAAATACAGAGAGAGATACCGATAACATATGTGCCATCAGCCCAGAAGGCCAGAACACTTCTTGCACGGCTGATGGTAAGGATATTCAAAGTTCAGAGGGTACTTATAGCTCCTCTTGGTGATCAGAGAGGATTTTATTTGATTTTGCTTATTTGCAAAGAAATTGGTATCTTTTTGTATTAGAATTTGTTTTGCAGGGTTCTGAATTGTTTGAGATTTTAATAGAAGGCATTGGTTTGAAAAGAGTTAAAGTAAAAAATACTCGTAGCCTTCGCAGAACAACTGTGTGATTTAATCATTCTCTTCACCTTGTTATAATTGGCCCTTAAGTCTCTAAAGGACAGAGATCTAAAATATTATTTCATGTATTACATAAAAATTATCTTAAGATATGCTAAGATATTTTTCAGATTCAGTTTATTTACTTAAATTATACTTCAAATACTTTCAACCACCACTATCAACATAGCCACTGTTTGTAACACTTAAATCAAAAATATCTCAAAATGTTTCTCACTGGTCAGAAACAAAAGTAAAGAATGATAAATTACCAAATAAAATATCAAGGAATACTATTTACTAGAGGTAAAATGCGGTAACTCTAGAAATTCTGTTTCACTAAAAGCAAAACTTCTGAATGTGTTCTAGAGCTTATTTATATTTTATCTTTAAAAAATCAAAAATAAGCTGTCTAATGCTGTTCAGGATCATTTGTTTATGCTAAGAATTAGTGTGACATAACACAATACTGTACTTTTTTATGGGATGAGTGTTTTATAAAACCGTGTGCATTTCTAAACTCATCTTGATGAGGTAAAAAAGACATTATTGCTAGTCATCTTTAATGGATTTAATCATAAGTTAAATCATATGAAATTGCAACTTTTGTAGTTCAACAAATGCCAATTTTACAGCTTTATGTGGTTGAAACTAAATATATATTTAGGATGCCTGAGGAGGGCACACACTTTTCTATTTCGTATGCCTTAAAATGGGGGGGCATTAAAATAATGAATTTATCTGCATTTGATAGTATGAAATCATCATAGCAATAGATTTTGTTTTGTTATTGATATCCCTTAGTTGAATTTTGCATCTGGCATTTTTGAGTGGACCATATAAGATTTTAATTTCAGAGAAGCCTTATTCTAAGATTTCAATCCATTTAAATAATTGAATATAGGATAGTGCATTATGGTCTGGATTTTAATATATCTTCTTAGAAGAAAAATTTGATTGAAAGATTTTACTGTTTAATCCCATATAACATACAGATCTGATACTATATACATAAAAATAAAATTAAATTAACATTAAAAATTAAATTTCACTTCCAATGCTGTACTGATATCATTAGTGGTGCTAGCATTAATGAGAGGAAATGAAACAGAATTTTATTGTCTTCTGTTTCAAACAGTATGATGAACTGTATCTACAATTTAAAATGAATAAGAAAATAGCCTTGCAAAATAGAAAATCATATTACTAAGAGAACTTTGCATGAGTTAACAGTTGCTAATTTGAATTAAGTCATGAAATTATTACTGTATGAAGTTATTTAATTACACTTACATTCAAAAAGATGATATCTAGAATATTTTTAAATTATATAATTTGTTGAAAATATATTTAATTAAAACAATTTGCATTTCAATAATCCTATCTATAACTTTAATTTTCCAATAATAATGTGAACCAGAGAATAAAGTGTTACATCTATATATTGTAATAATAATTTATTTTGAATAATTGATGAATAAAAATATATGACATCTCTAACACATATCACCACTACATGTTACAGTGAGTGCAGTCACTGGAAAATGAAACATTAGGGGTAAATTTTGAAGGCTTTTGTTTACCACATTGAGAACTAATACATAGAACTAATAGAGTTTTTTTAAAGAGGAGAGTAATCATATTTATTTATATGAAAGACTACTCAGTTATCACTGTGGATGATGCAGAAGAGTTACAGTGATTGAGAGAGAGAGACAGAGACAGAGAAACCATCTTATAGCAGGGGAGCCAATGAGAAAATGAGTCCATCATCCAAGGCAGGTAACAATGAGCAGCATTTGGAATAGACAGGGATAGGGCCAGATTAGAGATTGACATTTATATGAATTAATGCCAATTAGATGAGAAATTGGTGATATCATTAAGAGTAGGTGAAGGATCAAATTAAATGAAGAATATAATTATTCCTGTAAATAATCTGAGCTTTGTGGATGGCTGGTGTGACCTCAGGCAGGTAACTTGTACTCTCCATGCCTTAATATCTCAACTTATGTTTAAAATAGTTTAGAACTGCCCACATGACAAGCTTGTCAAGATGCTTAAATTAGAGTATTCATTTAAGGCAGTGGTTCCCAAATTGGCCTGTATTCTGGAATCACTGGGAGCTCCCTGTCTCCAGAGATTGTGGTTTAATTGGCCTAGGATATGGCCTGGAATTTGGAACTTTCAAAAGATTCTCAAGTCACTTTAACATGCAGGCAAGTTAAGAAACTTCTGATATAAGGAAGACAAGCCAAGATATGGCATTGTGTTAGGAAGAAAGAGATTATAGTCATCATCAGAGGTACGGATTGCAGGGTGCAACCATGAGATCAAGGACAGAAATTGGGTACATCCAGATTCCAAAGTGGGTCCAGGAATAGAAGCCAGTGAAGGAGGATAAGGAGTAAGAAGGAGGAATGAGGAAAAGTAGAGAAAAGCAGAGTCATAAAAGTCGGAAGAAACATTTTCCAGATAATGGTCCACAATCTTAAAAATAGTAGAAATGTGCTGTGGCATGGAGACTGTAAAGAAATCTAGTGGATTTGGAAATCAGTAGGCTACTGGTGATCTCAGCCAAGAGCACTTTCAAAAGAGGGGTGAAAGCAAGAACTAGACTGATAATATTCAGTTCAGAAATGTAGAGGAAGTCAGACAAATAAAGGAAAGGATACTGTGGTGTGGTTTTAGCCAGGGGCAGTATCCTAAAAAAAAGTGATGTGAATTAAGTTGGAGGAGAGAACAAGGAGGTTAATATTCCAGGGAAAGAACATAGTGGATAAGAGGTAATGAGTCAGGTTCAGGAGACAGGTTTGCTAGGGCTGTGTCTGGTAGTCAGTTGATGAAGGAAGAAAATGGAAAATTAGATTTGATATGATGAGCATCATATAATATTAGAGCAGAAGGAAGTACTAAAAATTTAGAAATCTGCATTTTACTCATTAGAAAAATATATCTACCTCAAGCCTGGGTAGTTATAATACTTACCCATGACTATTCAATGGTATAGTGAAGACTTGTGCATATAGTTTATAGTAGGGTGACCATATAATTTATTGTCCACACATGGATACTTTTGAGAGTGTTAAAATGCTAAACTGAACAGGAAGCTAGGACAACAGTTCTAAAACCTGGACATATGCTCATCTTGCTAATGAGGAAATGGAAATGTGCTTGGAGGAACAGTGAAGGCAAAATTGGTTTTTACATCCCTTTATATATTATCAGGATAATACAGAATACTGTATTCTCAGCCATGTTGTACTTGAAGCCAGCACTGGGCCTCTGGGTCTTTGTGTTTCACCCTCTCCCAATCTAGGAGAGTATTCTTTATACATTAGACTCACAATAAGTTCTCTGATCATTTCTCTATTCATCAGCTCTATAAGCTATTTAAAACTTTTAAAGGCTTTTCCCGCATTCGTATTCTTCACTCATAAAAGCTCACTTTTATTTTAAGCAAGAAAGAGCAATCTGACTGCTATTCATAGCAGACAGCATAACCTACGTCCCCATATGTGGCTACAGCCAAATACTGTGATTGTTGACATCCCAATGATCATCATTTTTTTTTCCAAAGCTTTAGTGTTCCCACTGAAAGCAGTGCTATCTAGAGGCCAACCTTTCAGACATAATAATAAAAAGTGAAATAACTGTGCTTTTGCCCAAAGACTTCAGACAAACACTCAACCTTTCTAAAAGCTTCAAAATACCATAAAAATTGGCTACAACCATTTGATCTTACACTTTTATTGCAAGCTAATTTTGTATCAAGAACTGCAATACAAAGTATTCAGTGTATTATTTTTATTACAGATACTAAAGTATTCCTCTAACACCATAGTTACCATAAGAAATTATATTCTGTCAGGAACTGCACCAGCTCAGGGGGTTACATGCATGATGATAAATCAGTGACAAAGAGTTGTGATTTCAAGTGACCTCAAACTTAAACTGCTGTAATAAAATGATATCACTATGGTTAGACTTCCACATTTTATTTAAGTGCAGACAATGAATGACAGCATTGCCCATCACTGTCTATAATCCCCAGCATAGAGGAGATGTAGACATCCAGCTGCTCAGTTTCAGAGATGGTCCAGTGAGTCATATATCAGACAATGCTCTGATTTGTGTCTTCTTGGAGAATTTGGAATTTAATGGAGTTATATTCAGAGTGGGTTTTTCTTTTCTTTTCTTTTTTTTTTTTTTTCTTTGCTTAGGGTTTTTAGTTATGTAAAAGACAATAACAAAGTATTTTACATGGTTTTTATAAGAACTAATCATAGTCAGTATTTGCAATGATTGTCTTCTATAGATATCAACACACTTTGTATCTTATATAATTTCTATTAAACACACACACACACAGAGAGAGAGAGAAATTTGTATTTCTTTCACTGTATGGAGGCTGTGAGATGAAAGCTTTTTCTGTGATAGTCTCTTTTCTCGCATCACCTGTTTCTCATCTATACATGACTTGTTTCTCTTAGGGGCCGTGGGGGTGCCATTCCTCCTCCCCCACCACCTGGACGAGGTGTTCTCACCCCTCGAGGAAGCACTGTAACCCGTGGAGCCCTTCCAGTGCCACCTGTAGCAAGAGGTGTCCCTACCCCTCGAGCCCGGGGGGCACCAACAGTGCCAGGATACAGGGCGCCTCCTCCTCCAGCCCATGAAGCTTATGAAGAATACGTAAGTACTCTCAAGAAATAAGTTGTAAGGATGAGTTCAGTTGATTAGTTAACAAGCTACGTCTCAAACCGTTCATATACCATGAATATAGCAGGTAATGTTTGTTGCAGAAACGAATGTCATTTGCAAGAGAATTTAAGCAGCGTGTTTAAATGAGAGCATTTTGAGAAAAGGTTTCGTTTTACAGGTGTCATCACTGTTAGTGCTAGTTAAAGAGCTTGTATTTTAAGAACCAAACTATCCTGAGGCTTTCTTATCCTTAGGAAGTTTGATCAGATTTCAAATGAGAAATAATTATAAACAAAAAGTGAATTGCCATGTATTCAGAGATTTCCGGAACTTGATAAATATTAGCATAAAACTCAGAAATATTTGACAAATATAATATGATTATATTATACACTTTGGGACTATTGTAAGACCGTGTGGCTGGTCTTTCATTTATATATCCTGACTCTTTCTTTCACCATATTAAAGACGGGATTGGCATAAAAAATTCAAAAAATTATACAATGAACAGACGAAATGCAGTGTTTCCAAGCATCCCCCTCCTTTCCTATCTACTATTATCTTTTGGTCATCTTATGTATCTAAACATCTTTTAACCTTTAGTTCTGATTGTCAGTATTCCACTAATTACACTGTGGTCCTTGTGTTCATTTCTCAGACTAGATTGTGAAACTTGTAAAAAGGGGAAATTTACTAACAGTGTAACAATAGGAAGTCTTCTGTAAATGTTAAATTTAACTGATGCAAGCCAGATCATTGTACTATGAAAAAGATTTATTTTGCCTTTAACCTCTCCAGCATGTCCATCTCCTGATCTAGGTATTTGTTTCATTCAACTGTCCATAAGCATGCTGTCCTGTTCAACGTCTTATATAAATTATTTCTCATTAAACATAAACTCATCAAATACAGTTACTGTCACATATGGGGCACTCAAAACATATGGACTGGTTAATAGTCAAAACTTAGCTATAAAATAAAGTGAATATAGTTTATAGGTATTACTAAGAGTATATTAATTTTATCATGTATTCATTTTTAGGAATAATGTTACTGCTTAAATATGAAATATTGACTATTGTCTATAAGAGTGAAGTAAGTGTAAAAATCCACTTCTACTGGAACAGATGAAATGTGTTCATCTAAGTATCTTTACTACATCAAGTATTAATATTTAAAAACTTAGACAATCTTAAAATTGCAAAACCAGAAACAGAAATATATTCTACTCTGCAAACAAACCCACAAGTCAAAAAAACTCAGGGACTAGACCTAGTTCTGCCATTTCTTGCCAGAGACATAGTACGTGAAAAATAAGTACTTGTTTAAATGAATTAAAAATCCACAACAAGGGTGGCAGGATCACTTTTATCTTTGAGGAACTGTTTAGCTCAACAATCTTTAATGTACGTTGTCACTATGGTGTTTTTGTCTTCCAAATAGAGGCTTAAACAGATCAATTTTTAAAATTAAGAAGAGAGAAAAACTTAGTTATTGGGGACCCAGCCGCAAGGACAACATGGAGAGACACTAATTTTTAGAGAGGAAAAAGTATTATGAGCTTGGCGGACATCCCAAAATATATCTAGGAGAACATACTATTGATAATAGTAAAAAGTATATGGATATATTTTTGAAAAACTGTTTATAGCATATTTTATGAAAACCTGTCCTGTATTATATTTTCATTATTTTTGTTTCTGAAAACAATTTAATGAGTAAGGTTTAATATGTTGCTGATAGGCTGCTGGCTGCAATCTTTGAAATCCTTAGTGCCCAACCCCGATTAGCACTCAAGAGCTGCTACTCTCTGCTCTAATTTTAGACTATTGATTCCTCTGCAAGGAGTAAGAAAAACAAAAGTTTAAGTGTTTCAATAACAAAATAATAGCACCATGCTGAGTTGATGGTGAAAATCTCAAAGGAGTTCTTAACTTTCAGATAAAATTTCTTAGAAAAGCTTCCTTTTATTGTAAATCACACTAGGAGTCAATTCACTCTTCAGACTTCTTTATCCCCTGCTGAGTTTTCAGTGTTAAATTTCTGACCACATAGAATGTATTTAGGTAATCAAATCCACTCCTGGCAGCTGGCCTGACAAGAAACAGCTTACTGTAATTGAGAATGCTGTTTAAAACCATATTAGTGTTAGCTGAGTCTTAAAAGTTTTTTGAATTTTAGTTTGTTACACATCGTAACCCAGACTTTAAATATTTTAAAGCTTTTTTTCATTGACCTTCTGCTAAGATGGTACATTTACATTTTGTAGATCCATCTTCATGATTGAAGTAGATTTGCCGAATCAAAAATAATATTTCAACAAAAGCTTCCATAGGACAAAATATTAAGCATTATCAGCTCTACCGTTGCTAAAAGGGAATAAATTAAAACTAAAACTTTTGAATACCTCCTAGGTTGCAGTCACTGTACATTAATTCACTTAATCTCAGGATAATACTAGCAACTAGTTTTAGATTTTACTATTTTAGTAGGTAAAGAAACTGAAGCTTGGAACTGAGAATTGCATCCACTTTTCTGTCTCTACAACCTCTCGACCTGATGCATTGTGTTTCCTCTTGGTAAAGAACCATAAAGTATCCTGTAGAGTACTATCTCACAGAGAACTCACACCATTTCACACAGATCAGTTGTACTTCATACTCCCATCTAGACCACTAGCCAGTGTTTTAGTCCTCTCAGCAGTACTTAGGACATCTCCCAGTATTTATACTTGCATGAATATCTCCAACTACAGAGAACTCAATACCTCCAGAAACTAAGTGCTGGAAATATAAAAACTGTAGTTAAAGAGAAACTATCTGTACTCTAAAAAGTATGCCATCTAGTGGGAGAGATAGCATTAGTCCAACAATTAACACATATGCATTTGCTATATAGGGCTGTTATCTTACTCTCCCTCTATTAGAAGTCATTTGTTATCATCTTATCTCACTTACAAGATTTTATACATCCTAAAGGCAGTGTTTCTTAAATTTGCTTTATCTTTTCTGTTCTAAGTAAAGTGCTTTGAATTGAACCTACTTATGATATTTAAGGGAAAAGGTTATACATATGCACACTAATACATATATAAACATATATATTATGACAGTAGAACACAGCATATAATAAGTACCAAATAGAAAATATGCATGCTCCGGTAAAGGGAATTATCACTGATGGCTATATGGCTGTTTTAGGAAACCTCTAAGACGGTAAGAAAAACAATTGCAAGGAGACCAGGATAATAGTTATAACATTTAGAAGCAGAGAGAAGAGGGAGAAAAGTCCATGCAGAAGGGATGGTAAGAGCAAAGACAAGAAAAGGAAACTTTCAAAGCAAGTGTAAAGAATCTGGAAAAACAATTTGGTGAAATAGAATTTCTTTAAGATAGCAGTGAAATAATGGAGAGAAAAGTAGAGAAGAGTTACATATACCCTCAAGGCTGGACTTCACTTATGATAAAATGCCACCTGAAGATTTCATAGCAGAAGGTAACCTGAGGTTTTGGGGAATTTCATAATTATTAGTTGTCTAGGGTGGATTAAAGAAGAGGATGAAGAAAGGAGAAGATTTAGGGAATTAACAATAGTGAGGCTTACTGAGATGTGGCCCTAGCTATGACGACAGGGATGAGACTGGAAGTATTCAGGCCAAAGGTAAAGCTGAAGTTAAAAACAATAGGATTTGATGGCAAATGCATTTGGAAAGAGTAAGAAAAACCAGGCAGGCCTCACTCAAAGGTGTGTTTGTACATGGGAATGGTTAAAGGAAGAGGCACAGGAAGGAAGGCCATAATGGAGAGGGGTGGACAGTGAAGGAGTGACTTTGACGCTAAAGAAGCTCCCTCCATGGCTGTGGGAGGGGTTTATAAATGTGTTTACGTGGTCATCTCTCTTTGCTGCAAAAGTAAGGCAATCCCCAGGTGACATCCCCACCGATCACACTGCCCTCTGGGTCAAATGGTGGTAGAGGGGGCATGACTATCTGTGAAGAAGAGTTAGACATTTATTTAGTTTGGGTTTAGAGAAATATTTTGTTTGCATTATTTAGATATAGCTACTGTTCTGTTGTAGAAATATTTCCAGGAATACTCCTACCATCTCACCTAGTGTTGTGACACAAGTATTCACAGATAGAGGTTTTACAGCTATCGATTGTGAACTACAACACTGATACAGGAAGGATGTGATTAGTGGAGGAGAAATAAGGTTTGAATTGTATTGGGCCAGAATATGCTCTGTGGACAACTCTTTCAAATCATTCAGCTCAGCTATGAAACAGACTTGACAGAAGTTTCCCCAAATATCAGAACAATGCTAATGGCTATAACATAACCAGCAATGAGTTGTGAAACAGAAATGCACTTTTTAAAACTATCTGTAACAACTCTATTTTTTTTCTATCAACCAGCTAGAGAAAAAAAATCCTTAATTTTCTTTCTTCTCTATAGAAAATATTATCAAAATTATTGTCATATTAGAAGATGATCAAAACGTAGACCCCCAAAAAGCATAGGGATTCATTGACTAACAAAACAGAAATTCTGTATTGTTTTCTAGATTTTGTGATGTTAATAGTATTTTCAGGTTTAGAAAATTTATAGTTGTTTGTTATTGCTTTTCTCATTCAAAATAAATATTCACTTTCCTGCCAACTATGTATACATAATTTTAAAATCTTTTTCTTAAACAGGGAATGCAAAATTATATAATTTTGAGGCCCCATAAACTTTGCATCCCACCCTGAAGAGGAAAATAATGGCAACATTTATAGGAAAATACTCATCTCTATGTGGGACAGAGCAGAGAGAGACTGTTTAAAGAAAAAACTGTGTAACCTTAGTTTCTTTCTGGTACTAAAAGTCTGTTCTGTGCTTAGCTAGAACCAAGTTAGTGCTGTTAATAAGTATGCTATTCCTTGTGGAAATGCTGTCCTTTTAACAAAGGTTACATAGTGTAACAGTAACAAAGGTTACTGTTATGTGCAGGTAAAGGCACACAGCTTCTGGAAGTGTCTGTCAGAACATTTCACCCTATGGAAACATACTGACAACATAAAAATCTGCTTATATAAGCACTCCCTTGTAACTCATATGTTGGTGTATAGCTTTTTAAAAAGCAGATCAAAAATAAAAACAAAGACACTTCAAGTATACAAAACAGTTTCTAGTTTCTAAAGACATATGTTTAATTTATTTTTAAATTATTTCATATTTTCTCTAAGGGTTAACACCCAGACATCAAGGAGGTGTATCGGGGCACAACAAAGCAAGAAGAGATATAATTAAAATTCAGTTCAGCATGACATGGGAAATTTTGACTCTATAATCAATCATGCTAACCTAATTTATAGAATGCATTTTGACAAATTTTTGAGAAGTTTCTCTTTTCATCAGCCTTGAGTAAGCCTATCAGCATTCCAGCCTATCCTATCATCTAATTCAGACTCTGAGGCATCCTTCCAGTAACAGTGAGAGAACTAGAAAATTCAATGGTAAATCAATAGTCTTTAAAAGTTCCATAAATGAGTTCAGGCTGCCAACCCTCAGTTTCATGTGTATGGAACATTTTTTGACAGGAGAGGGAAATAGGTATTAAATGATAATTGAAATCAATTCTTGTGCCATTTTTGTGCAAGGAAAGATTATGAGCCTGGTCTATGATACATTTTGAGGGGAGCCACGTGTGGTTTTTTGTGTAATAGCCAAGAGCCTTTACCCAAAGAAGGCAGATTTTTATTAGAGTTTTTAGACTGGATATTTGTATTCCATTAAACATTCTCATCTGAATTTCATGCCCTAGTCCCCATTTATTAGAGACTAATTTACCGGGATGCATTACAGAGTTTTGTTTCTTGAAATGTAACTAATATTTAAAATAACCGAAACATGCAAGGTTAATGAAATGTACTGTGAAACTATAGGATCAACTATTCATAGAAAAGAAAAAGGTAGAGGTATGTAAATACTGTTAAAATATTACATTTATTTCCAATAGTTATGTAAGATGTCACCTTTTAAAATTGTGCATATTCTTCTTCTGCAGTTGAAATTCGAATAAGCCATCCTTCTAGCATTATGTTTAAATTTTAAGTCATTTTAGAACAAATGTAGATTCTTCTATTGGCTACAATACTCAGAATTATATTCAAACCTGTACTTTATAATTAACATGATGACTAATGTCTTTCGTAACACTTACAAGGATGAAAATAGGTTTCTCTCTGTGCCATTTTGAGATGGCTTCTAGCTGCTATAAAGTATTATATCATAAAGTATTTTAAAGTTTCCTCTAGGCTCTGTTGGAGTAAAAAATGCCATGATCTTTATGCAATTTCTGCTGTAGACACAGGGAGGACAGCAGTGGCAAAAATGACAAACTGCCATCTCAGCCTCAAGGAGTTCTACCTTTTTTTTGCAATATTATTTGTATATTTTAGGCTATATTATTTTCTATCTTTTGATCATACACATGGCCTAAGGATTAAAAATGAAAGTGAGTTGAGCCTTGATTTATTTCTATAGGTATATTCCTAAAAAGCTATGCTGGGTACAAGTTAATAATTTTAAATCATTTTTTCCTTCTGAGTTCATTATAGTTTTGACAATTATACTCCCACAGAAAAATTAACACCCTATAATGAGTTACAAATCATACCTAAGAATCCTAAAATTCACTTTAGATTTTGTTGGTTGAAAAACATTCATCACTGTGTTTTGACAACACCACCCTTATAATTTTCTGGCAAGGAAAATGTCAATACAAATTGCCTGCTTAGTAAGATTGTCACCGGCTTTGCAGAAAGCTTTATAGGAATGGTTAATTAGGACTGAGATCTTTTCCACATTTTGGACCTTTTCTGTTATGGATTCCCTATTTAGTGGAAAATAGAGGCTGCTAAGTCGTTCTATCAGAAACAGATATTTGTGATTATTTTCTATGATATCTTATGATCCAAAGGCTTTTACTAGGGAAGCTGCAGATATTCTTTGCAATAACTTATAATAATCTCAAGATTTGAGTTAAGACTACTTGTCTTCGTTGTTGAAGATGGAAAATCACATGTTTCCTTTATATGAAACCATGTTGTGGATCCATTTGGTAGACGAAGGACACAGAAAGGACCCTTGTTTATTCCTTCTGCCTCATATTTCTTAGAAACCAAATAGAGAATAGGCTGCATTGCTTAGAAACCAAATAGAGAATATACTGATGGGCTTTTTATTTTTTCATCTTTCTTCAAATATTGACATTCATTCTTCAACAGTACCTCTGACTTATAAACATCCATATAAAGTGAGTTTTTATTTTACACTTTCATGGATACTAATAGAGTTGGAGAGGTGCAGATACAACTGATGTGAGTGCCAGATAGAAGGTGCAGGTTGCTGGGGGATGAGTAATTTGTTATTTCAAGTGATCTTTTCTTTCTTCTTCTCAACATCTGCAAATAAGCCTGAAACCTTTCCTACTTTTTTCTATTCTTGGTATAGGGGGAGAAAACCTCACATGTTAAGAATCACAGAGATTGTGTATCAAAGAGAACAAGAGATATTTTGCTTCTAATGTTCTCACTTTCTTCCTCTTGTGCAGCAGTACTGGATGTTGTAAACTACTTGAAAATAAAAGCTGATGCCCTTTGTTGTAATTTAGCCCATGTTGTAATTTCTGGAGGTCATTTATATTGCAATATTTTTGGATTAAAGAATATAGCTACAATATATACCTTTGCAGAATAATAAATAACCAACCTAAATGGTAACTGGTGCCCACAGCCAATATATTTTGCCCTTCTGCACAGGTACAGAGCACCCGTTGTTGTCAGACCTCCTATTCAATTTGTTGGTGCCTGAGCCATACTGACTATTAATATTGTAACACTTCCATACTGGTGAATTTTAGAAATTCAGCACTACAGGTGTTCCCAGCTAGACAAATTAAGTCAACTAAATTAGAGATTAGGAGGATTCTCTATTGAAGTCCTTGAAGCAGATGTCTAAGCCAGATGGTTGCACTGCACCAGAACCTCGTGTGATCACAGTGCTGATGCATTTGTGACTTCAGAAATCCCTGTACTTTGCCTTTCAAGATGTTGAACTTTCTCACTGTCTCTTTCTTGGTCTTTCAGTGTGTCCCACATCTGTAAAGAGGGTTGAACATAATCTAATGGACCTCACTACCTCTCTCCAGCATTTATGTAGAATCTCCTGAATGCAAAAGACTTCATGCATTTTGAATGTTTAAAAAAAGGTCTTTTTGAGTTCACTATTTTAATTTAATGTTGGAGAAATTAAAGTTAGGAGAGTAACTAAGTAAAGTCACATGACTGGAAATGCCAATCATAGATTTGCTGACTTTCCCTACAACTCTTTTTCCAATGGATATTACAAGGAGAGAAGAAAAGGCACAAATGCACTTAATCATGGGCCTTCCAGGTCAGTCATCTGGCACCCATGTGGATCTGAGGTTCAGGGTTTTCTAAAATTACAGGGAGTAGGCTGAGAACATGACATATGAGAATGTTTGAGCCCTTATACCAAGTATATATACACACGAAGTTTCTGTGGCCCAAATTTCTCCTCTTATCTTTCCTCCTCAGAAACCTAATGGCCTTCTAGAAGCTGCACACAATCCGTGCCACATCCTGTGCCTTTTATTTTTTAGTTAATGACACTCCTAAGGAAGCAAATGTTTGTCAGCAGCATAAACAAAATGAAGGACCCTAGTTTTCCTTTATTTATCAAAGTGGTTTCTTCTTGGAAACAGGATTGATAGAAATCATATAAGAATATTCTTTCTTCCATGTCACTTCTTTCTAAGACTTCACCCAAGAGTAAGAAGTTATAGTTGTGAAGACAGGAGTATAGTTTACTGTAAGACAGAAAACACACTTGGAGGCAGGAAAAGATTTTAGGAGATATTTCTAGGGATTTAGTCAGTTAAAAAGTAGCTCCTTACTCATTAAGCAGGAACTGATCCCTTATATGTTTGAAACCAGATCTTTAGAAAATGTGCCTGTTTCATATTCCAAATACATTAAAATGTTTTAAGCAATGTATCTGGTACAGAACAGAATTACACACATAGATCTGTAAATATAATGAAGCAAAAATATATTTCATTTCCTATCTAGATTTTGTATGAGATTTTCTTTTACATAAAATATACACTTAAGATCTAGACAGCAGAATATGATTGTTTCATATGTCACTTAGGCAGCAGATATTACCCCTAAAATAAATCGACCAAATCCTCTCCCTTCCAGAATGCAATCTCCTCTATTAAAATTGGCTCCCAAATTAACAATTTTCCTCCAGCTATATTTTGTATTTTTTCTATTATAAGTTTTTACAGGGCTATTATAACACCACAATTTCAGGTTTGATCTCCAAAACTATCTTAAATCTTGACTCTCTCTATTGTCATATCTGTTCAACAGTCTTCAATTTTGTGTGTACTTTTCCATTCGGAGTACCTCTCTTCTTATACTCATGCATCCGAACCTGATTTCATCAAACAATTCCAATTTAGAATTCCTCCTGATTTGCCTACTTCGACTTAGTTGAGCCTGAAAAAAATCTAAAAATTATAATTTGATTCTTTCTTTGCTTTGTCTCAAATATTAAATCAGATTTATTTTCCTAAAATGCTAAATTTATCTTATCACTTCTTTATTTAAAAACATCAATCTCTTCCTGTTACCTAAAGGTTAACTTTTCAAATTTGTACATATATAAATATATAATACTATGAGAAGATAAAAATATATAATGTTATGAGATAAATATTATGAGAAGATAAAGATGAAGTTAGTCTTAACTAATGGTTTCATTTTCAAATAAGATTTTGACAAAAAAAAATTTACAATAGATGAACAAGAGACAAAAGTCCTAAATTTATATAGTAGATACAGTTAGCAGCAACTTTAAGATGTTAGTATGTTAAAGGATACTGAGCTATTTGACTAAATTTACTTTAATGTTTATAGACTCCCCATTCTGTATTATGCTAATTTCCACAGGCAGAGGAAATGAAGGATAAAAAGGTGGTCACCTTTATTAGATGTCTATTATATGTTAGGACTTTATTTAATATCACAATAATAAAAGTTAAGAGGCATAATTCTTGTTTTTTTCATTAAGGAGTTTTAGGGTCTAATAATTAGATACATATATCAGGCATAGACCTGATAACAGAGCCAGATAGGTCTGTCTTCAAAGCTAACGGCATGTAAAGATGTAAAAGGCAGAGTTCCTGGCTTTAAAAAGGAAACAGGTAAGATAGCTGGGGAAAAACAAAGCTCACAGATACAGGGCAGAATATAATTTATGAGGGTGAACTCCAGACTTCATTGTTAGATACATGCTGATATTTTCCTGACTTACCTCATAAAGTGGGTGTGAAGTAGTACCAGCTGGAAATCCCATTAAACTAAATATATCTGTAAGGTTTTTTATTAGCCTTGCTTCTACTCAGAAAGCCTGAAGAACTAACTAGGTATACTGCTTTCTGTTTGATATAGTAAGTATGTGGGAATTTGGTGGAGGGGAAGCAACTAATAGTCTTCAACTTTATGGTAGTCAGGATAGAAAAGACTAGGGCAGTTAGATGTATAGTCAAGTTCTTTAGAAGTCTAGAATATTAATAGTAGCAACACAAACAATGGGAATAATGAAAATTATAATAGAAGCAACTAATGTAATTAAGTAGTTATGATCTACACACTAGGCAAAGGTCTTTACTTTTAGCACTTAATTTTGCAGTAACCATATTTTTATTGGTATTATGCTCATTTTACAAACAGATTTGAAGAGGTTAAGTAATATGCTCAAAGTTGCCTAGCCAGTAAGTGGCAGAGCCAGTGTTCCTAAGTTTGATGGAAAAAGTGGTGTTCATAGCCTCTAAGCTGTAACAATGTAGCGTTTAACACATGGCGGGTGCTTGTCTAAGTGCTGTATACCTATAGATTCAAGTTATTTTCTTGGCACCCGTATAAGTATTATTCCTGTCCTAGATATGAAAGCTTACATCCAGAGAAATTGAATAATTCAACCAACATCATCCGGGCAACCAGCAGCAGAACAGCAAGTTCAAAATTAGCCGTCTAGCTCTAGTTCATGCTGCTCAGCTATCCCTGGGGAACCAACAAAAGTGTCATTTAGACAGTCAGCTACAGATAATATCAAAGGAAAAGAAATAAGTACAATACTTGAAGGAACCACTTGGTCAATCTACCTGGACTATAAGTGAACACATAAAAACAAGGTCTTGTCGGGAGAAAAAGCTTGAAAAATAAGTTAGGGGAAAAGTAGTACAATGAATTGTGAAAAAGAATTGCCTAGAAGAAAACTTAATAATTAAGTTGGTTATTAGTGGGGGGTTGTTCAATGTTTCTGAGACATCTAGGAAACTGTACTTCATGAAGATTAATGTGGCTGTGCAGGGCAGCAGGAACCGGAGCAGGTAGACAAGCAGAGATGGGAAGTGTCGTTGGAAGTTATGTAATGACCTAAATAAGAATGGAATAGAAAAGAGAGAACTATGGGAAATACTATGGAACATATAGTAAATTAATTGAACCCAGCTGTGGAAATAATTCCACAATTTATGTCATTACATAAGACATTTTAGATAATCTAAAAATGGAATACTATTCAATATTATTGTATTTCTTTTTACTATAAATCATTTTTAATTCATCTACATAATGGTAAAAGCTTAGACTATTAAACATTTTAGATAATTTTTATGAAAAAACAATCTTCATAAGATTTTTAAAAAAGATTTAGGAAAGTAATATCTATACTTTTACTATAAGTAAAATAATGTAAGGTAATCATGTAATGACTACAGATTTTTTAGCCAAATGCTTGAACCATTTTCTAAAGAGATGTTTTAAACATACTATCACTGAAACACAGTGGTTTTTTACACCATTTTTTTAGAGGTACCCATCTGTCAAAGGCAATTTTAGCCCTTGCTCCAGTTGCATAATAGTTTTTTTTAAGTAGTTTGTGTCTTTATTATTTGTCGGAAATTGCTTCTTTGTTTGCAGAGCCTCTGCAGCTCCTCAGGGGAGCAGTGTGGGTTTGCGTGTGCTGTAACCCCCTGAGAATATAAACTCCTCCGAGTTAAAGGAGGGAAGCAATGTGGGTAAGGGAGAGGGGAAAAAAAGAAAAAAAAACAAAAAAACAGAACTTTCTGATTACTAAGAAACATCGTCTTCCTTTTCCATAAATCCTCCACTGAATTTTCTATTTCCATTCCCAGGAAGGCATTTAAAAGACACACTATAGGAAGTGTGTAATTATCTTTTTTCTAATGTATTTTCTAGGCATTTCTAGGTCCTCTGGCTTCCTAATTTTCTTTCTGTTCCTTTGGGTCTTTTAGCCAGACCAGAACAAGAAAATTTAGAGGGTATGTAAGACTGGAGGTCCAGTGCAGGGGTCAGCAATATTTGCCTGTAAATAAAGGGCCAGATAATAAATGTTTTAAGCTCTGTGGGCAATGCAGTCTCTATCATGACTACTCAACTGTGCCATTGTGGCACAAAAGTGGCCATACACAATATGCAAATGAGTAGAGTGATTATATTCCAGTGAAACTTTATTTATGAAAACAGGTGGCCAGGCTGGATTTAGCCCATGGGTCATAGTTTGCCAACTCCCAGTCTAATGTATACCACCTACTGTATTTGGGTCTCATGACAGATATCAGAATCAAATTTACAAGGAACATATTTCTGCAATGGTGGCAAAAAAAAAAGTCCCTGGAATTTTAAGTTGGTTAAATTACCCAAGGCCATTTATTTCCTTTTCTCATAGGGGCTGCATGACACAGAGGTGGGACAAAACATTACATAAAATCATGTCAAATTTACTCTATCAGTTCTCAGAGACGGCAGTTTGCATATACTTATTTTTGACTTCAAGCCCCTTCCGTCCTTTTAAAGATACATAAGTGATGCAGCACATTGCCAAATTGCTCACTGCAACAACCAAATGCCATTAAAGGAAAAAAAAAAAATCTCATTTTCAGCAGAGCTTCAGAAGGCTAGATGATGAAGGCACCAGGCAGGTGACTGTCTTGTTAAATGATAAATGAGCTTGGATCCTCTTACTTTTTTAGAAGAATGTAGGTACACTAATACCAATATTCTATATAGCTACCTACTTCTGATGATACATTCTTCTGTGTCACCTCACTGGTAGTGCTAGGTCCCTGCCATTTGTAATAATCTAGTATTGTAAGCTACTGTCAGATAAATATTCACACAAGCGCACTACTTGTTTTCTTCTGAAAGAATCTGTTAGCCATCATGCTTTAGACAGACTCAAATTTAATGCATTCTTTAAAAAATGTGTTTGGCAGTAAAAATGTTGTGGAAATTGATCTTGTTGTAAAATTTAGCACCTTAGATTTGACATTAAGGCCACTTAGAGACTTCAGCAATCAGTAAGGCATAAAGAGAACAACTGAATTTCAAGGTAATGGTTTGGAGGGCATAAAGTGAAAAACTGCAAGACGCTGCAAAACCTAATCTTTTAAGTTGGTCATTTATTTGTCAACTATTCCTGCTCCAGGGTACTCCACGTTTGCAAATAAAAAAATAAATAATGTCTTTCTCTATGACATTGTTTTAAATATGGGAGGAATATACCTGAATCTTTAAAGATTACCCCAACTTCACAAATCAGCAAGAAAACAAAAACCCAAATCATACAGAAAATGACAAAAAAGAATATAATAATTAAAAAAATAAATAAGAGGGTAATTATGACATTTAAAGTTAGACAGTTATAACCAAATCTGCTAGTTTGAAATCAGAATTAAAGAACTATAAAATTAACTATTATGGACATGGAGAATAAAATAATTATCATATTAGCAACAGAAGGTGAAAAGTCTTATTTGTATTTGGTGCCTGGTAGAAGGTTGATTTTAATGACGTATGTTGTAGTCATGACACAGTTCAATAGAAGGATAGATACAATACTTTGTGGAAATGCAGAAAGTTACTTGTTCAAGGCTTCCTTTGGTCTGTGAAGGACAAACAGTTATATAGATGTAGTGGAACCTATTTCTCAGAGTTAAGCCTGAATCAGTCCTGACAGTGTAGGTTGTATAATTTCTGAAAAGTGTCATCTTTAGGCAAGAGTAGGGTCTGAGTAAAGCAGATTGAAAGGATTTCACTTATTGGCATGTGTAACATACGTATAGGGCCTTTTTGTTGCCCCTGGAACTGGGCTTTTATGGACAAGCTTGGCTTCTCGCTCCATCTCCCCCCACATCCTGACTCTATAAGCCTGGCTTCGGCCTCTTCTATTTACTGTGCACAGAACATTATATGGGTTTCCATACCTCCCTAATTTGACTCTGCATGGAATTCTTTCTGCTTTTCAACACCACTCTCTGTCTCTCTCTCTCCCTGCCCCCACCACGCCCACACCCACACACACTCACACATTTACCCATGATGGGATCGATTCAGCCTGTCAGGTCCCCAAATCAAAATTCACATTCCCATTCCTTAGCTACCACCTTAAAAAGCAATGCTTAGTCCAGTCGGCCTTTCAGGTAGTAGTTACCCACTTGCTTGTCTCTTCTGCTAGATGGTAGGCCTTACAGAGGACATGCTAGGTTTATTCTCATTTATTTTCTATATTGTTTTGCAAGTAAGTGCTCAATTAAAAAATCGATTAAATGACTGATTTTTATCAGCTAGATAGCCAGTTCTAAAGAGATGTGGAATCCCTGCCAGGAGTTGGACATTTTAAGAAATACCAGGAGGATTTTACATCATGGCATCAGTTCTGACTAGACTCCTGTACTGATACCGGGATGGGCGTATAGAGCGGGGAGATTGAGCCAACCTCTACTCAATTTCCTTGATTTTTCAGACTTGGTTGTTCAGGTTTGTTTGACTCTCATTATGAAGCTCTTTCAGACACATTTAGATGAGGTGCTTTTCTCATTACCTGTGTTGACACAGCTTTCTCTACCAGGGTCAACATTGCTGTGGTTATACAAAGAGAAGCATCCAAGCAAATACTGACTAGTTACTGATAGGGAAATAAAGTATATGTGTAGTAGTGATTACTGGTGTTGAAGAAGGGGGAAAAAAGTAGACACATTTAGGAAGGAGGGGGCTAAACAACATTAATTCCTGATATACATTAGAGACTGGTTTTGTGCTTGTTCTGCTAGCTATTCTGTTCAATCAACATGAATTCTTATATGATGTTGACAAATGTTCTAATTGAAGTACTTTTTGAAAAAGGTGTCAAATATTAGATTTCATTAAAAAATTAATTATCAGCATTTATTTTTGGTGAAGACATATACTATTAAAGCTATTTTTGTGTATATGTGTAATAAATGTTAGTTACTATTTCTTATTTGAAAAAAGTCTTCAAATGAATAAATTCCTCTAGCATTTCATATAAAAAATTATATAATCAAAGGCAATTATCAAAAAATAAAAATATATTAATCCCATTAGCTAAACAGTTGCTTTCACCATTTTTATTAATGTGAAGAATTATATATATGAGTTCATACCATTAATGTATAGTTTAAAAATAATATTCATAAAATAAACACACATAAAGTACACAGGTTAGAAAACAAAACAAGTCTGAATGCCCCCCATGCATCTTTGTCCAATCCTATCCCCCATTGTTCTCTCAGATATATTGACCTGAACTGAATTTTAATTATCACCTTGATTTTCTCTTATTGCATATATGTATCTCTTAATGATTATTATGTTTATTTTGTTTCTTTCTAAACTTTAAAAAGAAGAGACTCACACTATGCATATTTTAAGTTTTAAGGTTTATTCATATTGATGCATGTAGCATAGCTTATTCATTTTAACTAACGAAAATACCAGGATTTTAAAAATCCACCTTGTTGTACATAAACATTTGGATAGTTCCTCTTTTTTTTTTTTTTTTTTTGCTTTTATGAACAACATGAGCATTCTTGTGCTTGCTTCCTGTTGCTAGGTCATAAAGAATGAGAATGTTCAACTGTTTGAGATAAATTATATATCTCATTTAACTTAGCAGATATACTAAATTACCTAGTATATTATTACTGTCCTTAGTTCTCCGCATTTTGCCAACTAATCAAGTGTGAAATCAAATTTTTTTATTGTTTTAATTAGCATTTTTATTATTACTAATGAATTTTGTTATATTTTCATAAATTTATTGGGTGTTGCTACTTCCATTTTGTTGGAAATGCTTGCATAACTATTGCTTGTTTTTCTATTGTATTGCTTGTTTTTGCATTTATTTGTGAGAGTTCTTTATATATTCTGGATACTATTTGCCATTTATATATTTTTAAAAAATCATCCACTGATTTGTGATTCTATCTTTTCACTCTCTTTTATGATGTTTGATGAATAGAGGTTCTTATTTAAATGTGGTAGAATATTTAAGTTTTTTTTTAATAGACCATGATTTTTATGTCTTATATAAGAAATTATTTTCTATTCCAAGGTCATAAAAATCTTCTCCTATGTTATCTTTTTTAAATGATATTGCTTTTTCCTCCAGGTTAATTCAGCAGGAACAGATTTTACACATGGTATGTGAAGATATTTAAGTTTCATTTTTCCCCCTTCATGGATAACCAATTTTATCAGTGCAATGTATTTAGTCTGTTTTTTCACCCATAAATGTGCAAAATCATCTCATATATAGCAGATTATGAATGTGCAGATCAGATTCCAAGTTCTCTGGTCTCTGTTTTTCTTTCTATAAACCAATATAACACCAACTTAATTTTCATAGCTTTTTAATTGAATCTTGGCACTAGTCACACAACATGTCTTTGTTCATTTTTCTCCTTGGTACCATCTTAGCTTACCTTGGTCTTGTTTTCCCACGTAAAACTAAAATTGATATATTATTTGGGAAAGAATTAACATCTTTATTATATTGAGTTATTTGTCTTGTACATGGCCTATATTTCTATTTACTTCGCTCTTCTTTAATTACTGTCAATAAAATTTAATATATTTCTAGATACATTTCACATTTTTTAGGCCTAGGTGTCTTATATTTATGTTACTTTAATACCTGATAACTCTTTAAAAATTATTATTGTAATTATTCTGTTTATATTTATTGTATAGCAACTTAAATTTTGGATATTCATGTCATATCCAGAAATATTTCTTATGTTTCTTATGAATTTATATTACACCTGGAAATATTTCTAAAATGTATTACATTTTCTAATGATCCAAAGACTCTTTGGGCTACCAATTTGGATTCACATGCATTATACTTAACAAAATACACAATCTACCAGTTTTTTTAACTGCCTCCTAAATAACACAGGGAACTAAGATTGCTTTAATTCTAATGCCTCTCTCAAATTATATGTGTTATTTAGGAGTTTTCCAATTTATTCCTAAATATAGATATTGAATTTATTGTTTATATTACATTTTGGCTTTAGATTCACCCATTTGTTTTCTGTTTTCTTTCTTTTTTAAAATTATACTTTAAGTTCTGGGGTATATGTGCAGAACGTGCAGTTTTGTTACATAAGCATACACATGCCATGATGGTTGCTGCACCCATCAACCAATCACCTATATTAGGTATTTCTCCTAATGCTATCCCTCCCCTACCCCCCACCCCCTGATAGGCCCCAGTGTGTAATGTTCCTATCCCTGTGTGCATGTGTTCTCATGGTTCAATTCCCACTTATGAGTGAGGACATGCGGTACTTCTTTCAGGAACTCTTGTAAGGCAGGGCTGGTGGTGAAAAAACGTCTCAGCATTTGCTTTTCTGTAAAGGATTTTATTTCCCATTTGCTTATGAAGCTTAGTTTGGCTGGATATGAAATTCTGAGTTGAAAATTATTTTCTTTAAAAATGTTGAATATTGCCCCCCCCTCTTCTGACTTGTAGAGATTCTGCTGAGAGATATGCTGTTAATCTGATGGGCTTCCCTTTGTGGGTAGCTCGAACTTTCTCTCTGGCTGCTCTTAACAGTTTTTCCTTCATTTCAACCTTGGTGAATCTGATGATGTGTCTTGGGGTTGGTCTTCTTGAGGAGTACCTTTGTGGTGTTCTCTGTACCTCCTGAATTTGAATGTTGGCCTGTCTTGCTAGTTTGGGGAAGTTTTCCTGGATAATATCCTGAAATGTGTTTTCCAACTTGGTTCTGTTCTCCCTGTCACTTTCAGGTACACCAATCAAACATAGATTCAGTCTTTTCACATAGTCCCGTATTTCTTGGAGGCTTTGTTTATTCCTTTTCATTCTTTTTTCTCTAATCTTGTCTTCACACTTTATTTCATTAAGTTGGTCTCCAATCTCTGATATCCTTTCTTCCACTTGATCACTTCAGCTATGGATACTTGTGTACGCTTCATGAAGTGCTCATGCTGTGTTTTTCAGCTCCATCAGGTCATTTATGTTCTTCTCTAAACTGGTTATTCTAGTTGCAATTCGTCTAACCTTTTTTCAAGGTTCTTAGCTTCCTTGCATTGGGTTAGAACGTGCTCATTTAGCTCAGAGGAATTTGTTATTACCCACCTTCAGAAGCCTACTTCTGTCAATTTGTCAAACTCATTCTCCATCCAGTTTTGTTCCCTTGCTGGAGAGGAGTTGTGATCCTTTGGAGGAGAAGAGGCATTCTGGTTTTTAGAATTTTCAGCCTTTTTGCGCTGGTTTCTCCACATCTTCATGAATTTATCTACCTTTGGTTTTTGATGTTGGTGACTTTCAGTTGGGGTCTCTGAGTGGATGTGCTATTTCTTTCTGTTTGTTAGTTTTTCTTCTAACAGTCAGGCCCCAGTGCTGCAGGTCTGCTGGAGTTTGCTGGAGGTCCACTCCAGACCTTGTTTCCCTGGGTATTACCAGCAGAGGCTGCAAAACAGCAAAGATTGCTGCCTATTCTTTCCTCTGGGAGCTTTGTCCCAGAGGGGCACCTGCCAGATGCCCATTGGAGATCTCCTGTATGAGGTGTCTATCAGCCCTCTACTGGGAGGTTTCTCCCAGTCAGGATGCATGGGGGTCAGAGACCCACTTGAGGAGGCAGTCTGACCCTTAGCAGAGCTCAAACGCCATGCTGGGAGGTCCACTGCTCTCTTCAGAGCCGTCAGGCAGGGATGTTTAAGTCTGCTGTAGCTGCATCCACAGTCACCCCTTCTGCCAGGTGTTCTGTCCCAGGGAGATGGGTGTTTTATCTATAAGCCCCTGACTGGGGCTGCTGCCTTTTCTTCAGAGATGCATTGCCCAGAGAGGAGAAATCTAGAAAGGCAGTCTGGCCACAGCGGCCTTGCTGAGCGGCAGTGGGCTCTGTCCAGTTCGAACTTCCCAGTGGCTGTTTACACTGTGAGAGTAAAACCGCCTACTTAAGCCTCAGCAATGGCGGCCCCTCCCCCCACCAAGCTTGAGCATCCCAGGTCCATCTCAGACTGCTTCTGTGCTGGCAGCGAGAATTTCAAGCCACTGGATCTTACCTTGCTGGGCTCTGTGGAGGTGGGACCTGCTGAGCCAGAGCAGTTGGCTCCCTGGCTTCAGCCCCCACCCCTTTCCTGGGGAGGGAACGCTTACATCTCACTGGCATTCCAGGTACCACTGTGGTATGGGGAAAAAAACAAAAAACAAAACAAAACAAAAAACCACTCCTGCAGCTAGTTCGGTGTCTGCCCGAATGGCTGCCCAGTTTTATGCTTGAAACCCAAGGCCCTGGTGGCATAGGCATTGGAGGGAATCTCCTGGTCTGCAGGTTGCAAAGACCATGGGAAAAGCACAGTATTTGAGCGGGAGTCCAGGGTTCCTCAGGCTCAGTTCCTCATGGCTTCCATTGGGTAGGGGAGAGAATTCCCCAATCCTTTGTGCTTCCCGCGTGAGGTGACGCCCCACCCTGCTTCAGCTTGCCCTCCATGAGCTGCACCCACTATCCAACCAGTCCCAATGAGATGAACCAGGTACCTTAATTGGAAATGCAGAAATCACCGTCTTCTGTGTCGATCTCACTGGGAGCTGGGAGCTGTAGACCGGAGCTGTTCTTATTTTGCCATCTTGCCAGCAATCTGTTCTCTATTTTCTTATTTCATCATGTCTTCTTGCTTGCAAACCTTCTTTGGATAAATTTTCTTCTACCTGACATACATTCTTTATAAGTTCACTTTGTCAGTCTATTAATAGTAAGTCTCTCAGTTTTTATTTGCCTAAAATATTTTTATTTTGCCTTGTTACTAAATGTACTATCACTGGTTATATAATTCTATGTCATCAAATATTTTCTCTCACTATATTGACGATATTCCACTTGCTTCTAACATTGCTATTAAGAAATTAATAAAAACAATAGAAAATTGTGTGAAGCAGCAGCTACAGTGCATGGCATACACAGAGAGGAATGAAAGGGCTGAGTAAATACAGCACCTTCAATTGAAATGCCCAGGTACTCACATTGAGATTGATCAGGAAAACAACTTGACCCATGGAGTATGGAGAAAAGCAGGACAGGGTGATGGCCCTCCCGGGAGCAATGTGGAGGCAAGGGAACCCCCAACCCCAGCCAAGGGAAGCAGTGAGTGAATGTGCAACTCCCCCAGGAAACCAAGCTTCTCCCATGGATCCTTGCAACCCTCAGATCAGGAGATCCCCTCCTGAACCCACTCCACCAGCGCCTTGGGTCCAACACACAGAGCTATGTGGAGTCTCAGCCGAGCAGCTGCTCAGTAAGCACAGAGACCCACGACCGTTACATGCTCCAGTCCCAGGATCCCCAGCAAAGGAGACTACAACTCAGGCAAGCCGGGAGGTCCATAATACCCTTTGGAAGGGTGCTGAATCCAGGGGTCTGAGCAGCCTCAGCCTGTGGGCCCTACTTCCATGGCACCTCACAAGATGAGACCCATTGGCTTTGAATTCCAGATAGGCACTGGCAACAGGGTAGTGCTCACCTGAGACTGGACCCAACTCCTTGGTGGGGGAGGGGTGGGCTGCCACCTTTGCTATTTGAAGGATTCAGCCAAACAGCCTGCAGGCTTTGGAGAGTCCAAATGGCCTGCATGAGGAAGAGACCTTCCCCCCACCCCTGTCCCCAGCAAAGTGCAGTTGCTTTACCAAAATGCAGCTAGACTGCTTCTTTAAGTGGGACCCCGATCCATTCCTCCTCACTGAGCAGGACCTCCCAGCTGGGGCTTCTAGCCACCCTTGCTGGGATTCTATGGACAGAGTTCTTATTTCTCCCTGCGACATTAAGCAGGACCCTGATTTATTCCTCCTCACTGGCCAGGATCTCCCAACCGGGGCCTGCAGCCACCCTCGCTGATGCTCTAGGCTGACAGAGTTCTTATTTCTCCCTGGGATAGAGTGCCTGGCAGGGAGGGGTTAAACCTATTTTTCATCCCAGTCTTAGGTACCTCTTTATCAGCACATTGAAAATGGACTAATACAGTAAATTTGTACCAGTAGAGTGGGGCACTGCTGAAAAGATCCCTGAAAATGTGGAAGTGACTTTGGAACTAGGTAACAGGCAAGGGTTGGAACAGTTTGGAGAGCTCAGAAGAAGGCAGGAAAATGTGGGAAAGTTTGGAACTTTCTAGAGACTCGTTGAATAGCTTTGTCCAAAATGCTGATAGCAATATGAACAATAAAGTCCAGGCTGAGAATATCTCAGATGGAAATGAGGAACTTGTTGGGAACTGGAGCAAATGTGACTCCTGTTATGTTTTAGCAAAGAGACTGGCAGCATTTTGCCCCTGCCCTAAAGATTTGTGGAACTTTGAACTTCAGAACGATGATTTAGGGTATGTGGCAGAAAATATTTCTAAGCAACAAAGCATCCAAGATGTGACTTCGGTGCTATTAAAGGCATTCAGATTTATAAGAGAAGCAGAACACAGAAATTCAGAAAAGTTGCAATCTGATAATATGATAGAAAAGAAAGTCCCATTTCCTGAAGAGAAATTTAAGCCAGCTGCAGAAATTTACATAAGTAATGAGGAGCCAAATATTAGTCACCAAAACAATGGAGAAAAATGTCTCCAGGGCATGTCAGAGGTCTTCACAGCAGCCCCTTCCATCACAGGCCCAGAGGCCCAGGGTCCCCATGCTGTGTGCAGCCTAGGGACTTGGTGCCCTGCATCCCAGCTACTCCAACAGTGGCTGAAAGGGGCCAACACAGAGTTTGGACCATGGCCTCAGAGTGTGCAAGCCTCAAGCCTTGGCAGCTTCAACATGGTGCTGAGACTGCCGGTGCACATATGTCAAGAATTGGTGCTTGGGAGCCTCCACCTAGATTTCTTAGGACGTATGGAAACTCCTGGATGTCCAGGCAGAAGTTTGTTGTGGGGGCAGAGCTCTCATGAGAACCTCTGCTAGGGCAGTGTGGAAGGGAAATGTGGGGTTGGAGCCCCCACACAGAGTCCCTACTGGGACATTGACTAGTGGAGCTGTGAGAAGAGGGCCACCATCCTCCAGAGCCCAGAATGGTAGATCCACCAATAGCTTGTAATGTGCACCTGGAAGCTGGAGACACACAACACCAGTTCATGCAAGCAGTTGGAGGGAGGCTTTACCCTGCAAAGCCACAGGGTTGGAGCTGCTCAAGGCTATGGGAGCCCACCTCTTGCATCATCATGACCTGGATATGAGACATAGAGTCAAAGGAGATCGTTTTGGAGCTTTAAGATTGGACTACCTCACTGAATTTCAGACTTGCATGGGGCCTGTAGCCCCTTTGTTTTGGCCAATTTCTCCCATTTGTAATGGGTGTATTTACCCAATGCTGTACCCATTGTATCTAGGAAGCAAATAACTTGCTTTTGATTTTATAGGCTCATAGATGGAAGGGACTTGCCTTCTCTCAGGTGAGACTTTGGACTGTGGACTTTTGAGTTAATGCTGAAATGATTTAAGACTTTGGGGGACTTTTGGGAAGGCAAGATTGGTTTTGGAATATGAGGACATGAGATTTGGGTGGGGCCAGGGGTGGAATGATATGGTTTGGCTCTGTCCCCACCCAAATCCCATCTTGAATTCCCACATGTTGTGGGAGGGACCCAGTGGGAAGTAATTGAATCATGGTGGGAGGTCTTTCCCATGCTGTTTTTGTGACAGTAAGTTTCATGACATCTGATCATTTTTATGATGAGTTCCCCTGCACAAGCTCTCTCTTTTTGCATGCTGCCATCCATGTAAGAGATGATTTGCTCCTCCTTGCCTTCCACCATTCTTGTGAGGCCTCCCCAGCCACATGGAACTGTGAGTCCATTAAAACTTGCTTTTCTTTCCAGTCTCTAGTATGTCTTTTTCAGAAGCATGAAAAGAGACTAATATAGTAGGCTTCAGAATGTGAATTAAAAATGAACTTTGCTAAGCTAAAGGAGCACTTTGTAACCCAACGTGAGGATGCTAAGAATCATGATAAAACAATGCAGGTACTGACAGCCAAAATAGCGAGTATAAAGAGGAGCATAACTGACCTGACAGAGCTGAAAAACACACTACAATGCAATCATAGGTATTAATAGCAGAAGAGAACCAGCGGAGGAAAGAATCTCAGAGCTTGAAGACTCTGAAATAAGACAGGCAGACAAGAACAGATAAAAAAGAATGAAAAGGAATGAACAAAACCTCTTAGAAATAAGATATTATATAAAGAGACCAAATCTACAACTGATTGGTATACCTGAAAGAGATACCAATCAAGAATGGAAGCAATTGGAGAATGGAAAACATAATTCAGAATATCATCCAGAAAAACTTTCCCAACTTGGCTAGACAGGACAACATTCAAATTTGGGAAATGCAGAGAACCCCAGTAGGATACTCCATGAGAAGATCATTCCCCAAGACACATCATCATCAGATTCTCCAAAGTTAAAATGACAGAAAAAATGTTAAGGGCAGCCAGACAGAAAGGCCAGGTCACCTGCAAAGGGAATCTTATCAAACTAACAGCAGACCGCTCAGGGAAATCCTAAAAGACAGAAGAGATTGAGGCTAATATTCAGCATTCTTAAGGGAAAGAAATGTCAACTCAGAATTTTATATCCAGCCAAATTAAGCCTCTTAAGTAAAGGAGAAATAAAGATCCATTTCAGATAGGCAAATGCTGAGGGAATCCATTGGCACAAGACCTGCCTTACAAGAGATCCTGAAGGCAGTACTAAATATGGAATGGAAAAATAATTACCAACACTACAAAACATGCTGAAGTGTACAGACCAATAATGCTATGAAGCAACCACATGAACAAATCTGAAAAATAATCACCTTGCATCATGTTGACAGGATCAAATCCACACATAACAATACTAACCTTAAATGTAAATGGGCTAAATGCCCCAATTAAAATACACAGAGTGGCAAGCTGGTTAAAGAACCAAGACCCATCAGTATGCTGTCTTCAAGAGACCCATCTCACATCCAAAGAAACACAGTCTCAAAATAAAGGGAAGGAGGGAAAATGGAAAACAGGAAAAAACAGGGTTTGTAATCCTAGTTTCTGATAAAGCAAAGTTTAAATCAACAAAGATCAAAACAGACAAAGAAGGGAATTACATAATAGTAAGGAGTTCAATTCAACAAAAAGACCTAACTATCGTAAATATATATACACTCACCCAACACAGGAGCACCCAGATTCATAAAGCAAGTTCTTAGAGACCTACAAAGAGACTTAGACTACTACACAGTAATAGTTGGAGATTTTAACATCCCACTAACAATGTTAGAGAGATCATTGAGTCTGAACATTAGCAAAGATATTCAGGACTTGAACTCAGCTCTGGAGCAAGTGGACCTGATAGATATCTACAGAACTCTCCACCCAGAAACAACAGAATATATGTTCTTATCATTGCCACATGGCACTTACTGTAAAACTGATCACGTAATTTAAAGTAAAACACTCCCCAGCAAATGCAGAATAACTGAAATAATAAGAAATAGTCTCTTGGATCACAGTACGATCAAATTATATCTCAAGATTAAGATGTTCACTCAAAACCGTATAAATACATGAACAACTTGCTCCTGAATGACTTTGGGGTAAATACTGAAATTAAGGCATAAATCAAGAAGTTCTTTGAAACTAATGAGAACAAAGATACAACATACTACATTATCTGGGACACAGCAAAAGCAGTGATAAGAAGGAAATTTATAGTACTACATGCTCACATCAAAAAACTAGAAAGATCTCAAGTTACTAATCTAACATGACAACTAAAAAAACTCGAGAAGCAAGTGCAAAGACATGCTAAAGCTGACAGAAGAAAGAAATAACCAAGATCAGAGCTGAATTGAAGGAGATTGAGAGACAAAACAAAACAAAAAAAAACACCTTCAAAAGATCAACAAATGTGGGAGTTGTTTTTTTTGAAAAAAAAAAATAAGGAAAAAGACCACTAAGTGCAGGACTAATAAGAAAAGAGAGAAGATTCAAATAAAAAGAACCAGAAATGATAAGGGGGATATTATCACTGACCCCATAGAAATACAAACAATCATGAGAGAATATTGTAACACCTCTATACATGCAAATAACAAAATCTAGGAAAAAATCGACAAATAAGAGACACACACCCTCCCAAGACTGAACCAGGAAGAAATTGAATATCTGAATAGACCAATAATGAGTTTTGAAATTGAGGCAGTAATAAACAGCTTACCAGATGAATACTACCAGAGGTACAAAGAAGAGCTGGTACCATTTCTACTAAAACTATTCTGAAAAAATTGAAGAGGAGAGATTCCTCCCTAACTCATTCTATGAGACCAGCATCATCCTGTTACCAAATCCTGGCAGAGATATCACCAAAAGGAAAACTTGAGGCAAATATCATTGATGAGCATCAGTGCCAAAATGCTCAATAAAATGCTGGCAAACTGAATTCAGCAGCATATCAAAAAAGCTTATTTACCATGATCAAGTAAGCTTCATCATCAGGATACAAGGTTAGTTAAGCATATGCAAATAAATAAATATTATTCATCACATAAACAGAACTAAAGACAAAAACCGCAGGACTGTCTGAATAGATGTAGAGAAGGCTTTCAATAAAATTAAACCACTTTATGTTAAGTGTTCTCAATAAACTAGGTATTGAAGGAACACACCTCAAAATAAGAAGAACTATATATGACAAACCCACAACCAATATCATACTGAAAGGGCAAAAGCTAGAAGCATTCCTCTTGAAAACCTGCACAAGACAAGCATGGCCTCTGTCACCACTCCTATTCAACATAGTATTGGAAGTTCTGGCCAGGGAAGTGAGGCAAGAGAAAGAAATAAAGGGTATACAAATAGGAAGACAGGAAGTCAAACTATATTTCCTTGAAGATGACAATAGGATTAGAGGAAGTCAATCTATCTTTGCTTGCAGATGACAATAGGAAAAGAGGAAGTCAAACTTTATCTTTGCTTACAAACTACCTTTGGTTGCAGAGATTTCCTGTATCTACAAAATCCCATCCCAGTTGTCTCAGTCCTACAACTTCTTAAGTTGATAAGCAAATTCCACAAAATCTCAGTATATAAAATCAATGTGCATAAATCACAAGCATTGCTATACACCAACAATAGACAAGCAGAGAGCCAAATCATTAATGAATTCTCATTCACAATTGCCACAAAAAGAATAAAATACCTAGCAATATAGCAAACAAGGGAAGTGAAGGATTTCTTCAAGGAGAACTACAAACCACTGCTCAGAGAAATCAGAGATGACATAAACAAATGGAAAAAGATTCCAAGCACATGGATAGGAAGAATCACTATCCATGATCATACTTCCCAAATCAATTGTAGATTCAATGCTATTCCCATTAAACTGCCATTGACATTCTTCACAGAATTAGAAAAGTCTATTTTAAAATTCATATGGAACTCCAAAACAGCCAAGGCAATCCTAAGGAAAAAGAAAAAAAAGCTGGAGGCATCATGCTACCCGGATTTATACTATAGGGCTACAAATAATTGAAACAGCATGGTACTGGTACAAAAAAAGACACATAGACCAATGGAACATAATAGAGACCCCAGAAATAAGACTGTACATCTACAACCATCATATCTTTGACAAACCTGACCAAAAGAATCAATGGGGAAAGGACTCCCTATTTAATAAATGGTATTGGGAAAACTGGCTAGCCATATGCAGAAAACTGAAACTGGACCCCTTTCTTATACCTTATACAAAAATTATCTCAAAGTGGGTTAAAGACTTCAATGTAAAACCCAAGCTATAAAAACCCTAGAAGAAAACCCAGCAGTACCATTGAGGACATAGGCACAGGCAAAGATTTCATGACAAAGACACCAAAAGCAACGGCAACAAAAGCAAATAATTGACCAGTGGGATCTAATTAAAGTAAAGAGCTTCTGCACAGCAAAAGAAACTATCAACAGAATAAGCAGACAATCTACAGAATGGGAGAAAAATTTTGCAATCTATGCATCTGACAAAGGTCTAATATCCAGCATCTATAAGGAACACAAACTAATTTAAACAACCTCATTGAAAAGTGGGCAAAGGTCCTGAATATATGCACTTCACAAAAGAAGACATACATGCAGACAACAAACATATGAAAAAGAGCTCAACATCACTGATAATTAGATAAATGCAAATCAAAACCATAATGAGATACCATCTTACACCAGCCAGAATGTCTATTATTAAAAGGTCAAAAAAGAACAGATGCTGTTGAGATTGTGGAGAAAAAAAGAATGCTTTTACACTGTTGGTGGGAGGGTAAATTAGTTCAACCATTGTGAAAGACAGTGTGAAAGACAGTGTGACAATTACTCAAAGACTTAGGGACAAAATACCATTCGACCCAGCAATTTCATTACTGGGTATATACCCAAAGGAAGAGCAATCATTCTATTTTAAAGACACATGCATGCATATGTCCACTGCAGCATTATTCATGATAGCAAAGATATGTAATCAACCTAAATGCCCATCAATGATAGAGTGGATAAGAAAATATGGTACATATACACCAAGGAATACTATGCAGCCATAAAAAAGAACAAGATCATGTCCTTTGCAGGGACATGGACGCAGCTGGAGGCTATTATCCTTGGCAAACTAATGCAGGAACAGAAAAACAAATACTACACATTCTCACTTGTAAGTGGGAGCTAAATCATGAGAGCACATGGACACATCGAGGGAGACAACACACACTGGAGCCTATTGGGGGCAGAGGGTGGGAGGAGGAGTAGGATCAGGAAAAATAAATAATGAATACTAGGCTTAATACCTGGGTGATGAAATAATCTGTACAACAAACCCCCATGACACACACAGAAAAAGACATTAACCATGAGTCTGTCTCTTCTTGTGGGGAATTTGTGTGTCTCTGGTTGCTTTTAAACTTCTTCATCTTTGATGTCCTACTGTTTTTACCATGAGGTGTCTAAGTGTGGATTTATTTTTATTTATTCTACTTTGGATTTTAAGATGGACTAGATCTGTGGGTTAGCATTTTTTATCCATTCTGAGAGCTCTTGTAATTTCAAAAATTCCCTTTTCTCAATCCATCTATTTTTTTTATTCTCAAACATTGATTATGATACATTGAACTTTCACACACAATTCTCTATGTCTCAAACAATGTCCCATATTCCTCTCATTCTCAGGCGTCTGTGTAATCTCTCAGATCTTTCTTCCAATTTACTTCTTTTAATATGATATTTGAATTCCTTGTTATAATTATTATATCTTCAACTTCTAAAAGTTCTATATTCCAGTTTGGTTAAATTTTATTGCCTCATGTTTTCTCTTCTCAATTGCCCTTTTCTATTTATATACATATGTTCAATATACATATATCATTTCTGTCATTCTGATACGCGCACTTGCATGTTTATGTTGATTCATATTCATGATGACTTATTCTCCCGTGTGATTAATGAAGTGCCAGCTGAGAATCCATTGAGTCCTGGGTTTAAAGTGCAAAGGTATACACACTTATACCTCCCAGGCTTCTGGGAGCATTGCCAAAGAGGCCATAAGTGACTGTTTTATTTGCAGGGATTTGGATCAATTAGTGTTATGAATCTATGCCCAAACCCCATATAAATGGGAGATTTTATTTCAGTTTGACTCAGAGAGAAGACCCTTTCAGGATAATATTTTCATCATGTTTATCTCTTAAACAATATATTCCCCAATTACCCACTAATGTGTCATTCTAAAAGTGATTTTAATATTTTTGTGGGATTTTTTTTTACATGATTTTTACCTTTCTTGTGCTAATGTGTGTATCTCCTGCCCCAAGCGTATATGCAGCCTGCTAAAAATTAAACAGTTGGCAGCATGGGTAAGTAGAGACTGAGGAAAAACTTGGAGTCGTTAACATACTTTCGAGAATCACATCTTGTAATCATTTGAAGCTCTCCAGGAATTCCTTTATATCTGCCCACCTATATAATTTTAAATATATGTATATTTTAATATAGTACTTACATAGTTTTAAGTGTATGTATTTTAATATAGCATTTTGTTCCTCATTTTAAAGTCTAACACAATGTAAAAGAGCTATCACTGAATTTCTCATCAATGGTATTGTTGAGAATAACTTCTATTTGTTCCATATATTCCAGTTTTTATCCATGTGTAGAACTAATTTTAAATTTATGAATTGCAATATATATACAACTATACAATAAGTTGAATGTTAAATCAAATAATTTTATATTACTTGAATAGGTTTCCCCAGAATCTGACCAATATACAACTGTTATGTACAAACTAGCTATTATGTATTACATTGTAAAGTTAGTATCTTGGAGAAGATACACCTTTGAATTTGATTTGATTCAAACCTACTGATTTCCTTAATTACAGGCAATAAATAGTGGAAAATTTGATTTCTTTATAGACTTCAGTAAAAGTTAAGCAAAATTTCAACCTTTAGGAGGATTTGTATGGCCCTGATTATGCTGGAAAATTGATGCAGTAAAATAGGAAGCTATTATTGTTTGTAAAGTAAGAAATGATCTTATATTGCAATAAGTTAGTGTAAGTACGTGTCTTTTCACAGAATTTCATGTTACATCTTTACAGTAGTCAAAACAATTTTCAGTTAAAATTTAAAATTATAGGGGAGGTATTAATGGTAGTATACAGAAAAAATTAATACTGAGAAATTAAAAAAAAAAAAAAAAACTTACACCAGATTTTAAATTGCTCACTTGGTAAAAACAGAAAATGGAATAATAAGATTACATATCTAGTATTATATCTCTTCAAGAGTAAATTTACCCTTTTTGCATAATATGGAAAAATGTTGAATTACGTTATATTACTTTTTTCTTAAATTGCATGAGAGATTCTTAAAATTAAGATATTAAGTCTCTTAGATACAAATAGACACTAAAGAGAATGTAAAATGGGAAACAGGAATAAGTGCTTCTGAGGTGCTCATTTGGTTGTATCAAAGGTAGAAAAATCAACCAAATAAGTCAGGCTGCTTGACACTATGACTAATATAAATCTATACCATGATGTCAATCTTTAATGCATTTTATTCTTCACAGTGAGTCCATGTTACTTGACCTATAACATTTGTTAGATGTCATACAATTATAACACATGATATGATATATGATATGATATATTATGACACAGTGTGCCATGATAGGCATAACATAATATACATATTATAACATAATATAAATTTTAAATCATCTGGCAAGTTGAATAGATTTGTCCTATGTATAGAGGCCATACATATCACTTAATATCTGAAAAATCTCCATCATGTTGCACTCTATGTTTTAATAAAGGAGGTTATTGGATACCAGTAATTTCAAGGTATTGCAGAGAGCAGGAGTTGCCACAAATGATTTATAGTCACATCGGCATTGCCCTGCTTGAGGTTTATGAGATCATACTGTTCAATCAATTCCAAAAGCTACAAGGGGAAGCTCTGTGTATGTAAGTTGCTGGGGTTCACTCTGGCAACAAAATCAGTATGTTGCTAACATGGCTCTTTCTTAAAAGTGCTATGAAAATTTTATTTTTTTTAAATATGAAGTAAACAATCACATTTTCCATTATACATAGAAACATTGATTATAGGTTATATCAGAATCCAGCAAATATTATTTTGAAGAATCAAGAGAAGAAGATGTCCATATGCCAGCCTTGATTTGAAAAAAAAAAAAAAAAATTTCTCCACCATACATGCCCATTTCTTATCATGAATGTGGTTGATCATTTGAGACTGTTTTTAAGTCATGGTTATAGTTAAGTGGATGATTGATATAAAAAGGAACATCATTATAAAGTCATGGAAATTTAAGAGAGATGTTTAATCATCCTGTCAACTTTTGTAGTGAAAGTTATATTATGAAATATTTTAGTTATATGCAATTATATCCAGGATTTATTCAACAGAAAATTTTCCCATTTACTGATGAAATATGTAGTTCATAAAATTACTGAAATCCATGAATCTTAAAAAGAAAAGAAAGGACCTCCAGGAAGGCTAGTTACTTAATAAAAGTCGATTTGACTCTATTATCATTACTGGAATTACTATTAATATATGATTACCAGATGAGGTGTGCCCTAAAGCAAGAATCCTTTTTTTAGATCCATTCTTCACACTGGTGCTATGCACTTCAGCACAATATGTGAAGAAGGCCAGAGTCTTCAATCTTATAACTGTTCTCATTTTCTGGACAGAGAAACTGTTTTTTCCCAATATGTTCTACCAGTACTATATGTAAAATGAAAGGATTAACAAAACTACTGCATATATCTGGCCCCACTCTACCTCCAGCAATCCCAGGGGTATGCCTTGACCTCTTTAAGTGCCTGTCAGTCTTAAAAGCCACTGCAGTTGGAGTTTAGCATGAAAATGCACCTGTACACCTAGGGGAAAGAAGAGGACAGGCTATGACAGTTTTACAAAACAACGTACTAACTCAGTAACCTGGAAAGAGACCTTCTACATCTACTTTCTAAATCTTCCGAAACCTAAAGGCAGATGAAACTCTGCAAAATAAAACTTATCTTGAAAATAAGAAATACTTCACAATTCTCTTTTTTTTAAAAAAAAGCAATCATAATACAAGCATTTTTATTTTTATCATATCCAATAGTTTTCTTCTATTTTAAAGTAAAGTAAAGGCAGGAGACATTTAAACAGTTTATGAAGATTTGGGGAAATTTCTTCAGACTCCACCATCTGCTCTAAGTGAAAATAAGTAAGTGACTATTGCAAAGAAGTAAAAATAAAGGAAGCTTTGTTTCTGCTGTTATCAGTGTAATAAAATAGCCAGCAGGTTTCAGGCAAATCAATGTTACTTGTTCTCCATTGCACTAGTGAAGCGTAGACACTATGTTACTTGTTCTCCATTACTAAGTGAAGCTTAGACACTGAAGTATGAAGCCACAAGACAGGGATTCCAGTGTTGACAAAGTGTAATACAAGGGACAGGAAAGAGGAGTCATAAACAAATTAAAATACTAAATGGAGTATGAAAGCACATGGTGAAATTTTAACATCAAATATCTAAGATATGGGAAAACACTGTATAAAAACTATACATAACAACAAAAAAGGAAAAGGCAGTGAGACCAGGAAGTGTTGGACAAAAATTGCAGATGTGACTCACATAGGACGTAATAATGGTAACATCTGTCCATTTGTATTATGGCAAAAGCAGAGCCTGAAGCAAAGATTTGAGTGCAAGTAGTTTATTAAGAGGAGATCCCAATAACCAAAATGGAAGGAGTGGGCTGAGTGAGAGAAAGGGAAAAAGGCAATGAAGAGTGTGCTAATGAGCCAGCTACTATTTGGGAAAGAGGAGCTCATTCTGACTCCCTAAGGAACCGTGTTGAAGGCACTTCAGAACTGTCCCACCAAAGGAAAGAGACACTGGGACATTTATTTATAGACTACTGTTCCTCAGGACATTGAGTACCCTGGAACCTCTGGGTTATGTCTGTGTGGACTGAGCATCTTAGACTGCAGGGGAAAACAACAAGACAAAACAAAACATAACAAAACACCAGGCGCGTACTTGATGTTGAACCTAGCAGTGTGCCTAGAATCATCAATTTCAGCCAGGTTGAAATAAGATGTACCAAAGAGATACAGTTCTAGTATACCATGAGGGTCTAGTATGCATATGTATATATATACACACACACATATAAAATCAGTTCATTCTCAAAGAAACCCTAGGAGGCACCTATTATTATCATTACCATTTTACAGATGGAAAAGCTAAGGCACATAAGTAAATTACCAGAAGTAGAACAACAAGTAATGGTCAGAGCTATGATTTCAACTAAAATACAGTTTCAAAAGTCTATGTATTTTTAACAAAATAATTGTTCTTAAAATATTTACAAAAATCAAATGATCCTCATATCCTAACAGCATTATGATGTTTAAAATTTACAGTATAGAACTACTTATAGAATTAATCTTTATTTACAAAGGATATGGCATGTCTCCTAGTAATGCCTTCCTATGGTGTCAATAAAAGGACAACACTCCCTCCACCCAAAATTGAGACAGTTATTGTATGGAAAAATTGAGGTTTCAGTGCATTCAGACTGGTTAATAAATAGAAAACCTTTTTTATTCTTATATACTTTGAATATTAGGGGAGATGAAATTCATTGTCATTGCTTTGGGAACTTTCGACAATCCTACATGTGAATACAGATTAGTTTATATGGGGAGCCATGCATGGCATATGGAGCACAGAAAATATATGGTCTTTCAGGAAGGTGTCTTTCACTATTAAATCCAAAGTCACCATATGCATCAATTAATTCAACTTTCTCTAAGATAATTATGGTCTTCAAAGACTTGGTGAATATATTTTACCTTTTTCATTATCAAGACAAATTTTGTTTCCTCTGTAAATATTCTCATACCTCATTTTTTTCTGGTTCATCTTCAAAAGCAATCAATTCTGTAAATAACTTTGGTATTTGACTATGTAATCATCTTAGGCCTGAATTTCTTAAAATGATAAAGATCAAGTTTTGATTAAAACAAGTTGTAGGCATAAAATAGTGAGTGGGATATGGATGAGTTACAAGAAGGAAATTATAATTTTGTTTCATAAAGCCCAAGTTTGCTCAAACTGTGCCTTTTTAAAACATTTTGGAATGATTTCAGTGTATTAAGGTCTCATACTAGTTAATGGTTCAAGAGTATTGGCAAGGTAATCATTAGAATATTATAAGAAAAAGTATCTACATGAAATTTTAAACTGAGTGTATATATATATACACACATACATATATAGTTCTTTTAAAACCAATATATAAAAAATTTTGCTCTATTATGAGTAAATGTAGTAGTTAAATTATAAAAGGCATACATTAAAGATAGAACAAAGAAAAAATATGAAATAAGAAATTTAAAAATCAACATTATACAAGTCAAAGATGTTAAAACAAAGAGGCAGAAAAAAATTTCGAGTATCATGATAAAATTGCCATGGAGCAAACAAAATTCCAGGACTTGAATTCTGCAACTATTTTTCAAAATTTTCAGAATTATTGAGAAACTTCCAGAAATGGTGAGTTTTCTCTTTATTAACTTTTTTATTTTTCATACAAATAGATATATAACTGTGACCAAGGAAATCCCAAATAGGGACTAGATGTCCCAGACTCCCTTGCAGCTAGGTAAATAGAGACATATGACCAAGATCCAGCCAATGTAAAACATTCTGTGGCGGTTTCTAAAAAACATTCTTAAGACAGCATGAAAGGTTATCTCTTGTTATCTTTTCCTTCAGCCAGCTTAAGCTGCATGAAAAACAGATGCTACTTTCACAGACCTTAATATCAAAGTCATGTAGGATAGAGCAACAAATAGAAAGAGCTGATGTATGAAAAATTGCATCAGCCCAAAAACCATCCACCTTGATTTTTTATGTGAAAGAACAATAAGATTTCATCTTGTCCAACTTACCTTTATTTGGGGTTTTATATTTTCTGCCGCTGAACCTAATCCTAGTGGATACTGAGACAAAATCTATCAATTATAAAATGTTATTGCTCCTGCTGCAGATGACGTATCAAATGGCAAATGTTGGCTTAAGCAGCCTTTCCTTATCAATCCATATTTACATTCAGGAGATTCCACAATGTCAGCAGGATGTCAGCAGGATGTAAGAAGGGAGGAGACAAAAGTACTCATTAAGATTTTAGTACATTTTCTTCTAGTCTTTTTTTTTATGCCTAGGTTTTTTATCACAGAACTGTAATTATATTTATGCAACTTTTTATTATAATCATTTTTCTACAGTATGATACAGACTTAAGAAAAATTTTAATGGCTATAAATTGTTAAATTATGTGGTAAATACATTTAATAGTTATATAATGTGAAATAGGGAATTAAAAATAGCCTTAATAACCAGCTCAGTGAGTAGATTTGGAGATAGACTCTAGAGAGTTGTAGCCTAAGCAAAAACTCACTGAAACACATAATGCCCAAAAAGCAGAGAACAGGAAAGCTGAATCCATAGAGTAGGGCTGAATCCAAGGTCAAGGAAAATATTGGTACCAGATGCCAAATATGTAAAGGCCAAAGACAAAAGAATCTGTGTTCACAGCCAGAAGCTCAGAGCTCAGGGGCAAGAGCCAATGGCAATAGATCAGTATCCCAAAAATATGTGTGTGGGTGTGTGAAGATGGAGGAAACAGGGCCATAGCATTTTAGAAGATTGTTCTAGCTTAAATGGTTAGGTATGGTGGGTAGAGTTAAGGTCCTTAATATACTGTTGTTATATATGTAGGTGGGTTTTAATTTTTCGTTGTAAATAATATTTCAATAAAGAAAAGTAAACAGAACTCGCTACATATACACACACACTCAATTTTTAAGATTATTTTAATTATTTAAGAAAAGTGGAATTGCTAAGCCATTGTATAGTTTATGTTTTTGTTAAATCTGTTTACAAAATTCTCTTAAAAAAAAAAAAGATAGCCTTATAAAACCTTTCTATAAAGGCTGTAACAAACAGGACTGTCAACAGTAATGGATTTGACCTCCTTTAATCACACTGGGTATTAGCAGAATAATTAAAGGGGGAAAAATCTTTTTTATTTTATTTTTTATTTTTTTGATATGGGGTCTCACTCTGTCGCCACACTGGAGTGAGGTGGCGTGATCTCATCTCACTGCAGCCTCTGCCTCCAAGGTTCAGGCAATTCTCCTGTCTCAGCCTCCTGAGTAGCTGGAACTACAGGCGTGCACCACCACGCCCAGCTAATTTTTTGTATTTTTAGTAGAGATGGGCTTTCACCATGTTGGCCAGGATGGTCTCAATCTCTTGACCTTGTGATCTGCCCGCCTCGGCCTCCCAGTGTGCTGGGATTACAGGCATGAAAAACTCTTTATTTGATAAGTGATAAAGTCAATGTTATTCTGGTTTACTTCATTTTATTTTATTTATTTATTTATTTTTGGATGGAGTTTTGCTCTGTCTCCCAGGCTGGAGTACAGTGGCATGATCTCAGCTCACTGTAACCTTTGCCTCCCGGGTTCAAGTGATTCTCCAGCCTCAGCTTCCCAAGTAGCTGGGATTACAGGCATCCACTACTATGCTCAGCTAGTTTTTTGTAATTTTAGTAGAGATGTGGTTTCACCATGTTGGCCAGGCTGGTCTTGAACTCCTGAACTCAGGTGATCCACCTGCCTTGGCTTCCCAAAGTGCTGGGATTACAGGCGTGAGCCACTGCACCCAGCCTGGTTTACAGTTATTTAATTCAGAGTATGCACATTTTCTTAAACTTGTATCATAATTTCAGTTATTCTATAAATTGCATATTGATATTCTTCACCTATCTCACTGTATTCTAATTCACTGATGTAATAGCATGTAAATAATTAAACATATTAAATATCTTTTTTAACACATCTGTATTATAGTTCACTAGGTTGCCATAACAAAATGCTATAGAATGGGTGCTATAAACAACAGACATGTATTTTCTTGGAGTTGTGAAAGCTAGAAGTCCAAGACTAAGTTGTCACAGATTTGGTTTCTTCTGAGGTCTTTCTTTGACTTGTAGCTGGCCATCTTCCTGCTGTGTCCTTAGCTTAGTTGCCTCTCAGTCTGTGTATTGTCTGTGTCCCAATTTCCTTTTCTTATGATGACACCAGTCATAATGGAGTAGGGCCCATCCATATGACCTCATGTTACCTTAATTACCTCTTTAAAAGCCGCGTCTCCAGATACAGTCACGTTGTAAGATACTGGAGTTTACTAATTCAACATGTGAATTTTTTGGTACACAGTTCAGTCCGAAACAACATACAGATGCCAAAAGCCTGGATTTATGTTGTATTAAAGCAAGTAGGATACACACACACACACACACACACCCCTATATACACACACACACATATATACATATATACACATATATACGTGTATGTGTGTATATATATTTTTTCTCATTTTTTCAAAAGAGGCTTTTAGGCAAGGAAGTGAAATAATTATATGTATTTGGGGATAGTTAATCCTAACAATGTTGTAGAGGGCAGAATCTCTAATGAAAAAATGGAGATGAGTGACCAACTGTGATGCTGCTGCTACAGTTCAAGAGGAAGACCCTGAGGTCCTCCACCATGCTGAGGCAAGGGTACTGGGTGAGGTAGTCATTCAGGGGGCATTTTCTGTTTCTTAAACAAGTAATCTGCAACTTTCTCCCAACTAGAACAAGCCTGGAGGATATAACAAAATCCCTTTGGTTGTGGTGACTTGTGACAGCAATGATTTGGGAGGAGGGCTGAGGTTCTAAAGGCTCCCTATTGTCCTGTTGGTTCTCTTAGGCCCACCCCACCCCTAGATCTCATGACCGTCCCCTTCAAAGGTATTGCTTTAGCCTCCCCTCAACAGTTATCTCAGCTGGATTGACACGAGCTCGATCCTAGGTAGTTGACAGTTTGAAATCAAACTAGTGCCTGAAATTACAATAACTAAATTTTATTGGAAAAAATTATCTGTGTGTTTTACATAAATTTTGTATCAAATGACCATGATTGACCTTTTCTGAAGGGTAATTGATACAATTATAAGTGAGTTATTTTAAATAGCCTCTTCAGATACTGTAGCAACATCACATGACTAGATGAAGTTGGAAATATCAGCGGTAGCCTTAAGGCTGGGATACACTAATTTTCCAAGAGTAATTTTCTTCTTGCTAATTATTTGCTTATAATAAATGCAAATGTGTTTCCCTATGGTACAATGAAAATGACTATATTTTTTTCCCAAACACTAGGTATCTACAATTAGTTAGGATTGACTTCGGGCTGGTCAAAAAGCAGATGCCAAAGGAATTTGTTAAATGATAGCTGAGATATATTAAAAGTCTGATTTGTGTTGCCAGGTCTTGGTCTAGGCAAATGCTTAGTCCAAAAAACTAACATAAGTAATATTAGTTTTCTCAGTCTGTCTTCCCAACGTTAAAATGAAGATTTGAAATCTCCATTCTACCTTGTAGGAGATTGAAGCTCTGAAAGGTAACCCAAAGATGGAGCGTTAACAAGTGTAAAGGCTTAGAGTTAACCCACGTCTTTGAGTGACAAGGACTAATTTACTACTCTGAGGAGCTTGGATTTTAGAAAGCATTTGTGGGTACCAGTCTTATTATCTAAAAATATTTTTGTTTATCAAAGTTCAGACAGATTACGTTAATTGAGATGCTAGTAAATTAATTTAAGTTAAAATAGTTTTGGATACTAGCACTTCCATCCCATTCAGTAAGCCATAGGATTCATCCACAGGACAGCTGTGCAACGTGCTATTTTCTGTTTCTACCATAAGGTTAAGATTAGTTCTAATAAACCTTGAACCACAAGGGAGATCTTAAGAGATCTTTAGCTGCTATAAAATTCGAAAGAGGCTTAATCATAGTCTATAATTCATATTAATAGCTTTCTATGAATCTCAGTGAAAGCTCCTTCTGGGTCTTTGGGAAAGATTTAGTTTAGAAAAAAAAAAAAAAAAAAAAAAAAAAAAAAAATTTTGTTTCTCTGAAGGACATTACTTGTCAGGCCATTGAAATCCAAAGTCAATACTAAGAACAGATACATTCTGTCATACTTAGCAAGCTAATAGTTAAAACTGATTCATATTGATAATCCAAAGAAAAATGTTAAATTTCCTATTTTAGAACTCATGAAAGAGATTTTCAATTTGAATAGAACTTAAGTTACGTACTTTATTGTTTCTATTTAATAATGTAGATGTTTCAAAATAGCATGACTTTAGTACATATAAGCAACTTCTAAGTGATATTTGGAAATATAAATCATTTGTTTAATGAGGAAAATATTCGTGTGAAGGAATAATTTCCAAAGAGGTGAAATCATTACTCTCAGACAAATATCACAAGAACCTGTGTCAAAGATTCTTTTTAACAATTAATTAGAGAACCAGTGATATTATGATCAGTTCAAGCAACATTTAAGAAGCTGGGGTATTTATAGTCAATTTAACAAGAAATATTAGGGTAAGATACAAACTGGTTAATTTCTAACAGGCTATCAATCTTTGTGGTTATCTGTTCCACTAGGCAGGAAATATGTGTATCTCTACTGAAGAAAATCTGCTTGTTAACAAGCAAACTCAGGAGAAAACAGTGAAATGAACCACGTACATCTCTAGAAAAACTTTGGGTGGCTGTTGCCCTGTGTGATATGTAATGATTGTGTTACCCATCCTTTTGCTTTCTTTCAAAGATTTGGATAATTTTTCTGGCAACAAAATGCTTAAATTCAGGTTTATGTAAAGTTTATGTAAAGATACATTTATTTAACTATTCAAAATTGTCTGCTTTTCAACTTACCATAGATCGAAATATAAATTAAAAATTTACCCTGTCTTCAAATAGCTTACAGTTTAAAAAGGAAAGTAAAAAGTATACACATTATTATGGTAAACATCATAAAAGAGATATAAATATGTGATTGCAGTAGTTCGAGGTAGGCCAGTGATTTAAGGTTTCAATGACCAGAAAAGTGCTTCAGAGGGATCAGTTGAGATATAGTGTTATGCCTAGACTGTTTGTTCCCCAAAGAAGACCACCAGAGTCCAGAGTCAAAGCCAAGCGGCAAGGATCTTTACTACAAGTTCGAACCTGGTCCCTCCTTTACACAGTATACAAGAGGGCCCCGAACAATGCGAGTGTTTGCTTTTTATAGCCCGAAAGTTGCAGGGGAACAAAGAAATTCTTTTGGCTCCCGCGCTTTCAGTAACCTTGAACGGCTGTCTCCTTATCGGAGACTTTCCAGGTGGTGTTTGTACTGGGCTCAGGGAGTTTGAGAGATATATGGCGGTATGTGGTGGGATGGGAGGATGGGATGTGTTTGTGCTAGGCTCAGGGAGTTTTGAGCCCGGGGCTGAGGAATGTGCCCAGCTCCCTTCAATAGCTCATTGAAGAATAGATAGGATATATGAAAAAACCTGGAATTGAGTAAATGTATATATATATATATATATACACCTCCATTTCTCTCACAATATAACCTTTGGAGCATTTCCTTCTATCTTCATTTCTAGATGGGGAGTGTTATACATCTTAGTATTGGACATGCAGCATTGTGACTTGCTTGTTTACTTACATAAGCACTTTTCTACAGATATGTCAAGCTCTAGGATTTTGAATGTGAAATGAAATAGAGGCAAGGTAGTCAATTTCATAAATGGTGTTTCATAAAATGTGGGCTACAGGCTACCTGCATCAGAATTAAAAGACTTGTTAAAAAAACAGGTTCCTGAAACCACTTCCCCAAAATACTATCTTGCCTTGTCTTGTACCCCAAGTACCTGAATATAGCATGGCACACTGTGATTCTCAAGCAATTATTTAGTAAACTGAACCACAGGAGCTAATATGGTAACAGAAGATTGGCCAGAGGTAGGGATTATTAAGAGTGTGCTGCCAGTCAGTAACCCAAGTAGAAAAGAAATGCAAAAGTATGTCACAAATACCAATTATGGAAGGGCAGTGAATTTTCAGTTTAGTAACAATAGAATTAGCTTGTAACATTAAGCAGAAACAATCATTTTAAAGTATTTATTAAATATATTCTGACCTCTAAAATATAATTGATTGATTTACATTCATTGCTCTGATGTAGCATACCTATATATGTTAGTAACTTACAAATTGTTGAAGAAATATAGTTAAAAATAAAATATTCTCCCAATCCGGAAACCCTCTCCATGAAGGAAGTAGAGAAAGAAAACACTTTTCTTAATCCAGTCTGTCACTGATGGACATTTGGGTTGATTCCAAGTCTTTGCTATTGTGAATAGTGCCGCAATAAACATACGTGTGCATGTGTCTTTATAGCAGCATGATTTATAATCCTTTGGGTATATACCCAGTAATGGGATGGCTGGGTCATATGGTACATCTAGTTCTAGATCCTTGAGGAATCGCCATACTGTTTTCCATAATGGTTGAACTACTTTACAATCCCACCAACAGTGTAAAAGTGTTCCTATTTCTCCACATCCTCTCCAGCACCTGTTGTTTCCTGACTTTTTAATGATCGCCATTCTAACTGGTGTGAGATGGTATCTCATTGTGGTTTTGATTTGCATTTCTCTGATGGCCAGTGATGATGAGCATTTTTTCATGTGTCTGTTGGCTGTATGAATGTTTTCTTTATGCAGCCATAAAAAAGGATGAGTTTGTGTCCTTTGTAGGGACATGGATGCAGCTGGAAACCATCATTCTTAGCAAACTATCACAAGAACAGAAAACCAAACACCGCATGTTCTCACTCATAGGTGGGAACTGAACAATGAGATCACTTGGACTCGGGAAGGGGAACATCACACACCGGGGCCTATCATGGGGGGGGGGAGGGGGGAGGGATTGCACTGGGAGTTATACCTGATGTAAATGAGGAGTTGATGGGTGCTGACGAGTTGATGGGTGCAGCACACCAACATGGCACAAGTATACATATGTAACAAACTTCCACGTTATGCACATGTACCCTAGAACTTAAAGTATAATAATAATAAATAAATTTAAAAAAAAAAAAAGAAAACACTTTTATTATCAAGTAATTACTAAACCAAAATATGATGCAGATCACAGGCAATCCACTAGGAGATTACAAAGACAGAAAGAAAACTCCCTCTTTTATGTAGCTAAGCAGATACGTCCTATTACCTATGTGTTTTCAAACATAAACAATAGCTAGTCCTCAAGTAAGAGAACTTAATAGCACCATTTGTCACACATACATAGCTCATCCTAACTTTACATGGTAATTGGGTTGACTATGTGTGGTAGCTAATTGACTAAATCAGATACAAACAAACTTCTCATATCTTTATGACAGAAGGTAGTTCTGTAACTTGGAGCAAAATGCCCACCAAAGTTAGCTCCCAAGTCCCTGAGAAAGACAGTTGTAGGTCATAAAGCTGACAATAGGCCTACCTAGTCTTCAAAAGGATTTTTGGACATTTCAAAGAGTGCAGAAAGTGTTTACAAATATAAGTATTCTAAAGTAAAGGCTCTGAGAAAATGGAGAAGAAGGAAATCTCTTCCCTTATTTTCAAAGTGAGAATTTAGCCTATTTTTCATTGTATTTGTCCTCACTCTATAAAAAATAAACATTAGGAGAAACATGGTGAAAACTTACAAAATAGAAGATAAAATTAGAACCACTTGTTCATCTAGGTTTGTATAAAATGTCCAAATATATTTTAAATAAGATACAATTTTTCTTAATAAATGTTTGAAACCAAGGTACATTTCTGAAGAAAAATTATGACAGTCGTGATTTATTTACACTCTTTCTCCACAACACTAACACAAATTGGATAGCTATCATATTACTAGAACAAAATAGCATCTTTTTTTCTAAAAGTCTTTGAAGGAAAAATTATTGTAAATGTAATTTTTAAGATGTTTTGCACTTTTTTAAAAAAAGCAAATTAATCAACAATGTCCTGTGCTTATCCGGTATACATACATATATATGTGTGTATTTGCAAGGGCTATATGATATTTAGAACTACCAAATTCCAGTGTTTCTTTTTTCGAGTTCTTACCTTGTGCGATTATTTAACACTTACAAGGAAAGTCTTCTACTTTTGAGAAAAATGAATTATAAATATATATAATCATCACATGACTTCTTAGTGGATAGAGAAAATTGTATTTGCAAATCATTTATTAGTAGTATTTTTAAATTTTTAACTCTTCTTTCTCAATGGAAATATTTTCAAATAGGATGAGTTGGATGGTGAAATCCAGCTCAGGGCAGACTTTTCTGAGCCCATTCTCAACAAATAGACACTACCGATGCCCTAGGTAATCAATCAGGAAAGTAGTAACACATGAATGAAACACGTCTATGTGACTCATTTTATGGAATTTGTAGCCACTTTGGGGTAAACAAAGGTAGCAACTGTGGTTAGATTTTCTATTATGTGATAGATTTACTTATATATTTACATGTAAAATATTCCCTATGGAGCATGCAATTTAATCAGTAGTCTATAATTCAGTCTATTTTACTCTTGCCTAGTGTATTAGTCTCTTCTCACATTGCTATAAAGAAATACCTGAGACTGGGAAATGTATAAGAAAAGGGGTTTAATTGGCTCATGGTTCTGCAGGCTGTACAGGTGAAGCATAGAATCATATGCTCTTGAGGAATCCTCAGGGAGCTTTTACTCACGGCGGAAGGCCAAGTGGGAGCAGGCATTTCACATGGTGAAAGCAGGAGCAAAAGAGGAGAGAGAGAGAGAGAGAGAGATACCACCCACTTTTAAATGACCAGATCTCATAAAAACTCACTATCATGAGGACAGTACCTACAGAATGGAGCTGAACAGTTCATGAGAAATCTTCCCTCATGATCCAGTCACCTCCCACCAAACACCACTTCCAACATTCAGGATGAGATTTGGGTAGGGACAAGTTTCCAAACAATATCACCTAGAAATGATAGTTACAATAATAGTAAGGAAACAAGAGGTGTGCTGCATCTATGAAACACTACTGTTCTTTGGAAAGAATGATGTATAGAGAGGCTTTCTCATTTATTCTCTCCACATTCACCACCAATGACCTAACCAGCCAGTAGCCATTTAATGAGAAGTGTTTTAAAATTCTGTTGGCACCAACTCTGATCTCAAAGGTGACATAGAGAGCTGTATCCCTCATTGGGCGGGGCGCGGTGGCTCACACCTGTAATCCCAGCACTTTGGGAGGCCAAGGCGGGCTGATCACGAGGTCAAGAGATCAAGACCATCCTGGCCAACATGGTGAAACCTCGTCTCTGCTAAAAATACAAAAATTACCTGGGCAAAGTGGCATGCGCCTGTAGTCCCAGCTACTCGGGAGGCTGAGGCAGGAGAATCGCTGGAACCCGGGAGGCGGAGGCGAAGGTTGCAGTAAGCCAAGATTGTGCCACTGCACTCCAGCCTGGGTGACAGAGCAAGACTCCGTTTCAAAAAAAAAAAAAAAAAAAAGGTAGTGAGGACCTCTGCTATCACTGACTATTGGCAAAATGGGTAAATACTTATATGTGCTTGGCTTCAAAAGCTACACTTTTTTGAATTATTTTTACTAGTGTGAACTAATGTGTCAATCACATTTATTTTTAAAAGACACATTCTATATGATTCAGTAATTCCCAAACAAAATGTCATGAAATCCACCATTTTAAGTAAAAACTGAATAATTAAAATACCTAGAGTTTATCTTGTCAACTAGTTTTTCTCCTTCTAGGCATGTAATATTTATGTAAATCAGCCTGCAGCAAAAACAATGCAAAGCAGATACAATGTCCAAAGTGAGCATATTGCCTTCTGTTGATTAATTTAATTCAGCCAATATTAACTGAACAGAGATCAAGTGTAAGGTGCTGTATTACAAAATTCAGGAAATAAGAAATGAACAATTACAAGGAAAATAAAGATAAATAGTCAAATAACTAAAATGTACAGCAGAATATGAGTATAATAAAAAGGTAGCTTTACATGATTTCAGAAGAAGGAGAGTGAACAGGAGTATCAAGAATATGTGGATGCTATTGGCTCCTTCATTTAACTATAAATTAATATTGATTGATTGATTGAATTTCTACTTTGTGCCAGGCACTGTTCTGGTCACTGGAGTTAACTAGGGAATAAGACAAAGTTCTTGCTTTTATGAGATTTTGTATTACCTGTAATTTTTACATGAGCCATAAGAAACAAGTAAAATATCAACAAGGGTACTAGAAGTAAAGTCATTCCAGGCAGTAGGATATCACAAGATCATTATAAGAATGTGTGGGAATGGCAAAAATGAAGAACCTGTTCATCTAATTTATAAGATAGATGCAGGAATTAGTAAAGTATGGGATGGGAAGGTCAGAAAAGCCAAAATATGCTGAAAATTATACTAATTTTTATAGGAAAGCAGTATTTGCTGAAAATTTTTGAGGAGAGAATTATAATGGAATATACTTTAGTGAAGATTAAAAGTGTAAGATAAATTAGAGAGGTGGGGCCAGAGGTTGGATGATGCCAGTTAATAGCTTATTTTTATAGTCCCAGGGAAAGGTAATGATAGATTTTGAGAAATATGGTAATTTGAGGCCTTTAAAGTATATTTATTTTTGCCTGGGAGGTAGAACTTTATTTCCAGTCGTCTTCTAGAAACAGAATTAGAAAGTAGAAACAGCATCCTTCTCCATCCCTGTACCCCAAAGGCAATAGGATAAATTTTAAAACAGCCTAGATTTTAAACCTATGTGAATATGAGCAATGGAGTAATTCTCATTATCTGAAACAGAAAAGATTGACACTTAAGCATATTAAAGAAAATCAAAGAGAATTAAGGGTTCATTCAGTAAAAAGAGGTGAAAATGTCAAATATAATAGATGAAATGTTAATTAGAAACATACATGAAAAACTAAATCTTGGGCTGTTTGATAAAAATGTACAATAGTGGTTAATATGATTCAAATGCTTCTTAAAAGAAATTAATCCAAATAAGCTTTCTATATGCCTGTGAAAAAAAAAAAAAATAAAGGCCTAACAATTACTAATACAAAGATGCACAGCACATGAAGATATCAATAATAGTATAATAGGCTGGGTGAAGTGGCTCACGCCTGTAATCCCAGCACTTTGAGAGGCTGTGGTGGGTGGATCACTTGAGATCAGGGGTTCGAGACCAGCCTGGCCAACATGGCAAAACCCCGTCTCTACTTAAAAAATACAAAAATTAGCCAAGTGTGGTGCCTTAGCTACTCGGGAGGCTAAGGCAGGAGAATCGCTTGAACCTTGGAGGCAGAGGTTGCAGTGAGCTGAGATCGCCCCACTGCACTCTACTGGGTGAGGGAATGAGACTCTGTCTCAAAATAAAATAATAATAATATTGATAATAAAATAGATATAATTCACATACCATGCCATTTGTCCTTTAAAAAAAAATTGTAAATTTTAGTATATTCACAAAGTTGTGCAACCATCACCACAGTCTAATTCCAGAGCATTTTTATCACTTCGAAAATAACCCTCTACCCATAAGCAGTCACGTCCCATTCCTCCTCCACCCCCACCCCGCAATCCCTAGCCATCTACTTTCTGTCTTTGTGAATCTGTTTATTCTGGACATTTCGTATAAATGGAATTGTATAATTTGTGGCTCTGTGTCTGCCTTCTTTCACTAAGAATAATGTTTTCAAGGCTCATCCATTTTTTAACATCTATCAGAACTTTGTTGTTTTTTGTGGCTGAACAATGTAAAATGTGGTATATCTGTAATCTATACAGATAGGTTATCTATATAGATTATATATATCTATAGAGATAGGTTATATATTATCTGTATAGATTACAGATATACCACATTTTGTTTATGCATTCATCAGTTAATGAACGTTTGGGTTATTTTCACTTTTTGGCTGCTATGAATAATGCTGTTATGAACATTTGTGTAGAAGTTTTTGTGTGGACATGTGTTGTTAATTCTCTAGGTATATGCCTGGGAGTGGAATTGCTTAAGTGTTTGAGAAACTGCCTGATTGTTTTTCATAAAGCAGCTGTACCATTTCATATTCTCAATAGCAATGTATGAGGGTTCCAATTACTCCATATCCTTGCCAGCACTTGTTGTTGTCTATTTGATGTGTGTATTTGGCCAGAAAATTTAGAAGCATACTAATGCTATTTCACACTGTGGCCTTTTCAGCTTTTTAGATAATTATGACACAGCTAGCAGGTCAGCCCCAGGAAGCACTCAAAATCTTTCCTCTCTTTAGTATAAAATTTGGGTCACACATGCAAAGGTAATATAGACTGTCATTATTCAAAACAAGTTTTGAATGTACATTTGTGTCTCATTGAATAATGAAAACATGTCTCACACAGCCGGGATGCCAGGCCCTGTCAGCCTACACAGCAGCAACCAATTTTGCTCTTCAGTATGTATGTCACTAGAATACTGCATAAGTAATAGCTATTAGATTCCCATACTAAACTGATGTTCTGACCTTGTTTTGTCATAGGTGGCAGCACAAAGAACCTTAGCAGCTTTCAGATTGGGTAGCTAGGTAAACATTGCTTTCAGTTAAGATCCAGCAGGAAAGTAATAAGGCAGCAATTTCGGATGTCATAGAAGCCAAGAACACATCGAGTGGGGTGCATTTACTTTACACAGCTAAGAATATAAAGGACAGACATTCTTCAAATGGCAGTTTACTGAGGAAGGAACAAAAGTGGTTTAGCATTGTTTAAAGCTCATAAACTGCAACCATAAATCAGCAAATTAGCTAATGATTGCCTCTGGGTAGTGATTCATGATAAAAAAAAAAAAATGAGGAAAGGTACTCAAGCATTGAACTTGGTAGCTACTGAAAAAATTAAAGTTCCATCTTCATAAAAAATCTCTTTAAGGGATGTTATAAAGGGTTGTGCCCTGGTAGCAGAACAATTACTGCTTCAAATGAGTATGTTTTATAATAAACGCTACCACATCAACTGTGCTTTTCAATGGTAAGTGTTGTAAATGATTCATACCGTACCCAGGAAGATGCAATTGTGGGACTCATTTAGGAAGGTGTAGTCAATCCTGTTTTAACAAAGTATATGGAAATAACAAGAGTCTAATATACAGTACTAAGAGTAGGTCCGTGTCATTAGTAAGGATCTAATAAATATTTATTAAGGAGGCCTTTATTAAAATGAGAGAGTAACATTAATCTTTGTAAAGCCAAATTAATCTTCTGGATCTTGTTTACTTTCTATTTCTAATTTATCACTTTATTTTAAACATAATTTTTTTAAGTTGACTTATTTTATGTTATAAATGTATTCAGGAAGTATGTACCGAACATTTCCCATATGGAAAGCACAGTTCTAGGAAAGGAGGTAAATTTAAAGACATGGAGCCTGCCCTCAAAGAGTTTAGGATCTAGTAGACCATGCAAAACAATGCTTAGGCATTTGTTACCTGTTTTCAAAGTATTTAAGTAGCAGTAAAGAAGAGTAAGTTGAAAATTACTATTTAAACTGAGACTGATTGATTCCAGTAACAGCTTGTTTGTTACTTAGTTTACCTTAAAAATAAGAAAGCTTTATTTTCTTTTTATTAGTACTAGCAAAGCTAAAGTGCCTTGATTATACAAACTTAAATGGTTGTCAGGGCCACTATAGACTACAAATTCAGATTAATTTTGATAAAAACTGTAACTCTCAAATTTAATTCCAGAATATTATAAAAACACATGAAACAGATGGCTTCCAGTGGTCACTGAGGCCTGTTTTCTGGGCTGCATGTCTCCACTTCCATTTATGAAGATTATTTTCTGCATGTTTAGGGAAAGAAACATGAGAGCTTACACAGAATTAGTGAGCTTTTTTTTTCTACTCCCATGTAAAAACACGATAAGAATTTTGTTTCTTCTTGGCTCAAATTTCTGAACTTAATGAGCTCAGTTGGAATGCAACGTTGAGGATTCACCACAGAATGCAGCTGGAGCGGAAGTCATCAATTATGCCAGCATTAGCATGTTGCATCACATATGCCACTTGAATGAGAAATGTCACTGTCCCTCCCTCTCAGTAGATACCAGTAGTTGCCCTTGTCTTTAGAAAGTCAGCTTAGATAGGCTAGTTATCTTGATTCTGGAGGATTTTAAGCTTCAGATTTCCCCCACTTACTTGTATTTGATTATTTAAGGAAGTGTTGTTTTTAGGAAGCACTTGTCCAAAGAACTTAAAGTAGCTTTAGTCATTATTTATATTATATTGATTATCAACAGAAAAATCGCTGTTTTCTAAAGGTGCTAAGTTATATGCTGAATCTTGGAATATATGAACTGAGATGTTGCAAGCAACCACAGTCATTTTTATATTACCTGCTTTGTGATACAAAAGTTGTTATTTATAATGATGTAAAAAAGATCCCTTGCTACTAGTTTGACATTGGCAAACTTATATATTTTAAATGCATGCAATTTTAATATCAGTTTATAGTGTGAATCCTGGTACATTTTTATTCAAGTCTCTACCCATTTGAATTGAAAATGATGTTGTGGAACTGCTTTGAATGTGACCTTTCCTTTTACTCATGCAAAACATTTTTTGTTCTAGTAATAATTGAAGACAAACATTATTATAAAAGGTAACAAAAAACTGGATAGATTATTTTACTGAAAACATTTTGCTTAATCATTAGTGCATAAATAATATGCACTATTTTCATTCTAAGATAAATATTCACTCTAATGGGGAAGGGAATCGCAAAACTAGAAGCCATCAGTCATGAACTGAAAAGAAGAAGAAATACTTCCTATTTTATCTTTCATATTTCTTTCTCACCTATTCCTGCTTCTTTCTTTCAATATCCATACAATATTCTTTCCCTGTTCAGGCAGCATTTCGGCTTCATTCTTTCTAAGGATATCAAAACACCTGTGTTCTTGATCTTTCACCCACTTTCAATAACTTGTTAACATCACAGTTTTCTCTACATTCTCTTCACTTTGTATCTTTTTTTGCTGATGGTATTATCCCCCAAATCACTGCAATTTTACTATTATGGTAAAGCCAAAAACATAAAGTAAATTAGAAGAGTAAGAAAGTTTATTAACTTGTCCAAAGTCACCCAGAAAATAGCCAAGTTATATTTGAACCCAACCAGCAATGAATCCTTTACAGTTGACTATTAAACACATTTGCCTATTTGGATATTAGTCTTAACTCTATCCATTTATCTACCAATCCATTTTTTCATCCTCTTACAAATATCTATTACTTGCTGGTTTGCTACTGGTCATATCCTTGCAAGGTGCAGAGTATTTAATGTAAAGTAATAGAAACAGTCATGGAGTGGGGTGGGATGATAGAGAAATGATTAAAAATAATCAGAAATAAATACATAATTACAAATTATAATCAACTTTCTATGTAAGAAAAGTATATATTGCAATGAGATACTATAAGATGAACAATTGTTTAAGATTGGAGACACAGAAGCTTCTTTTGGATTAAGAAGTTTCCATGGTTTCTCCCACCCCATCTCTATAAGATGAGATCTAGAAGATGTGAAAAATTATCCAGTTGTAGCAGAGGGAAGTGCGTTCCAGCCAAAGGAAAGATATCTGCAAAATCCCTGAGGTGATCAAAGAATTTCTGGAGCGTTGTGATACTGGAGGAGAGTGGTGAGCAATGACCCTGGAGAGGTAGACAGGGATGGATTATTCAGCAACTTTTAGGTCATATTGAGTAACTTTTCAATCCCATGCAAGGGAAAAGCTTTAAACTTGTAAAACAAGCGAATATATGAATGCATCTGGATTTCAGAAGATCACCCCAATTGTGGCACAGAAAGTGAATTGAAGGTAAGCAAGTACAGAAATAGGGTTTAGTTAGAAATCCATTGTATTTAGTCCACGTGAAGGATGATAGCAGGTTGGCTTGCTGTGGTGATATTGAGGCTGGGGCAAAATAGATGGATTCAGGTATATTTATATTTATTACCCTTCAATGAAGGCTGGATAAATCACAGATTCCGTCTGAGCTCTAGTGCCTCTTTTATATCATTCCTGAGTTTGAGACTACATATAGGTTGAAGAAGGCAAAATATGTTAAGGAGCTTTGATTTCTTAGAAGAGACAATAAGATGTTTTTATTCTTGTATTATTACAATAGTGTATATTAATGTTTTGAGATAAATTGTACATAGAAATATTCCCAGGATTCAAGAAATAAGTATAATATAAACATTAGCATGTTCTTCATTTTGATATGGGTCAGTGATATGATAGTATGCTTTCTTTAATTTTCTTGTATCTTTGGCCTTAGGCATTACTGAAATATAAATGTAACTTAATGATGTTTTAATTTGAACATCTCAAAAATTGATATTTACAAAATATGTTTAACAACACAAGCTTTTTAAATAAAATGGACTTTCATTCCCAACTTTTAACTTCACAATACTTGTAACCTATATGTGTGAGAAGTATTTCATATAAACACTGCACCAAGATAATCTTTGATTAATCCCTATGGAAAAATCCACAGCAAAGTAGAAAGAATTTGATTAAATTAGTGCCCTTCGTTTTTCCAGAATGTCTTCCTTTCTATTTTATTAGTCCTGAAGAAGAGTTTGCTATATTTAGGTTCTTTCTGATTCTCATGCCGGTACTAGAAGAGGATCTTTTTGTCAATTGCTAAGATTCAAGGTAATTCTCAGTTATATATTTTTCTTCTTTGATCGGCTGATAGAGCATCTACTTCATACTGCTCTCGAGGTGTCCAGATTCTGCTGTCATAGGTGTCCAGGTTCTTTGACCATATTTCTGGCTTGGATGGTATACAGGTGTTATAGGTCTCCTGAGTTGTTAAATGGGGATTGTTCACAGAAGTTGGTTGGGATGAATATTGCTGTACGTAAGGCAGTAGTCTGCTGCATGCTGTTAATTGTTTATTCCTACCAGACAACAAAAAAGTGGTAACCGGCCCTACATCTTTTGATGCTTGTAGTGTTTGAGTCAGGTGCTACTTTTGCCAGTGTGGTCATTCATCACCTATTTCCACCCATTATGACCCATAATTATGACATTAGAGAAAAGGGAAAGTAGGGCAGCATTATTGACTCTGAAAGTAAATGTTTGAACTTTCTGTCTTACAGTAAAGCTTGCTGCTTTTTTACATCATAGTATAAATCTCTTCTTACCTTCAATTTGAAGTTTTACTGTGATGCTTTTCTCCAGTAAAACAATAGCTGACTCATGTCTAGCTGTTGGTGCCTAAGGAAGAAAGATATGGTCTTCAGAGACCAAGTTTTATGATAACAGATGGAAAAAAGCATGCAAAATCATGCATATTCAGGATTATTTCAGTAGCTACTAAAACATGAAACAATAATGAACACTTTGAATAGTTACGTGACACTCAAATAGTAATGCTTTGTCTTAAGTATTAGATAGATAGAATGAGATATGTCCTGATTTGTGAATTATATTTTTTCCTGCTTTTTAGACGTTACAAGAGTATTTGCATAACATCATTTAGGGTTAAACCCAAAATGGTGCTCCACACCTAAGGTTTCCATAGTTTCCTTATCATACATTTAAGATCTTTTTATGACTCCCTAGATCCCTGGTTTAGAAGGACTCTGTCATAGATAAATGAATTCTGCCAGTACTGCACAATAGATAAATTTTCATATTTCCACCAATTTATTTTCCAACGTATAACTATTTTAAAAAATAGCGTTCTATCTGCATAATATGATAGAATTGTAAGCCTCTTGTCAACAACAACTAATTGAAGTATAAATACTTTGGCCTCCAAAAGTAATATGATGACTTTGGATTGTTTAACCTTCTGTGTTATTAATCTATTGTATATATGTGTTTACGTGTGTATATCCCATCTTGAATTTCTACCTAATAGGTGTAACACTAAGTACAGCCATGGTGTTATTACTTTTAGCCAATTGACACTTCATCCTTACTAAATAATTGAAGAGAGGTCATAGACATCCATTTTATTTCTCTAGTTAGTTACAGCACTGATGTCTGAATACAAATTAGATTCATCTGTTGCAAATAACACAAGGCAGTCAAAGGATTTTTCATGCTGCAGGCACATTTTTCTTATTTATTGGAAGCTTTAAAAATGTGTCCCACCTAATTTTATCTGAGTAGATAGATAATAAAACATGAAAAATTTCATAAAGTTAAAAACAGACAGCCTGCCTGATCTTCCTGTCATTTTGCCAACTCTTCAGATCCATCCAATAGTACCTGCATGTTTCACAATGAAAAAGTCTGAAACTTGTCTTACATGGAGTCTGTGCTTAAGGGAAACGTGGGTGTGTTTATGGAATACATTAACTAAGATTTCTGCACTGGTTGACAGGACAGGGTTCCAGAGTAGTTTGAATAGCCATTTTGTGTTGAACAAAGCGGTGGTGGCAAAGATGAGATGATGTTCTAAATATTATTGTTCAGATGCATAAATCTCCAAGACAGTTCTGATTCCATGAGGTCTAGTGAAAAGAAAACTAGATTAAAATTAGAGGGTATTGCCATTTCAGCTCTACTCCTCCTAAGTCAGATGACTTTGAGTATAGTACTTAATCTCTCTTGAACCTCATTTTGTCGCTTCAAAATTTAAGGAGAACAGGTAGACATAGATGATGTATTAAGTTGTTCACAATGTTAGTTATCCTGGGAAATATCCTCTAGTTTAAAAATAGTAGAATAAACAGCAAGTGTCCTATAAGTGCATGAAGGTTGAAGAAATAAATGATGGTCCCCAGATTTTCAACACTGGTTAAGTAATTCATTAATAAGACTATAGCATATTATTGATTTTCTTAGTACCTTAACTGCTTCTGTTAAAATTTGTCTTAGAAGTCTCTCTGTCTCTCTCTCTCTCTCTATCGCTCTCTCTCACACACACACCCCCCCCCCCCCCCCCCACACACACAAACATTAGCTTCACCAATGCAGTATATTTATATTTTTGAATCTGGAAATGATGTCAATGAAATATTGTTTTATTGTAAGGCCATAAGCCAAATCCCTCAAGGGTTTGGGAAAGCATCATGTACAATTTGTGTTAAAATAATAAGTCCTTGTCTTTCTATAGTACCCTGCACTGTTCAAAGCTATTTCATATCCATTATCTCAGTCGATCTTGGCAGTGGCACTGTGAAATGGCTGTAGCTGATGGCAATATCCCTGTACTATGGAAGAAAGAAATGAAACACTATGATTAATGAGCTGTATCCAGGGATCACACAACACAACTGATTAGTAAAAGACCCTCTGACACTTACTCATATACTCTTTTCATGCCTCATTGCCATTGCAGTTAAGATACATTAATAAGAAACATTTCATTTAGAATTACCACATAGGCATGAGAGGGTGATTTTCAGGAACTTTCTGCAACTGATACTAGTCTGAAGTTGTCATCTCCATCTGCATTAGTTAAAATGTCAGCAGTGGATTTTGGCTGCATCTCTCCAAGGTTGAAAGCTCCAAACTTCAGATAATAACCCCCCAGCTTTTCTCACTTTCCTAGTGAAATTGGCAAACTTAAAAACCTGATAAAAGTAAAATCTGTGATAAGTAAAGGTATCATTCCAGCAGAAAAATATCCAGTTAGAGACCCTGACAAATGTACTTTGCATCCTTTTGCTTTTCTCATTGTGGGAATTTAATGTTTGAAAGAAAGAGTGCAAATGAATTAAGTAACATAACATTTCTATTAACAAGCTATAAATCATATATTAGTATTCAAGAAATTTACAACACCATTTTTAAAAATTATTCTTTAAGTTCTAGGGTATATGTGCACAAGGTGAAGATTTGTTACATATGTATACATGGGCCATGTTGGTGTGCTGCACCTATTAACTCATCGTTTACATTAGGTATATCTCCTAATGCTTTCCCTCCCCACTCCCCCCACCCCAGGGCAGGCCCCGGTGTGTGATCTTCCCCTTCCTGTGTCCAAGGGTTCTCATTGTTCAACTCCCACCTAAGAGTGAGAACATGCAGTAAAACACCAAATTTTAAAATAAATCTGTATTAAGTAAGCTTGAGCGAAAATTATAAGTACACATAGACTTGTACTTTTTTCTATTAAATTACCCATTTTACAAAAGACTCCTATGCATTAAGATTTTATTGATTTTATGTTACTGTCTTAGAAAAGCAGACTTATTTTTAGTGCACCCTTTGTAATGAGAAGAATTAAACGACGAAACATACAAACAACCCGGAGAAGGTAACCAAGTCTCTATTTTGTGATTCCCATCAGCTGAGGGCTTTGGCATAGTGACATCGTTACATTTGCTTCTGGAGGAACAGATGTAAAAAGTGCAAACACAATAGATGCCCTTAAACCAAAAGGAATTAGCTTTTGAGAGTATTCTTTACTTCAATTATGATAAAGAAAATTAAACCAGAATCAGAGCTATCAAAGGTGAAATAACTCATCTTCTCTGCTGTTAATTAGTTTTATAATGCTAAGTGATTACATTTACATGTTGACTTCATTATATAGTTTCATTGTATTTTATATTTCATATGCTAGTTAAATACATATTTTTGTTTTTAAATAACAATATTGAAGAAAGTAAGGAAAATGCCTTTTGTGTTTTTGGGTTCCAAAAGTTAGGAGAATTCATTTGGCACCTCCAAATAGCTCTCTTTATTTGATTAATTCTACCTTGAGAGAATTTTTTGAAGTTATTAATGTTTAGTAATATATACAGAAATAATATTTATGGTTTAAAAAGTAAAACAGATACTCCCGAAGTTAATGGAAGTATAGGTGAAGGCTTTGTTTACACAGAAAGTGAGAGTAAAATGATTTTCCATTTAGAAAAATCTACCAACAGACATAGATCAAGTCATCAGTATTTAACAAATGTTTGTCCATTTCTATTTTATATCTGTATGTAGCCTTCAGTCTAATTCTGGCTGTTGTATAGAAACACTTGTGGCACAATCCTTTGAAAAAGATTCAAATGAAGGGTAGATGAAGAAGAGAGGCAAACAGAGACAGAAATATATATATAATTATTTCTTTAAAAATATATATATATATATATATAAAAGAAATTGAAATAATTGCTCAGGGATATTATGTTCTTTCAATAAGTTTTCTTAAAGAATTCCAGAAATACATTTTACAAAAGAGAATCTGGGCACAAGTTCAGTGTAACCATAGTACTTTTCACACCAAAATGTCTGGAAATGCATTTGCCCTTGGAAGAGCTTTTCAAGTCATTAAAGCCTGTCTTGTCTAACTACCTCGAATGATGAATGATGGAGAACTATATGCTGGGGTTTCATTTAATTTGTATCTGGAAGGAATGTTATAGCTCACGACCAAATGTCTTCCAAATAAACACCTTGTTGATTGATGTGACGCATCATAAGACAGAAGGTTTTTTGAACTGGGAATATATGATAGAAGCTGAACATATGGTATTATATAGGAAAAGAAACTCTTCCAGAATGTGTGAATGAAATAGCAGTTTCAAAGCTATTTCAAAAATATTACATTTTGGAGATGTTAGCAATTGCCTGGCCTAGAATTTAATCAACAGCAAGAGCTTTGAAAAGACTCCAGGACAAAGAATGTAGGTAATGTGAAAAATGTCACTCAGGCCAGAAAGCATTACTAACAAATTGTCATGTCTCTGTGCTATAGACATCATTCATACCAATGTCAATAAAAGCTCCACAAACTATAATTTCATAGATGCCCTGAGATAGCTAAGGTAAAGAGCCTGACCATTTTGTCTTTTAAGCACCTATTCTGGTAAATCCATTGGAATATGAAAAAAGTCACGGTGTTTTATAGGAAAGTTGTAACAACACTAAATTGCTAAATTATGACTTGTGCATATAGGTAAGGATCATTGCAAATTACATATGCCAAGTCCAAAAGGTGTTTGTATTCTCTTAAGGTTTTGACAAAAAATTAATTTTAATCAATGTATAAAGTTTATGAAGACAAAAATATGAACCCTAAATATACTCTTCAAAAACATTTATAAATTATGTTTTTTGCTATAGACTTAAAACCAAAAAAGCCATGGTTCGATCACCCAAGCCATTTGGACACAAAAAGTCTTAAGACTTCCATCTCACAGTTATCTTAGGTTCTAGATACACCACAGGACATCAACAGCCAGATCATGATTGGGCTTCAATCATTGTATCTTTCTCCATTTGGACTGTTCTTAAGGAGTTTGGTAATCAGCCAGTTGTCTTTAAGACCTAACAAACAAAGTGCTAGTTGCCTAACATGGCACTTCTCGGTTTAAAGTAGAATCTTACAAATAGTTTTTTTTTCCTCATGCCCCTCCCAGCAATCCTTTTAGTTAAGTATTTACATAATTTCCTTTGAGGAAAATAAAGCCAGCACTTTCCCAAGGCAGAAATGGCAGCTGAATTCAAATTTCCTGATGTCGTTGCAGCTTTTATTTACCTTATCACATTATTAACACTTTTGAAGTTACTTGAAGCTTTTGAGACACACACAAGACAAGAGGGAAGAGACCTATAGATAAGAAGGTATATAGGCCATACTCCAAACCATGATTAAGTGGCCTTGTTTCTAAAGTCAATCCTTAAACATGTATTTACTGTGATATTTAAAAATAATTTAGACAATTCAATACTTTTTTTTTTTTTTTTTTTTTTTCTTTTGAGGTAGTATCTTGCTCTATTGCCCAGGCTGGAATGCAGTAACCCAAACGTGCCTCCCTTCAACCTCAACCTGCTGGGGTCAAGTGATCCTCCTGCCTTGGCCTCCTGTGCAGCTGGGACCACAAATGTGTGCCAGCACACTTAGTGAATTTATTGGAGAGACGAGATTCTCACTTTGTTGCCCAGGCTGGTCTCAAACTCCTGGACTCAAGCAGTCCTCCCACCTCGGTCTCTCAAAGTTCTGGGATTACAGGCATGAGCCATCACACAAGGAAAAATACTTTCCTTTTTCATTAGTGTACAAATATCCTCACTTTATATAATGACTTATTCCTAATTATGCTCAGAATATGCTCACAGTTTACTATAGTTAAGATTGCCTTTGGATATTTTTGTGAAAATTGTTATGTAATTAAATTGTTCCTTAAGTTATTCTATAATATTGGCATGTTTTGAATAGATAATTTCATTTTCTTTACCAAAAAGGAATTGTTTTCTTAATATAATTGTATTTTCACTATGAGATTTAAGAAGATATTTGAGAAATTTTAGATAAATCTATTGATCATATTATATACATTTTATGTGCACTGAGTATATTAATTCCATTTGTAAAGATACAGAAATCTCTTTTTAATTGGGTTATACTATGAAGGTTCATGTATTAGTCATTTGCTCAGAATTCAATTTTTCTCAGGAAAATAATGTTATAAATATTGACTAAATCAAAATACCTTTCAAAAGTCCCTTTAAGTAATGGTATAAATGAAGGAATCACAGAAACAATAATAATATTGATAGAAACATATTTTATTAATTAAAGGTAACAGTACATTATAAACTTAATGCTAAAATGCCACACACACACACACACACACACACACACACACACTTGTCTTATCTTCAGGAGTTGCACAACTGGTAATGCTTTAGGGGTAAATAGGTATGTAACCTTTCTATCATTTGTGGTTTTTTAGTCCATAATGTAATAAGACATTAACAATAAGCCAGTCATTTGAAATGTCCTTTAACGCTCTGAGTTCCTTTGGTATAGAAATTACTGAACATGTCTTTAAAAGGCTTAAGGATCCTCAATGCTTAATCACAAAGATTTAATAACTTCAAAAAGAAGAAAAGCACTGATCTTCTGACCTGTTATTATGTTCAGTGCATTTTTAAGTATGTTAAGAGAAGTACATCTGATCTAATTACAATTTTTCTCTAATTTTCAGACATAAATTTTTTATATCTTAATATATCTGAAAAAGAAGTATGCTTTTAAAACAAAAAATTATTTAGAAACATTTTTCCCCTTCTTAATGATATATAAAATAATACCCTATCTTATCATCATTTTATATTTTACAGAATAAAATATTGCAAATGTCTAAATTATCTACATCACTAATATCATTTTTACATTATTATCATGACTAATAGCAAACTTTGGAGTATATTATTACCAATAAACTCAAGTGTGTATTCCAACTTCCACTTTACCATTTGGCTCAAAGTTAGAATGGCAAGCTAGCCTTAACCTGGACCCAGGCCATGACATTAGACCAACAAATGGGAAACCAAAGACACAAGTGCCAAGTTAAAGCAGACAGGCTAATGAGAAGAGGTTGGACTGCCAGCCTCTTTGTCAACTAGAATAGAAAGGAATGGGAATTAAAAGCTTCAAAACTAAATTCTGTATGATGAATGCAGAATTGCAGAATTCAACAGTCAGTGGAGTATTCAACATTCATCTCTCTTGATCACGTAAGGGAAAGTTGAAGACAGGTTGCCAAAATGTTCTATGGTTTACCAATTATTTTTTTCCAATTTTCTTTCTTAGACAGTGAGTTATATAAGGATGCATTTAGAAAAGACTTGGATAGGTATCAGAGAAGACCTCTAACAATAACTCCTGAATGTATAACTGTCAATTTGTCATTCTTGAAATTCAGTCCAGACTTACCCCAAACAGGAAAAGAAAACAAAAACAAACCACTCAAAACTTGGCTAGGCTCAGTGTAAGTCTACATTTCTTTACCCTGAGAATAAGCTCTACCATATCAATATACCCTCCACTTTCCAGTATTGTCTGCTTGGAGAATTTAATTAGAGAGGGCACGGAAATTGAGGTTTCATATTATGTTTTATATTTCTTTTCCTTCAGGCTTCTCAGACTGTCATCTATATTCAGCATGCAATTATCTATCTATTTTTTTAACTTAGAATAGATTCAGAGTAGTAGACAACTTGAATACGTATAGTAAATAGTTAATTTCCTTGAAATTTTTCTGAAGCATCTATGAGCAGGCATATGGGGGAAGATGGAAAAAGTGGGTTTTTAAATGTATCTCCTATCTGCATGTTGCTTTGCAGTTGGAGTAATCTGGCCGTGACAGATTACTGTCATGAGAGAACCTTTTGTTCTCTCACTCTGATGCGTTCTCTCTGGGTCCCAGACTATGGGTCCAGTCTTTGTCCTGACTACTGTTACTGCACCAAAGATTTATACTATGTGTGACTCCAATTTTACATTGATATATCACTATTAACTTGCATGAAAGTGATTTGATACATGAGTTTATGGGCGCCATTTTCTGCTTTACTTCTTGCCTTACTTGTAATGTGACTCTATAAATATCTGTGTTTCCCACCGTGCTTAATTGACCTGCTAACAAATCGTTTTAATAAGATTACTGTATTACCTTTTACTAGGTTTTTTTTTTTTTTTTGACCTTCTAAGATTTTTGGGGCTTATCTCTTGCTCAATTCAGTTTATTTTTCTAAGCCAGTAACAAAGCAATTTCCCTAAAATTCTCAATCCAATTGGGTGCAGTGGCTCATGCCTGTAATCCCAGCACTTTGGGAGGCCAAGGTGGGAGGATTGCCTGAGCTCAGGAGTCGCCACAAGCCTAGGCAACACGGTGAAACCCCGTCTCTACTAAAATACAAAAAAATTAGCCGAGCGTGGTGGTGGGTGCCTGTAGTCCCAGCTCCTTGGGAGGCTGAGGCAGGAGAACTGCTTTAACCTGGGAGGTGGAGGTTGCGGTGAGCCGAGATCTCACCACTGCACTCCAGCCTGGGTAACAGAGCGAGACTGTGTCTCAACAACAACAACATTCTCAATCCCAACTACACACACACATGCACACAATGTCAGCTATATACACACTAAAGTGTACATCCGTGTTATATTAATAGATATTAGAAAATTAGTTTGAATAGAAAATACTTCTATATAACTCTCTGGAGTTAAAGACTGCATACATTTTTAAAGAATCATTTTACTTGTACTTAATGGTTTTCAGAGTAAATTAATAATCCTAACCCACTGTATAGTAATGAAGAGAAATGCTTTAAACACAACTTAAGGTTCATTTGTTAATTTGACAAACTAATGTGAAGCATCCCCTGTGTGTCGTGCATACAAAGATCAATAAAAGATAAATGAAAGATAGCAAAAATATACAAAGATAAATACAATATTGTTATCTTCCATCAAAAGTCTTACGATGGTAAGTGTAAAATCTTGGGATAAATGTTTAGTGTGATAAATACTTTAAGAAGCACATCAAAGAACAGGGCAAGGAACAGAGAAGAATGAGGGGACTTGCTGAAATGCAGAAATGGTTACCTCTCAGCAGCCTGAGGGATACACAAAAGGTATATAGAGGAAAGGACCTTGGAGCTAAGACTTAAAGTATACTATCTTTTAATGACTTACTCAGTGGTTATGATAAACTGTTGATGCTTTATCAAATGCTAGGTTAATAATGAAATGAAAGATAATTGACAAAAATTAACCATACAAAGAATAATGAAAGGGAGCTTATAACCCTTCACCCGCACCTGTAACTTGTAGTTCTGTTTGCTAATCTGAACCTTTCAGGCCTTACTCCTGAAGTTACCTTCTCAGAAATCCTTCTTTTATACCCTCTTAAGATACCAGCACCTTTTCTTTATAGCCTTTGTCAAAATTGGTAATCAGATGTGATCTCTGTGCTTATTTGTTCATTGAAGCATCATGAGATGGTTGAGCTAATATGCAGGATCAGATTGTCACGCTGAATCCATTGATCAGAGCTTGTACCCAGCATGAATATCTGTTAAGAATATCAAGGATTCAGGAAACCCAGAAGGCTTGGGCAAAGGACAGAGAGGTCTGAACATCATAGATGTCTCCCAGCTCCTTCTTTCTTGCATCAGACATGCATGTCAGTGCCAGAATGATCAGTGATGTCTGTAGGTAAGGTCCACAGGGTTACCTCACAGAACAGGGAGGATTTAAATTGTGCAATATCTCCACTTTATACCTGCTGTGGACCTAATCATGCCCTTCCCACAACCCATGAATTCATATGCTGAACTGTCCTCCAATGTGATGGTATTTGGGAATAGGCCATTGGAAGATAACTGGGTTTAAATGAGGTTGTGAGGGTGAGGTCTTCACGATGGGATTAGCGCCTTTATAAGAAGAGACACTAGAGAGACTGCTATCTCTTTCTGTTTGCCATGTGAGAACACCGCAAGAGGGTATGATCTGCAAGCCAGAAAGAGAGTCCTCACCAGAGTCGGACCACATTGGTACTCTGATCTTGGACTACCAGCCTCCGGAACCGTGAGAAAATTAATTTCTGTTGTTTAATCCAGCCAGTCTATGGTGTTTTGTTTAGGCAATCTGAGTGGACAAATATGTACCCCAGAGAGCTGTCCAAGTTACTTTTATTGTCCAAGGAACTATGCCTTAAAAATCCATAGATACTAGATTTATTAACTCTAATGAATCTTTTAGCAGGAACATCCTGCCTAGCATTTTCAATATAGAAAATTGTTTCCTCCTAACAGGCATCATGTGTCAGCTTACCTGGAGGTTCAATGGATAAGAAAATAAATGAAGTTCTGGCTTCTCCTTCCCCAAAGAGCAACACTCACATCCCTACTTCTACAAAGTTAGTTGGGGGATCACAGGCAGCCTGCGTTAACATCCTCCTCGCAACTGTAACCTAGAGGAAGAGAGGGACTTTGTGCATTTTGAGCACCACAGTGAATCCTGGGCTTTGCAAGTCGTCTAGTGCAGAGCTATTGAAAGAATGAATGACCTAATGATTTTTATTACCTACTGGGCGAAACTATAACTTACATTTGTTTGTTCTAAATATGCTTCCCTCACTGAAGTCCCAAAAAGTATATACTTCCAGCATGAGGTGATTGAAGTAATCATTGAAATGGCTGTCCTATATTTTCTAATGAAGTAAGCAGTTGATTCAATTTTATATAGTCTCAATTATTTCCTTGCTAAAATTATGTTCTAGTAGATATCGAATAATTGAGGAAAAGAACACAGGCCTTGGAATCTTCTAGCTAGCTGTGTCGTGTTAGGATGGGTTCACTTTTAATATTGTTTTGGTTTCTGTAACTCACACTAAAAAAAAATTATGAAAGTACTCTGCTTTCAAAAAACTTACCAAATTTTATGGTAAGGGTTTGTGAGTAGAAATGTCTCCCAAAGAGCCACTGAATTTTATACAAGTAAGTGTTTCAAGGGCAGATAGGAAATAGTGAATCATCCTATTATTTTAAACACTCAACATGAGTTTCTTTAGAGGGCAGAAAGGTAAAATTTATAACTAGTTAATGAATACTACCTGTATGGGGCAGGTTGCTAGCATTAACCAGATGACACACTAACTGGGGTAAATGAAAAGAGCTCAACAAGGGGGCCATTTCAACTAGGGATAGTGAAGCAGCCAGAAGCCAGTAACAGTAGGAGGCTTTAAAACTCCTCCTCTGAAGGGGCAAACAGGAGGCAATGTTAAGAAATCTGTAAAAGCAGCCACCATGGGAGAGCGGCTGTCAGAGAGGAGCCACTGTCAAACCTTGGCCCATCAGAAGAGAGCAGATTGGCAATGGGAGATATATATCCTCATCTTTTTCCCTTTCTTTCCTCTGATTTCGTGCCAGTGCCTGCTCCTGGCTTAACATAGGAGAAAGCCAGGTGTTAAGAGAGCTTGAGGATGCAGTCTAGAGAGGTCTCCTGGTGTACAAAGAAAGAAAAGTGGATGAGACAAATTTTAATTATGGGAAGCAAAACCTTAAAATATACCCATAAAACCCCTAAAAAATGCCACAATTATTTACATGAAGACCAGGGTCAAGGACTAAAAATAATTCAGGGGAAAAATAAAACATTGGAAAAACTCCTTCTTTGATTATTTACAACCCAGAAGTATTTTTACATCTATGTTATCAGGTTAAAAATGTCCTCTCTCTCCAACAGAGAGAAATCATCCAAGTGGTGGCATCTGAATCTAGCACTGCTTCTCACAAAGTTATTTAACCATCAATTTTACAGTGCTTAGTATGTGGCAGGTACTGCTCTAAAAAATTTTTAAATATTGACTTATTTAATTTAATCCTCATACAGTGAGGTGAACTAGGTTCTATTCTCATCATCCCCATTGAGTACACGAGGACACAAAGATTCAAAGAGGTGAAGTAGCTTTCCCTAGTCTACACAGACAATAGGTGGTAGAGCTACCATCTGAACCCAGATTCCTGGGCTGCAGGGTCTGTGTTCCTAGCCACTATAATGTGTCACATCCTTTATGGGGGACTTGTTGCATGACCACAAGCACATATAAATTTTAAACTGTCACTATATCCACATATCAAAGGGAATGATTTTTCTTAGATTAATTTTTACAACCCTCTTAACTGTGTTCATTTACTTGTAAGACCTTTAAAGAAGAAATGCATTTTCTACTCAAAATCAAACTAACTACAAAAAATATTCAGGATAATTTTGGTGTAAGTACACATAGGTTAGGGCGTTATTTGTCAGAGCTAGAAATTTAGAGGTACATTAGAAGATTAAGTATGATTAGATGCAGAATTATGGCAACTATTTATATGAGCAAATCCAGCATTTACACTGTCAATCCCAAAGACTCAGAATATGTTTTCCCTATGGAAACACTATTTTAAATTGATAATTCATTTCATTTCACAAGAAAGAAAATGTGCACTTTGTCAGATGACAATTCGTTGAAAAACATAATGTTTAAAGGTTGCAATGACATTTTATAGAAATACTGTTTTAGCATAAATTAGTTTTATTTTCAGACTCCATGTTCTTTTTCTACATGCTTTTGTCTAATGAAATAATTTCCTCCTTGCTTTCAACTAAAATAAACATAAATATTAAAGTGAAGATTAACTTTGTGATAAAAAGTTTTGCATCTCTGAAAATTCTCCAGATAAGAATTGTGAAATGATAGATTTTAATAATCTATAGCATAAGCATTTTCCCAGTTTTAATACTGGTGAATATTTGGCAATGTGGACAGTTAGCCATTTGAATTACATGACTATGATTAATGTACTACTCTTATTTTTAAAATGTGTAGTAAATATGATTTTTAGGAAGCTTAGATTTCTGGTACATATTTAAATATTCTACATAAACAGGTATTTACAGACAATCTATTTAACTGAATTTGACCACATTATACTATTATGTATAACAAACAGAAATGATTTAATGTCATATTAATAAAACTTAAAACCTCCCTAGTTATGTATGTTATATGAAATTTTCAAAGTATCTTAAATTTCCTGAGGAATTTGAAAGTGGAAATTCTAAAATGCATGTTTTTCAGTGCTCCAATTTTAGTACAAAGTAGAATCCTGCACTTTCAACAGTTGTTGATGTCTTAGGCCATTATACTGCTGTAAAGAGCTACCTGAGACTGGGTAGTTTATGAAGAAAAGAGGGTTAAATGACTCACACTTCCTCAGGCTTAACAAGAAGCATAGCTGGGAGGGCTCAGGAAACTTACAATCATGGCAGAAGGCTAAGGGGAATCAAGCATATCTTCACATGGCAGCAGGAGAGAGAGAGAAAGTGAAGCGGGAGTGCTACACACTTTCAAATAACCCGATTTTGTGAGAACTCTATCATGAGACAGCACAAGGGGGATGGTTCAAAACCATTAGAAACACACCTTCATGATCCATTCACCTCCCACCAGGCCCTCCAACACTCAGCATCACAATTTGATATGAGATTTGGGTGGGGACTGAGCCAAACCATATCAGTTGACTAGACAAGATAAATAAAAATGGGAGCATAAGCTTAACCAGATTCAGAGCTTTGTTTATTGTAAACACAACTGCTTGGTGCTCTGAAAGTAGTCTTTGAACTTTTAAAGTCATGCATATCTTGTATTATTAAAATTAAAAAAGTTTCTTTTGGGAAAACTCTGAAGATACAAGCCGATATTTTCTGTTTGTTTTTTGTGTCACCAAATTAAAAAGAATTGATTGTTAATATTTCTACATGATTTAACTTGGATCTCATATTTTGGAGCATATTATTTCAGACATTATTTCTTCATTAAGAGATTCATATACACATTTTACTGGTCCTTGATTTCTCAGTTTTAATTTTATAATCTCCAAATTGTGAGTAGCCACACATTTTTGAAAACTGTAAATTTGAACAACCTATACTTCCAGTACAAAGTCATCTTAAATCCACATACTCAGGAGATAAAATGTATGTTACCAGGAAGCAACAATTCGTCAATACCTCCCAACATTCAGGAAAAGCGATAGATAATGGAAAACCATTTTGAAGCAATTACCTCGTTGATGAGGATAATCCTAAAATTAACTGATTTGTTAAAATATGTATCATGTTCTGAGAGAAGTATCACATAATAAGACAATATCCTGGAAGAAATATTCTATTTCTGAGTTTGCTTACTTGGCACATTAAACTGTATCTTTAACCATCAGATAAATTCTTCACAATCTCTGCAATCTCTTTATGTAAAGAAAGGACTTCTTTACATAAAATTGTATAGAGAATAGCAGTGATATTCTGCAAAAGACTGAATGCACATGCTTTATCAGAAAATGTATTTAATTTTAGCTTAATATCAAAAATTATATACAACTTTTTATAGGGCTCCAATATAAACTGCATTTTTCCTCACTGATGATCTGGAGAAAACCTTTAGTGAGAACTAAGAAATGTCAGCAATGTGGTATGCATGTCTCCCCAATCCTCCTTCCTTGGTTGTAGCAGAATATTAAAACATTCTCATGGCCCCTTTGCTACTGAGTCTAGTCAGAGACATAGAATTTACTTTAACTCAGTGAAACCTAGCAACCAACACCTATCAGCTAGAATGACCCCATCATGCATATATATGTTACCCTAGGCATTGTACCAGACACTGGAGATTTAATAGTAAAAAACTAAATACCCACATAGGAATAGTGCCTGTCCTTATGGAGATGACCAACTGGTGGAATATGGAGTTACAAATCAGAGAGCTAACTATGATAGACTGTTTCAAGGGTTGTAATGGAAATAATATGAGTTATCATGGGTACAGAGAAAAGAGACACTGATCTCTTCTGAGGAGATGTGAGAGAGTATTTAGTTGAGGTTATAACCCGTGTCACAACTTAGAGAGTGAAGATAGAGTTTGAGAAGGAGACAGCTTGTTTGTAAGACTGCATTGCTGACATAGTGCAGAGAACTGAACACAAAAGCATAGAGCAGGGAGTAGAAATAGGTTAGCTGGAGAGTTAATCTAAGGCTACATAAATAAATAAGAAAAATTTTAGGGTGTTTTAAGAAGTTAGACTTTATCCTAAGAATCATGGAAAACCGTGAGAAGATTTTTAAGTATGCTAGAAAGAGACCTGAGTTTTGTGGAGAATTAGTGAGAGGAGTAGAAGATTGGAAGGGAAACCACATTAGAACATTGAAGCACTGATCAAGATGATAGAAAATGGTGATCTAATACAAGGCCAAAGGTACTGGGGTTGAGGAAAAGTCGAGAGATTCATGAAATATTTAGAGAATAAAGTTAACAGAACTCAGTGATTAACTGGATATAGAAAGGGAGGAGGATAGAGGGTCCGGTCTTCTTGACTTGGGAAACTGGGTAAATGTCAACATCATTTGCTGGGATAGGCTATAATAGGATGAAGAAACAATTTGGGAAAAGAAGATGAACTTAGTTTTGGATAGACTGATTTGGAGGTACCTGTAGGTTAGCCTAGAAAAGATGGCTAATTGGCAATGAACCATACAGGTCTAAAGTTTATCAGAAAAAGTTGGTTTGGAACCATACACCTGGCATTTATCCCTAGAGATGGCTATGGAAGTCATTGAAATGAATCAGGTAATTTTTGTTCTGAGAGTATTTTAAGAAAAGAGAAAATGGAAGAATCTCAAATAAAAACATTGAAGGGAATTCATGAAAATTCTTTAGAAAATTTGACACAATGGGTCAAGTATGTCTTCTGACTACATAAATGAAGACATTTTTATATGGAGTGTGCATACTAGTAGGTTCAAGCCTTGGACAACTTCAGACACCTATATAATCTATATTATGTTGAATTATTACTCTAACAGAAATACCAGTCATTGGTCTCTAATGAAAAAAAAAGTCTTAGCAATTTGACATCCACTAAAAATGGAAGCAATCCATAGGACATCTAAAACATAGCTAAAATAAATTCATAGTTTCCAAGGCTTATAAGTGGAAAAAAGAAACTTTACTGCAGCAGTAAAATGAGTCTCCAACACTCATCACTCTAGCAACCTGCAGATGCATAGTGGGAACATAGCCAAGGAAAGAAAGAGTCAACTTGCCAACAAAACTTTCACCTTCAATTCAGATAGTTGATCTTAGAAGTGTCATTTTACCTTTTATACGCTCTCAGCATTTTAAGTCATTGATACCTGTGCATTAGCATTAAAATGTTTCCACATAGATACAGCTGAGTCCTCTCTTATATCCTGTGTCCACTAATGATGCAATACAATTACACAAGTTCTACAGAGTACGTTAAAGCAATCCTCAAATTTTAGCAAATTTAAAAATTATCTTGAGAGGTTATTAAAATGCAGTGTTACATACCCCAGTCTACACTTCCCGGTTTAAGATGTCTTGCTAGTAGGGTCCAAGTTTTTATACTGTTTAAATAGCACCCCAGTAGATTCTAACAGAGGTGGTCCACAAGCTACATTTTGAAAACCTCTAAAGTAAGAGAGAGTTGAAAGTCAAGTATTCAGGTTACTGAGGGGTGCACTTGTTTAATTGATGAGGAAACATAGATATCTCTAACAATGCTTAATCTTATAGAACCAAGGGAAAAAATAATAGACAAACAGGTTTAAATCTTGACTCATTCAGCTTACGTAGTCATTTGATACAGATTTCCCAATTCTGAGTGAAATTCTCCACATACAGTCAGTAGGAACCTAGTCAGCCCCATTAGAGTAGATGTTGGAAACACAAAAGGAAAGGGTGCCACACAAATATGGCTATCCAGGTAGAACATTGATTCTCTCAGTTATCTGTTGTTTACTACCATTCGATTTATCTCCAAAAAGCCTGTTATTAAAAACCACAGACCTAATAAATAGTTTGACTAAATGTGTTCCACATGCACAGAGAAGACCATAAGAAATCTGCCAGCAAATGAGATCCCTTCGGCACAAATGGATTGTGTAAGTCTGTATTCTGCAAATTTACATTAAAACAGTTAGGAATACAAATGTGACTTCCAGAAAGCACCTATGAGCAAAAATTATTCCCGACAAGAAGCAGGGATTGGTTTGACCCTCTAATTAGTTTATCTTTCATCAATTCTAAATTGATTTTCCAGAAGTAAACTCTGCCTAAGATCTGAATTTGTTAATCTAACTGCTTAAAATAGCCAAAATATAATTTATGTTCTATGACCTCAGGCCCTGTCAAACCCATCTTTTCTTGAATATTCTTCATCTTCTAAATAGTATCTCCATTCACCCACTGCTCAAGCCTGAAATCTTGTATTTCATCCTATATTTTTCCATTTTCTCACCTCCCCAATCAAATTCATCAGGAAGTGATTTTGGTTATACTTACAAAACATATCCTGAACGTCCCCATCCATGGTGTGGTCTGATCTGAGCCATCATCATCCCTCAACTAGAATCTCATGAAAGTCCTCTAAAGGCTTTCAGTCTTAATCTTTAATAATGCATTCTTCCTGAGTGCCAGGAATCATCTTTCCAGAATATAAATCAGATATCACTCAAGTGCCAATGGATCTTCAATGTCATCCCATGGTAACTTGAAAAAGTTAACCACAACTATTTTCACAACCAACCAGAGCCACTTGCTACCATCTCCATTAACTTTCTTTCTGGCTCAGACAAGTGGCTGTGTGCATACTGAGAGCAGGGTTCTTGAAACAGACTGCCCAGGCTTGCATCTTGGCTTTACCACTTTCTGGTTTGCGTGAGTTAATGAACCTTCCTGTGCCTCACCTGAAAATAAAGGACAAAATGCTATGCACTTCACAGGGTGTTTGACAATGCTTTTTATTGTTGAGAACTTCACATTTGTTCGTTATTCGGGACTTTGGCACCTGCTAGTTCCTTTAATCAGACTACTTGTTCCCGCTCTTGGCTTGGTCATTTTATTCTTATCAGTTGGTTTCAGTAGGAAGTCAGCTGTTCAGACTTATCTTCCCTCATCTGCCTGCTTTTTTCTTTCAAATCTCTTAACATCATCAATTATCACGTTCATTTGTTTATTTTTCTGTATGTCTTCACCTAAGTGCTAGGAAATAGAAATTTTGCTTTCTCTAATATTGAAAACAATATTTATATACATGAATCAAATTTAATGTAAGGCCCTATTTGGGAAGAACAAGATTGTGGACGTCATTTAATCTGAGAAAGAACAGTGCCCTCAGTTACTAATCAATAAAACAAGCAACAAAATGTCAGAAGCACAATATTGATATTGTTTTTAGATATATCTGTATACAGCATTAAAAATGGACAGATAAGATATGTATCAACTTCAGAATTGTGTATGTCTCTCAGGAAAGAGAGAAGAGGGGAAGAAAGTCACAGTAGGGACAAAGTAAGCTCCAACATTTTATTTCCTTAAGTTACATTATATTTGAAAATATTTTGAGAAATTAATATTAAAATGTTTTTATTTAAATCATCAATTAAAATTTGGTGGAAAAATTCTTTACTGAATCCCTGATTCTCTTAACCCTTCATTTGGCCTCATCTGAATATTAATTTCCTCCAGATCATTTGTATGAATGAAATCATTTTATATTTTACACATTAAATACCTCCTGCCTTTCAAAAGGGCTAAAGATTTCTCAATGGTTAAAATGCATTAAGATATTATGGATAAAATAAGCATCTTTAGAAGAAAAATATATTGGAAAAAATTAAGAGAAAATAGAGAAATTAGAGGAAGTAGTTAATTCAATTATGCACTAAACTAACTACTGAGGGTATTATAGATTTTCCCAAACCTTTTGGGCTCCAAAAAAGCAATTCCTAGTAGCATACATAAGAATGTATATTTTCTTTGACCTAATAATCAGATTTTTGAGGACATTATTCTGAGGAAAAAATATCACTCAAAGTAACAAGGAAAAACATTGTTATGGGGAGATAAAACTGGTATAATTTTTATGCTTATTTTATTCACTTTGGGGATCTGGAAATCCAGTTTTACTACCCTTCAGGACTTAGCAGATTCTGGAAAAATGGCTTACGATAACCAAACCTACAGGAAATGCATGAGTATAATAAAATATTAATTTCACCATTTATAAAAAGAGGCACACATTTTCAATGACCTTTTTGTCATTTCCATTGTCCAGTGTCAAAAATGTGTGGTGAACATGGAACAACAACATGATCTTGAAGCGCATTTCTTCTAGGTACTGGTAAAACCATATGAATTCACTCTAGCCCAAACCCAGTATTCAGAGACCAGGATCCTTCATTTCCTGGATACTACTTTCTTAAGTCACTCAGAGATACTGCAGAATTAGCACTCCCAATTTTTTAACATTGGAGCTTCCACTTCTCTTTTTTAATCATTATTTCTTCTTTTCATCTTAGTATATTATATCAAATTTCAGTAACTTCTTAAGAGTCCCTAACATCTTTTTTCCATCCTTTTCTCTTCCTCCGTCTCTGTATTGCCTGCTCTCCCCCCCCTTTTTTTTTTTTTAACTTAGAGAGGTTTTTCTCTGCCTAATATTCTGATTTTAACAATTGAAAGGTCTTTTTAAAAGAGGAAGGCAGCGAAATATCCTTTCTGAATGGAACTGATGTGAAAAACAGTAGAGTTGCATCTTATCATAGTAGATATTATCTTGGCAAGTTGAATATGAAAGAATAAGTGAAATTCCTATGTAAATTGTGTGGCACTTTTTAGGGATTTTTCCCTGTGATTCAAGCCTCTGGGTTTTAAGATGTGAGATGCGGACAATGTGCTAAAAAAAATTTAATCACTTTAATCTATGGAAGTTGTCTATCAAAATACAGAACTCCACATAGACAGCCTTAGGCATATCAGCACCCTAATTACAGAAAGTCTGGCCTGTCACCAATGTTTTAACACTTGATTTATTTCCCATTCAATTTGTTCAATAGAGCCAGAGTTAATTGGTTTTCCAAATGAGTGTTAAAAATATAAAGATCTAGCTTCATTAAGTGGAAGCTATACTTATTATGCACCAATGACTTGTAAGTCTATGTAAAGGTTAGTAGGGTGAAATTTCAGGGCATTGTATAGAAAACCACAGCTCTAAGTTGGCACTAATATGGCTAATAACTAATAAATATCCAAAGCCATAATAGTTAGTAAAAACAGAGAAAAGTTTATGAACTAAAAATCTCCCCAAAACCATAGGTATCTAAACAGACTGTGTAAAAACAGCATTGTATTTTTCAAATCTAATGCATTTTACTTTCTTTAGAAAGAGATATTTAGATTTTTCTTATAGCAAAGGAAAAAAATGTCTAATGTACCATTGGATATGTAGCACACTGTATTTTTATATAGTGCTTAATATTTCTATAATTGCCATTCTTGGTACAGCAATGGCAATTTTGGTACAGCAATGCATTTAATGTGATATTTTGATACCATAAGTGACAAATGGGGAACTAAATAAAGAAACCTAATGTGTATTGGGATAGTTCTGGGCTCCTTCATGGACACAAGAAAATCATAAAGTGGTGATTTTCATCTTACCATTTTCCACAATAAGTGTTTTTTTAAAAAACTTGAACATCATCATTAGTAATGTACTGTCAAATGTAATTCTCAAGAAATGCAATCATCACTTTGGAACTGAGTCATCATTCAGGGGGCAGCATTTACATTCTTTGTAGAAAAACTAGAGAAATCAGATTGCTTTGTGAAAAGTTTTTTAGAAAACCTGAATATTATCCACAAGTATAGAACTCATACCTCTGTACCTCTCCTTAATGTTTCAGCCATCATTACCACTTTCCTTGTTTTTTGATATAGTGGCAAAATATCACTAGGTAAGTTGTCTCAAGTAGAAATACTAAAAATTGAAGTGGACTAACTTCTAGCTACTGCATAAATTGTAAAAGTGCATGGTTTAAATTAGGACAACACTCATAGATTTAAAAGGAATATTTTTCACACTAAAATATTAATATAAAATGTATGTGGGAGAGTTCTAAATGTCACCTTGAATGAATATGGTGAGTTAATTTTGTTTCATTACGTAATATGGCATTCTACATTTTAGTAGATTTATTCTTTAAGAATAAATGAGTCTGTCTTTGCAAAACTGGATTTTCAAAACAGATAACACTTGTATTTGTTTCATAGCATTGTGATAACGAAGTACCACAAACTGGGTGAGTTAAAAACAAAAGACATTTATTTTTCTCATAGTTCTGGAGGCTAGAAGTCCAATATGTCAGCAGAATCATACTCCTTTTAAGACTCAGGGTGGAATCTTTCCTTGCCTCTCCCTGGCTTCTACTGTTAGCCATCAATTTTTGTCATTCCTTGGCTTGCAGCTGCATTACTCCAGTTTCTTCCTCTGTCTATACATGTATTCTCTCTGTATGTCTCCATCTTCCCACGGGCATCTTGCTGCTTCATATTAGGACACCAGCCATATGGGATTAGGATCCACACTAAGGACTGCCTCCAAATTTGATTGTATCTAAAAAGACTCTATTTTCAAATAAGGTCACGTTCACAGTTTTCAGGGGTTCGTATTTAAAACATATCTCTTTAGGGACACAATTTAACCAATAACAACTCTTTTGTGGAAGTATTTTATACATCATGAGCACTATGAGTGATTATTTAATTAAAATTTAGTTGTTGTTTTAACAAATAGAAGTCTAAGGGATGCATTATTCCATCTCACAACAGTGTGCTTTTAGATTTGGTAGAGTGAGTTTGGGCTTACTAAGGAACTTTTGATATTTATGAGTGCTCTATTAAGCTAAGCAGCATGGTTGAAAATCCTTCCTAATATAAAATATTGTGTTTATTGTCAGCTTTAATATAAATATACATTATAGCAGCACATATTTTGAAAATACATTTATCAGGACTTTTCAATGCAAAGGTTATTATCAACATATGGTATTATGGTAAGTACCAGAGACAAGTTATATGAGAACTGGTCAAGAATAAAGAAGCCCCTCAAAATGAAAGCAGTGTCCAGGACTCATTTACTTGGTTGAGTATATTAATTCCACATATTTCATTAAAAACAAGGACAAAAATATTTTCTTCCTCAATAATTACTTCAGGGGTTGAAGTGTTCACAGAGGCCATATATCCGAGGTCATGGAATCATATGCTCTGTAGAACATACTTTCCCTCTTGTTCATTGCCATCGATCCTAGAGATAATCCCAACCAACCTCTTGTAAATGCAAAATCACCAGATCATTTTAAATATATGAATAGACTGGCAAGAATTTGTTACTTTTGCTAAAACCATCAAGTACATACCTCATACTTGTGGGTAAAAAAAAAAGGCACTTGGAAAAATAAAATATTATAGTAGTTCCTTCTTATTTGTAGTTTTGCTTACTGCAGTTTCAGTTACCTGCTGTCAACCATGGTCTGAGAATATTAAATGGAAATTTTCAGAAATAAAAAGTTTGTTAAGTTTTAAACTGTATGCCATTCCGAGTAGTGTGATGCTTTCCCACTCTGTTCCTCCTGGGACATGAGTCATCCCTTTGTCTAGCATATACATGCTGTATATGCCACCTGCTTGCTACTGTAAAGGAAAAAATCATAGTACAATTTTCCCTCTGTATCCATGGATTCTGCATCCATGAATTCAACTAACCTTGGGTGGAAAATATTTGGAACAAAAAATGGGTGGTCCAGAATATTTTCTTGTTGTTATATCCTAAACAATGCAGTATAACAACTGTTTACATGGCATTTACATTATATTAGGTATTAGAAGTAATCCAGAGATGTCTTAAAGTATACAGGAGGATGTGTATAGGTTATATACAAATACTATGCCATTTTATTTAAGGAACTTGAGCTTCTGTGCTCAAGTTTAGTTACCTGCAGAGTCCTTAAACCAATCTCTGAAAGATGCTGAGGAACAACTGTATAAACAGAGTTCAGTACTATCAACAGGTCCAGACATCTGCTGGGAATCTTGGATCATATCCCCAGCAGAAAAGGGGAGACTACTGTATTCTCACTGTGTTATTTATGCACACCCCTCACCGCACTCATTTGAACCCAAACAAATCCATGCAATTCTAAACTTTAGGTAAAGTGAAATCATATTAACACCACATATAGTTTTTTTGTTTGTTTGTTTTTGTTTTTTGAGATGGAGTCTCAGTCTGTCAGCAGGCTGGAGTGCAATGGCGCGATCTCGGCCGACTGCAACCACAGACTCCCTAGTTCAAGCAATTCACCTGCCTCAGCATCCCGAGTAGCTGGGATTACAGGCACGCGCCACCACACCAAGCTTATTTTTGTATTTTTAGTAGAGACAGGGTTTCACCATGTTGGTCAGGATGGTCTCCATCTCCTGACCTCATGATCTACCCGCCTCGGCCTCCCAAAGTGCTGGGATTACTGGCATGAGCCACTGCACCCAGACACATATAGTTTTTAATGTAACTAATTAGCTCTTAGATTGGAGTGTGTTCATTTATTTTAATTTCAGTCATAATGAATTATAACATAATACTAAAATAGAAGAGAGCAGCAGCTCAAAGTTCTGATGCTTATTCAATAAGTAAACACCATTCCATCCTGAAGAATTCACTTGATATCTATTTGCTACAGGATTCAAAGAATCATAGAATCACTCATTTAAGTGGACTTAAAGGTCAGCTAGTATAAATTTTCAGCCACAGCTTCATAAATAAATGAATAAATTTGTTGCTTTATTTCATTAATCTTGTTGGAGTTCAACCAGATTTAACCCAGGACAAAACTTTTTATCACTGGCATGGAGGTGGGAGTGGGACTGAGTTGTTCAGCAGGATTCTGAACAATAATGAGAGGTAAGTAAAAACAGGAAGCAATAATGGAGGCAAAGTGCCTAGTGTGTATCTTACTACTACTTGTAAGCACTGGAAGGTCACCAAGGAGGAAAAATGTTTTTTCTTTGTTATAATTAACCACTATCTAATTCATTCCAGACAGTTAGTTAATTTCATTTAACTCTTATGGGATTTCACTATATTAATATTGATAAAGTAAAAGCAGTTCTGCTAGTAGAACAGAGCAGAGAACTGAGAATTCAAATGGAAACTACACCCTGCAAGACTGTACTATAGAAAACAGATGAACTATACCAAGTAATGACATACATGACTATCCTGCAAGTGACATGCAAAAACAATCTAAACGCAAACTCTTCTAATATTAGCTTACTTAAATCTATATACACCATCTCAAAACCACAGACAATAGTAACTCCTCACAGATTAATGTGGTACCAGCAATTCCTAGGTTTGCAAATCCTGCCTGATCCCTGCCAATTCAGTGGTCTCCCTGGTGATGTGGTCTCCTTGCAATAGCATGCTATTAAACCTAGTTTAACAAACTATATAGTTGGGTTCCAATGGCCTTTAGTAGTATAATATTAAGAATAATTCTGAACACAATATTGTCACATTATGGCAAAAAAGATGGTCTTCCATCAGAGTGGCCTATGCCTCATTAACTGAACCAACTCTAACTTTCTCATCTTGGATCATCTTTGTTTTTCTCTTGTATGTCATTTTCATAATACCAGAATACTTTTTCCATTCTAATTCCTGTATATGTTCTTAGATTTGATTTTCTTAAAATTGTTACTTTCATTTTCTTTTCCATTAAATTTTGATAATACATATAATTTACATATACACATTTGCTTGTGCACATTACATATAATGATAGAAGCAAAATCTTTTCATTTGTTGCAAACTATGTTAGATTTTGATAGGCTTCCAAAATAAAATAATAAGTATCGTCAAGTAACTTAAATTATCATGATCTTAACATCCTTGTGAAAAGACATAACTGTATATGTATAAATGTGAAAATATGCTGAGGCCAAGGTACAAATGTGAAAATGTATTCAGGCCAAGGGCATTAGAAAAATATATAAATGATTATATCTCAACTCTCAAACTATGGTTTATTATCAATATTTTAAATTTTTGTTTCCTTATAAGGAATTTTACCACATTAAATATGTATTTATTCTGTTTTATAGAGTAGTGGTTTGTTTTATATTTTATCCTTTTATTGGCAAAGTTGACTATGTGAAATGTATTATGAATCTTTCTGATGTTACAATTTCCTTAATATGAAATTCAAAGGTATTAGCCATTAAAAGTTATAAACTAGCTGATTAGTGAGTCTTATTTTTCATTATAATATATGATGCATTTATACTAATTATTTTACTTACCTTAGACTTTGGTTCGCTTATTTAATATTTATAAACTTTAGTTTTCTCCTGGGTTGTTGGAAAGATTAAATCAGATGATTCATGTAAAGCTCCTCATGAAAGGTCTGGCATTTAGTAAGCATTGTCTTTGGAGTTATTATTTATCACGCATTTATTGAGCACCTACCATGTGACAAGCACTCTTCACAGTACTGAGAAGTTAAAGAGGTGTAGTATACTTTTTATTAATGGACAGTTCAAGGTTTAATTATCTGGAGAATGCAAAATCATATTGGTTATTGTAAAGAATGATGAAAGGCTATCTTTCTTGATGGTTGGAAGAAGAAAAGAGAAGGATGGTAAAGGTAAGTGAAATTAGTCACTGTGGTTATAAAGGAAGGTAAATTATAAAATTAACATGACACCCATGCTAATAAAAATGTGCATGAAGAATAAAAATGTACATGAAGAAACGTCAGATTTCATTGTGGGCTGACTGTAAGTCTCAAAGGAGTAAAAGAAGGAATGTTATGACATTTAGGTATCTGAATTGGTAATATATAAAAGCCAAAGAGAAAAATGTTAAATGTGTTTAATCTTCAGAACAACAACAACAAAAAAATCCAAGAAGAGAGGAAATAGATTGAGCAAATGATATTGAAGCTGAGATATCAAGAAACATGTTGGTTCACTCACACAGTCAGAATGGCTATTAGAAAGTCAAAAATAACAGATGTTGGCAAGGCTGCAGAGCAAAAGGAACACATGTACTGTTGGTAAGAATGAAAATTAGTTCAGCCACTGTGGAAAACAGTTTGGAATTTTCTCAAAGAACTAAAAATATAAGTACCATTGGGTCCAGCAATTCTATTACTGGATATATACCCAAAGGAAAATAAATCATTCTACCTGAAAGACACGTGGACTTGGATGTTCATCACAGCACTATTCACAATAGCAAAGACATGGAATCAACCTAGGTGCACATCAGTGGTGGATTGGATAAAGTCAATGTGGTACATATACATCATGGAATACTATGTGGTCATAAAAAGGAATGGAATCATGTTTTTTTGCAGCAACATAGATGCATCTGGAGGTCATTATCCTAAGCAAATTAATGCAAAAACAGAAAACCAAATATCACATGTCCTCACTTATAAGTGAAAGCTAAATCTTGAGTACATAAGGGCATAAAGTTGGAAAAAATAGACATTGGAGACTCCAAAAAAGGGAAGGAGGGGGAAAGGGCTGAAACACTTATTATTGGGTACTATGTTCACTATCTTGAGTGACAGGATAAATAGAAGCGCAAGCCTCAGTGTCATATAATATACCCCTGTAACAAATCTGAATATGTACCTTCCTGAATCTAAAATAAAAATGGAAATTCAAACTTAAAAAATAATAATAAAATAAAATGGTTTTCCATGGGGAGGAATAGGACTAGGGAGTAAGAACAAAAATGCATTTAAAAAACACATTAGTCCTAAATCTCCCTTTCCTTTGTACCCCCCAAAGAACCCGCTCATTCATTGATCTTTAGATCACAATGCATTATTTTACTCTGTTCTTATTTATTAAAGATGTACCTTATTTTATTCAATTCTCAGTCCCTCTCTAAATAGTCTAGAAGAGTTTTGTACCTGAAGTCAATATTTTCGCTATGTCTTTATTTTCTTTTTAAATGTGTAATAAGCAGTATATATTTGATAATCTACCCAAAGTCTCTTATGTATGGTAGTATTAGTATTCCTTTTTCATTCTAATATATATATTTATTAAATGTTTACATGATTTACGAATTTGTATGCTTCATTATAATAACAAAGCATATATTATTTATTAGAGCATACAAGTATGTTGTGACCTGATGAAATGCTGCTCTGGAGAAATTTTCACTGGCTAGGCAGGTGAGAACAGGTGTAGGAAGCCCAAGGCTTATATACATACACAAAGGCCCTGTAAGTATGACTGCCCTGCCACTCCCTTCTGGCCTGTTACTGAATTGGTCACCTCTTAACACCACACATCAACCTTGGGCCTGACCTTAGCAATGTCACTTTGATCATGTCCCTTCAGGGCATAGTCTAAAGGATGCTGGGCTAGTTAGTAAGCTGATCTTGCTCTCAGTATTCCAGAGTGATCAATATTACCATACAGAGACCATTGCAAGACACTTACTGGTGACCCACAGGCTAGGATCCCAGTCACCCTGAGAAACCGAGGTATGGATAAAGAATGCTGTACCTCAAAGCCATTTGCCTCCTACAGGTGTCTAATTCAGTGATTCTGGATCTTATCTATCATAGTCTACCTTATTTTAAACCCTGTGGGACCTCCAGTTTCTCAATCCTTGCTCCTATAGTATTATTTTCAACATCAGTTTTCTTGAGATACTGCTAAAAGTGATATATTTTTCTCTTATGCTTTACAACAATTATCTTTACATTATGAATCTTCACAATGATAAAACTAAAAATATTCAATGACTGGTGCTCCAGGATTTCCCCATGATTTATACAGTCAATCCTTGTTACAGTATAAAAACTGTAATATTTTTTCATAGCCTTGAAGTGATTGAAAAGAAGAGGTTGTCAGGTAGGGTCTTGATCAGAATGTGTCTTAAGAAGCTCCACCACATTTGTCAGATAAGTTTTTGAGGTTGACATTTTCTGGGCACAGCAGTTTAACCTGACATTGGTTTGCAAAGCTTAATAAAAAGATTTTGCAAACCACATTAGTTTAAGTATCAATAAAATATTGGCTTTGGAATTTTTTTATTGATTTGACATCAGCTCAGAAGAAGGCAGGAGTATGAAGGTCAATTTTTTTCTTAAGGTATTTTGTAGAGACCTGTTCTAATAACAGCTCAGATATTACAATAGCTAAGCATTTCAGGCTTGTGTACAGTAATATCCTTTTGCATGAAAAGTTGCCCAAGTTTCTAGCTAGCCAAATGTCAAAGCATGTACTTGGGCTGTAAACTAATTGGTAGCAAAACTCATTAAGAATTCCGGTTGCAGTAATAGCTTTTCTTCTATTGCCATTGCCTTTAATGAGAAGCAGAACAACAGAAGCCACATTACTGGTCTGACAATTTATTCTATTGATTTATTATGCCTGCTCTGCTGCCATCTACATGAAGGGACTACAAAACATTAGAATGGTATTAGTAAATTTGACTTCTGCAAATATAGTAAAAAGAGGCTAGTGCTTAGATGTGATACCATTGCGTGACAGTTTACCTTCTTTTTTTTTTTTCCCCCAGTGGAGTTCACTGGCTAAAACATAGATGAGGAATGCATATTCAGAAAATCATTATTATAGACCATTATTATTTCAATCATGGAAATAAAGAAATAGGCGTTGAATTTAACAAATGTTCTAAACACATTTTACGTCAAATTTAATTGAATTTCATTTAATGTTCTACTTTTTTCTTCCCTTTATTCATTTTATAGAATTATTTGTATTTTGTTTTAATTCATGTAAAAACCAAGAAAGAAAAAAAGAAAACTTGAATTTAATTTTTAAAAAACAGCAAAGATACATGAAATGCCAATACAGATACATTTTTCACATTCCTATAATCTCTTATCTCATTTCAAATCCTAAAATGTTCAATTTTTCATTTAGTTACAATTGCAGTCATTGAAATACAGAAATGAAGACTGTAATCCAAATCTAACCTAAAACATGCATTTCTCATTTATCTATTTTTTGATGTTTTATCCTTAATGAGCAGACACTCCAAAGATATGACTCTGGCAATAGGCGTTTTACAGAGTTATATTTAGGAGAAAATTGATCATCTCACTAAGAAATCACATTTACCCTTGGTCAATACTTCTTCAGAAACCTAATGCTAAAACTCAGTTTCATTGTAATTATACTGACTTCTAGTAATAAATGTATTTAATGGAACTAGAACTAGAATTCTGGATATAGTTTCATGTTTATAACCTAACATATAAAATATAAGTTTTATATTTTCTTTTAGGGCACATTTGAATACTCTAACTTCATATTAATGGATTAGTATCTATTTCTACATCTCTCTAGTGGACATACATAGGAACTGGGTACTGAATGTGATTGTCCCTTGAAAATGAATTCTACTTCAAATATTTGAGAGTAATCAATTTCATAGATTTAAACTACTAGTAGTGGTTGAGCTTACACTCCCACATATTACATATTACTTGACTTTATATATTTGAAATCATTTTAAATAAAGCTTAAGTAAGTAAATAAGTTTGCTAGTGGAAACATTACTTCTCAAGATGTCCACTGAGCAATAAGATGGAGCTTACTGGATGAACATCCAAGCAGTCGCTTTGTTTAAGTGACTGAAAAAGTATTTAATTTGTTCTTCAGATCTCTCCCTAACATGACACTTGATTTAATATTGTTATCCAGTATGAGTCTTATTGCTGGAATGTTACAATCTCAGTATGTAACAGAGTATGTTACATACTGCCATATGATTTGTTTATTGTTTTTTTTATTTTAACATTTAGGTTCAGAAGTACACATGCAGCTTTGTTACATAGATAAACTGTGTGCCATGAGGGTTTAATGTACAGTAGTTTAGTCACCCAGTTAGTAAGTATAATATCCAATAGGTATATTTTTCTGATCCTCTCCCTCCTCCCACCCTCTACCTTCAAGGAGGCCCTAGTGTCTGTTGTTCCCCTCCTAGTGTCCATGTGTTTTTGTTGTTGTCTCCCACTTGTGAGACACATGTGGTATTTGGTTTTCTGTTTCTGAATTAGTTCTGCTTAGGATAATGGCCTCCAACTCCATCCATGTTGCTGCAAAGGACATGATCTTGTTCTTTTTATGGATGCATAGTATTCCATAATGTATATGTGCCACATTTTTGTATCCAGTCCACCATTAATGGGCATTTAGGTTGATTCCATGTCTTTGGTATTGTGAGTAGTGCTACAATGAACATACATATGCATATGTCTTTATGGTATAATGATTTATATTCCTTTGAGTATATACCCAATAATGGAATTGCTGGGCCAAATGGTAATTCTTCTTTAAGTTCCTTGAGGAATTGCCACACAGCTTTCCATAATGGCTTAACTAATTTGTACTCCCACCAGCAGTGTATAAGCATTCCCTTTCTCTACAACCTGCCTCTATTATTTTTTGACTTTTTAATAATAGCCATTCTGACTGGTGTGAGATGGTATCTCACTGTGGTTTTGATTTACCTTTTGCTAATGATTAGCGATCTTGAGCATTATTTCCTATGCTTGTTAGCCATCTGTATGTCTTTGGTGGTTTCTTATTCACAAAGTAGAATGTTTCATCACAAGAAGGGAATATTTTGCAGTAATGTGGACTTTTCATCCTGAAAAAAAATGGTTTGACATAATTAAAGACAGTGAGTAAAATATAAGCTTAATTTAGCTACCACACAATGTATACATACATGTATCAAAACTTTATGTTGTACATCATTAGTATATACAATTTTTATTTAATTACAAAATAAAAATTAAAAATTGAAAAATAAGTTACAACTTGTAAAATTTAGCCAGTATCTATAGAAATTAGGCTTTTCTTTGAAATAATAGAAGGCAAAACAAAACTAGTAACTAGATTACATCAACATTTAAAATTCAAATGTGATAATATCATAATAAGAATATTTCTGTTTGGGAAATCAGGCCGCTATACCAATATAATAACATAATTAAAACACATTTTAAATATAGTGATTATATAGCTTCATTTTAAATGAAGTCCGCTTATCTCCTATACAATGGGTGTTCAAATCATCCATTTGCATTTGGGAATGGCTTGGCAAAGCAATTCTGATTTGCATACATCCTCTGAAATGTAGGTGGAGGTTCCCAAACCTTAATTCTTGACTTCTGTGGACCCACAGGCCCCACACATGCAGGGTACTCTGCATCCCAGCCACAGCTAAAAGGGGCCAACGTACAGCTCAGACTGTTGCTTCAGAGGGCACAAGCCCTAAACTTTGGAAGCTTACACGTGTGGGGCCTGTGGGTCCACAGAAGTCAAGAATTAAGGTTTGGGAACCTCCACCTACATTTCAGAGGATGTATGGAAATGCTTGGATATCCAGGCAGAAGTTTGATGCTGAGGCACAGCCCTCATGTAGAACCTCTGCTAAGATAGTGCAGAAGGGAGAGGTGGGGTGGGAGCCCCCACACAGAGGCCCTACTGGGATACTGCTTAGTGGAGCTGTGAGAAGAGGGCCCCAGAATGGTAGATCCACCAATAGCTTGCACCATGTGCCTGGAAAATACACAGACACTCAATGCCAGCCCATGAACACAGCTGGGAGGGGGACTGTACCCTGCAAAACCACAGGGGTGGGGCTGTCCAAGGCCATAGGAGCCCACCTCTTGCATCAGCTTGACCTGAATGTGAGACATGGAGTCAAAAGAGATTATTTTGGAGCTTTAAGATTTAATTACTGCCTTGTTGGATTTCAGACTTGCAAGCGACCTGTAGCCTCTTTGTTTTGGCCAATTTCCCCCATTCCCTAAGAAGTAATTAACTTGCTTTTGATTTTACAGACTCATAGGTGGAAGGGACTTTCCTTGTCTCAGATGAGACTATGGACTTGGACTTTTGGGTTAATCTTGAAATGAGTTATGACTTTGGGGGGCTATTGGGAAGGCATAATTGTGTTTTGAAATGTGAGGAAGATGAGATTTGGGAGGGGCAAGGGGCACAATGATATAGTCTGGCTCTGTGTACCCACCCAAATCTCATCTTGAATTGTAATCCCCATATGTTGGGGGAGGGACCTTATGGGAGGTGATTAGATCATGGAGGTGATACCCCTATGCTGTTCTTGTGATGGTGAGTGAGTTCTCATGAGATCTGATGGTTTTGTAAGGGGATTTTTGCCACTTCACTCTGCACTTCTCTCTCCTGCCACCCTGTGAAGAAGTGCCATTTGCCATGATTGTAAGTTTCCTGAGGCCTCCACAGTTATGCAGAACTGTGAGTTAAACCTCTTTCTTCATAAATTACCCAGTCTCGAGTATTTCTTCATGGCATAAGTAATGAGGAGCTAAATGTTAATCACCAAGACAATGGGGAAAATGTCTCCAGGTCATGAGAACGGACTAACACACTGCCCAATAGTATTGTTTTGAAGATTAAATGAGATGATATGTGTAAAAGTGCCATGAACAATGTCTGACATATAGTGAGAATGATTTAGTGTTGGCTGTTATTATTATGAAGCTTGAAAGTATACAAATATATAAGAGTCCATGTGCTTCTCAGTAATAGGTAATTTTATCAACACACAGCTGCAGGGTCAGCAGGCTTTTAATACCTTTTGTTCAAAGGATGCCTATAACCGTTCAGTTCCTCTCTGAAAAGTGTGCTGGGAACCACCTTGATTCTTACACTTCTTAATAATCATGGTTTCCATAGGCAACAGTGCTGTCTGCAAAAGGATTATGTCTTTGAGTCTGAAACCAATTGACAAATTGTTTTGTTCCCAATTCACACTAACTCAAACAACAACTAAAGAATTGATTATGAGGAGTAGGAGGAAGCAAGGCATCATGATTCGGTCTGTGACTCAGAAAATACATTTTGAATCTGTGAAAACAAAGTCAAGATTTTAGCTAAATCCATGTGGTTGTCAAAATGCTCAGGCCAATAAACCTTTCTTATTTTCCTGCTTTTATCCCCATAAATTTTCAAGATAATTGCCTTATATCTTTCTATCTTCTCTTTATTAGGATGTGAAGAACCATTAACTGTCTTTTGGCCAGTTGCCATTCTGTGTCTCTGTCTCTCTCTCTCTCTCTCAATCTCCACACACACACACACACACACACACACACACACACATGCACTCTCTTAACTCACTCTGCCACCTTTTTTACTCATGCCTGTTTCATTCTGGGATGGGAAGGATGGGGATATGAATGTAGTACTCCTTAAGTTTATCCTCTGTGACCCTTTCAGGCCTTAGCTAAGATGAGAGATTTGCTGACAATTAGATGAAAACAAAGCATTTGTGAGGCCTGAGGTCACAAATTGTACCCAGAGAAATGTGTAAAATTATAAGGAAAATACTGGAAAAAAAGAAATTTGTAACTCCATACCTTAACCCTAAGGAAATTGGGATCATTTTCTAAATATTGCCTTAGGTACTTAGGGACATGAGAGCCATTTCAAGCTTCTGTGTCTGTGTTTGAAACCAGAATTTAGGAGAAAATAATATGTAATTTATGGTGTACAGATTAAGAGGCAAGAGTCCTTAGTTCTAACATCAAAAGTAAAACTGCTGTAATATGAAAACATTATCTTCACAATAGTGCTGTGTTTTGCATTGTCAACCCTACCGATATATGGTAAATATGAGCAAAAGTCCTTAAGATTCACTTTCCTTATTTAAAATAATGTTACCAATTTATATGATTGAGAGCATTATATCAATTTTCTATTGTTGCATGAGAAATTACCACAATCAGTAGCTCAAAATAATGTTGACTTATTATCACACATTTCTGTAAGTCAGAAGTCCAGTCAGACTTAACTGATTTTTCTGTTTAGGGTTTCACAAGACTAAAACCAAAGTGTCAGCCAGGCCATGGGCAGGAGCTCAGTGTCCCCTTTCAAGCTCATGTGGTCATGAATTCATTTTCTCAGTTCAGTTGATTCTAAGACCCCCTGACTTTCCATTTCCTTGCTGGTTGTCAGCCAGGGGTTGCTCTCAGATCCTACAGTCTACCCATTTTCTTCTCATGTGACCCTCTCCATCTTTAAAGCCACCAATAATGCATTGATCCTTCCCATGCTCTGGATCCATGCTCCAGTGTCTCTGACCCAGATTAAATGATTCATATGATTAGTTCAGACCTACCTAGATAATCCTCTGTCTTAAGGTCAACTGATTTGAGGTCTTAATTACATCTGTAAAATCCTTTTGCAGAAGTAGAAAGATTAGTATTTGACTGAATAACTAAGAGAAGTTGTATGTACAGAAATGGCCAGAAATATTGAGGGCCGTATTAATATGATGCCTATTATGAGAATCAAATGGAACAAAGACCATAAGGCTATAAAGCCATTGTAACAACACTCCTGGAATATATAAACACTCAGGAAGTTTTTGTTTGCTATCATCATCATCACCAATGTCATTATAATTACCATCATCAGTAGAAGACAGGGAGCAGTGGCACCTTCAGTCTACTTTGGCTGAAATGCAACAGAATTGAATAAGACAAATGAGCTTTCATTGGTGTTCTTTCTTTATCAAATATAATTCCTATAAATTATCAGTTTAAGTAGAGATATATGGAAGCAGATACAAATCCATTGCACATTTTCTTAAATTTTACTTAATCATTAATGCTCAGCTTAAGTGCAAGCACCTTATCTAGAAAGCTCTAACTCATACTACTTTTCTTTTTTCCTTAATTAGGGAATTCTTGTATACTTTTAGCTCCATTTTATTTCACTATATTCTGTTCTCTAAGTAGTATTTAGACTCCTTAAGGATAGAAATCAATGTCTATAATTCCTAGGAAATGTCCTGGCAAAGCAATGGTGCTCTGGAATTATTTGTTCAATAAAAAAAATCAATGGAAATGTGAGAAAACATATGCTTTCGTATATTATGTTACCTAAAACTAAAGCAAAAAATGAAAACTATTGATGTAGTATAATATACAAAATATGTTGATGAATTAGAATTTTGGTAGAAATTATAATAACTGTTGTTATTGCTCCTGTTATCATCCTTAGACAGGTGCAAATGCAGGCATGTATTTGGCGTAAAAGAAATCCAGTGTATGTATCGAGGATGTCCTGCCAGGCAGGCGAGTTGGCTATGGCAACACAGCGTCTAGGAACTGATAATATTTAGATACCCATGAAAACAGTCTACATTAGGAAGTACGGCCTTAGTCATAGGTGTTTGGAAGCTGTCCAGGTGCGAGAGACTGACAAGAACAAGATGGTGTCCCAATCCTAAAAAGAGAGAAAACTAACAAATAGATTCCAGCAAAGGTAGAACAAGTTAAAAAATAAACTTCCATAGCAGGATATGGGAATGGAATTCCTAGGTCAGAAATAAGGGTGGACACATGAAGGCTATGTCTCCTACCTGCAAGTAGAATAGACTCCATTTCTGGAGAAGGAAGTAGATTCAGCTGTTAAGTTGAAAAAAGTCCAGAGTCAGGAAGATCCTAAAAACAAGACATCAGAGTTAAGATTTTCTCCCACTAGCATACATAAAAGAAAGTAAGTGAACTGTTGTACTATACAACTATGCCCCAGTGTAGATCCAGGTTAATTTTGGACATGATAACTCTGAGACATAAGCAATATTTTTGTTTTGCAGTTTATGAGGAAGAACTGGGAGAGCCAAGACATAAATGCAGAAAGGAGCATTTATGATCACCTAACTAAAGCTCCAAGTATTAATGATGACAGGAACTGCCATTCAAACATATTTTTAGACTGGACTAGCTGACTTTCTATTCTAACAGTACACTATGTAGCAATGTGAAGTTTTATCCGTATAGGATTTGAATAACAAAAATATAAAATTTGTTCTTAATCATTCCCTTTGAAAAAGTTTTACACCCAGATTAATTAGGGACCAAGAACGATGATTCTTAGCTTAAAGGTTAGGGAAACTCCTAGACATTAGGACAAGTCCAAGTGGTCTTACTACAATTCAAAATTAAATTTTACCATGTATACAAAATGCTGTAGCAGTCATTCTTATAGGCATATTACAGAATAAATCTTGTTACTTAAAACTTGTGTGTATATACACTTATACACACATATATATACAATGTGTATATATGAATACTAGCATATATATAACTTAGATATCATTTGTTTTGATTAATACACATAACTTACTACTTCGTCTCTTCTATATATAATACTTAAAACTAATATTTTCATAGGTTTATTGAACCACAGTAGAATTAGTATAGTCTTTACAGTGAAAGAATGTGGATATAGAAGGATGAGTAAATTAAGGATTATCCTTCAATCTCCTCTTTGTTATCTGTCCAAATGTTTTTTGTCTTCTAAGCATTATCTTAATACATTCTAACCCTGAATAAATATAACACTATGGAGAGAATAAGGGTCAGGGTAGTGTTGATGGCAGGTTTTGTTTTTAATGTGCGAAAAGATTTATTTGTGGAACTGTAGTTGGAAGGAAACTAACTGAAAAGTAATTTCCCAAAATGGGCAGATCTGTGCTTATGTGTTTTTAAAAAAATTTGATTTCTATTAGAAACTCTAAGACATTACTTTGTTTCATTAAGATGTCATAATGATGGTAATATTTCCTGATTCTTTTATTGCAGATATACATTATTAACAAAATCATGAACTATGTGAAAAAAGAAAAAGACTTAGAATACATTTTTATAGGCCGGAACAGTAGGAATCTGCACTGAAAAGCCCTCGAGTTATTCAAAATTATGAAAAGAAACAAAAAAGCACTTATGTAGCTTATGTCTCTGCCTACTTACATCTCTGACTGCCTATTTAATGTTTTTTTTTGTTTTGTTTTTTAAAAAAGCATAATGTTTTGTAACAGATACCTGGGGAGAAAGAACTGCAGCATTACAAATGTATGGTACTATAATTCACGACTGATGCCTCACAGCCCAGTAAAAGAATAGCAAGGCTTCTTTTGATGCTTCAAGTCCAGACTAGTTTTTCACCTGTTCCTTTGGCTCCTTTTTTGATGGATATCAAATATCCACAAAATTCAAGGCTGTCTTCGTCATTGTCATCATCATCAGTTCTTTTAATTTTCCTTTCATTTCTAGTGAATTTTAACAGCTTACCATTATAAATATATAACTATTTACTTAAAATATTAAATGTATTGAACAGCTTTTTTTGCCTTACATATACTAAAGATATGTATGACTATAAAAATATGTTGCATTTTTTAAAAAGGAAAACTACTTTTGAGAGTAATAGCACTGGAAAACATAAAAAATGTGGTTTCCAATTTTATCTTTTAAATAATAAATAAGCTAAAATGCCTTCTTACCCAAAATATGTGTGTAATAAGAAGAAAAAGGTAATTATTTGCATTTATGATGACTGTGGTGGCCAAGTAGAATAACATTTACATTTAGAAGTAATTCTGATGTCATAAAATTGTCTTTTATAGATTACTGTAGTAGAGAGCATAAAATACATTGTTACTGCAAAACATTTGTGTTTCATACTTACCAACTAACCATAGTATTCTTTAACGAAACTAATCGTGACTAATTACTCTTCTCTAATAGTTTACATAGCTTTAAACAATTTTTATTGGTAAAGAATGTGGTCTCATATTCTTTTTGCTGCTTTGTCAGTATGAACACAGATTAAGACCCTTCAGGCCTTTGAGCACGGAAGTGAAATACTTCACCTTGCAGAAGATTCTTTGATTCTGCATTTTAATGTTTCTACTCATATGCAGAATGAACTACAAACATAGGCTAATAGTATGATAAGGATGCATCAAAATGACCAGTCTTCATGGAGATATTTTCACTAATTGTGGCATGAGATTTTTCTCCTGTGAATCAAAAGACTGCAAATTAATGCAGGAACAGAAAACCAAATAGCACTTGTTCTCGGTTATAAGTGAGTGTTAAACAACAAGAATACATGGACACAAAGATGGGAACAATAGATATCCGGGCTGACTTGAGAGGAGAAGGTGGGAGGAGGGTGAGGGTTGAAAAACTGCCTTTTGATAGTTTGCTAAGAATGATGGTTTCCAGCTGCATCCATGTCCCTACAAAGGACACAAACTCATCCTTTTTTTATGGCTGCATAGTATTCCATGGTGTATATGTGCCACATTTTCTTCATCCAATCTGTCACTGATGGACATTTGGGTTGATTCCAAGTCTTTGCTATTGTATCACAAGAACAGAAAACCAAACACCGCATGTTCTCACTCATAGGTGGGAACTGAACAATGAGATCACTTGGACTCGGGAAGGGGAACATCACACACCGGGGCCTATCATGGGGAGGAGGGAGGGGGGAGGGATTGCATTGGGAGTTACACCTGATGTAAATGACGAGTTGATGGGTGCAGCACAGCAACATGACACAAGTATACATATGTAACGAACCTGCACGTTATGCACATGTACCCTAGAACTTAAAGTATAATAATAAAAAAAAATAATAAAATAAAATAAAATAAAATAAAAAAAGAAATTGAGAATCCAAATGCATTCTTAAAAAAAAAAAAAGAAAAACTGCCTTTCGGGTACTATGCTCATTACCTGGGTGACAAAATCATTTGTATACTAAACCCCAATGACATGTAACTTACCCGTCTAACAAAACTACATATATACCTCCTGAACCTAAAATAAAAGTTGAGAAAAGGAAAATAAAATGACTGAAGTCCCCTCTACAAATGCATGTATTTTTATCTGAAAAAATATATTCAATATAATATATAAATTATATATGCATATATTATATATATACACACACATACACACGCGCACACACACACATACACAAAACACTATACTAACACAGTATCAGTTATCATCAGGTTATTTTGCTTTGTTCATTTTTAGGAGCATTATGTAACAATGAGGTATGTTGGGTTAATGCACGTGGGGTATAACAAGTGAAAGTGAAACTTGGCATTTGACATTTCCCAGGGAGGCTCTGACAGTTCAGAGGCCAGCAGTAGAAGGGGAAAACACTTATATATTTTGCAGAGGCCTGGTACTTGCTAAGTGCTTCAAAAAATGTTTTTGGGATGAAAATGATTGAATCTTGACAATCAGTTATCATTTTTTCTTATAGCCACACATACTTATGCTTCTCTCACCTCTTGCCAGTTAAAGGCTCTCTGTGATCTTTGGTGTAAAGATGGAGATATAAATACCTACATTACTGGGTTGTGATAAAAATTATTTGAAATAAGATGCATTTAAAATATGCCCAATAAGCTTTTATAATCCCATTATGCAAAGGTGGGAAATTATGTAGCATTGTTTTTGGCATCGTCTTCAACAAACATTTCCCCTTCATTCAATTTCTTTTTTACTGCCCGTAACTGCTATGTGAAATAGAACCTCGGCTTTCCTCCTGTTTGTGGTCAAAAATATATGTTCACCTAGGTTCCCAGGGGTATTTAGTATTTTATATTTTTTTCCTTATTTGCAAGGAAATTATTTAAGAATACATCTGAAAATGCTGTATTAAACCAGAAGCTTATTTCTATAAAGACCAGACTACTTCATTTTATTCTGTATTATCACTTATATTATTTAGAAAGTTGAAGTGATATTTGTTCTGTATATTTTAAATGGAAACATATAATACAGATAACTTGGAAATTCAAGTGCACTATCAGAATTTTACTTACAGTTATAAATAACTCTCATTAATTACTGGGCAGTCTTCATACCACATGATCATATTTTCAAGTGCAACCATCTTTTCCTATGAACCATTGCTGTGGCATACAACATGTGGGGTAAAATTACATCTTTTAAAAGTCTGTCAAAATCAAGTATATAGCCCCTTTCAGAAATAGTCACGCTTTAAGTGTAAAGGGTATTTTGTACATAACCAAAATTATACCCATGCTAGGTATTAAATGCCTTTTTCAAATTTCTTAAGCATTCATGTAGATTATTTTGTCACTATGCACTATATTACTCTTACAATTACATATTTTATTTATTTGTATAAAATTATTTGCTAATAGTTTTTAATGTACCCTTTAAGAAAAATAGACTCAAAAGTGAGGTTTGTGGCCGGGCGACGGTGGCTTCACGTCCTGTAATCCCAGCATTCTCATAATGGGAGGCCGAGGCTGGGCGGATCACAAGGTCAAGAGATCTGAGACCACAGTGAAACCCCGTACATCTACTGAAAGATATATGTTGAATGCTATAGGGCACTTATTAAAATTATTACGTATTTTTATAATTGCATACTAATTACATAATCTTTCATTATTATATAATCTTCAGGCTCTGCCAAGGAAGCCAACTCCCAATTATTCACACTGAAAGAAAAGAGTTAAGTAACATGTTTCAAACTTATTTATTTTTCTTATATTTACATAAAAATAATAATGAAGGTAAATGATGATGATCTCAATCAATAAGTGAAACTACAAAAGACTAGTTATTTTCTATTATCTAGAAAATGGAATTTTAAATCCTATTTAATCTTAGAGAATGCTATTCATATTTTCATGTTACAAACGAGGAAACACAATTGATTGGGGTCAGATTACTCAGTTAAAAGTGACAAAAACTGAGACTCACATCCATTCTGTCTTATTCCATCCTCATGCTCTTAACTACTGGACTTTGTCACTTGTTCTTTGTTCTTTTTTTCTTCACTCTTTTTAAAAACACCCTAACTTTGGAGAATCCTAGGACACTAAAAAGATAACTCTTACTATTTCAGCAAAAAAGTACTCAGGTGTACTGAAAAATAAGATGATTGAACTGGAGCCGACAAAGTAAACAAGCCAAAGAATATAGCATATTATCTGTTGCTCAAATATATACTCGGCCGCAAGAAGAAAGAGGCAAAATGTAAAAATGATTTTCAGGGGAAGAACAAATTATAAGTTGCATTGATCTGGAGCAGGCATACACACGAAAGAAAATTGTGGCAAGTAAAACCTGCCATGAAATTAAAGGAAGAGAAATAAAACTGGAACAAAAGTGGCATCAAAAGCATCTTTTTCTTGTTACATTAGTGAGCATTGATTTTTTTAAAATATAATTTATATCAGTGGCTTCAATAAGCCTGCCTCAACTAAAGCAGTTTTTTTTTTTTTAAGATGTGCAGGCATTGTGTATGACAAAAACAGCTCTGAGTGTATGGAGTCCTCATCAAGGTATTGGCTGAGAAATGTTTTACAGCAGGAGATTTAATCTTGTGTATAAGTTGACACGCCTCCCTTTTAGTGCTTTTTGTGTCGGGTTTTTGCTGAATTGTAAGCCATACACAATAATTCATTCTCTTTAACTCAACATTTCTTAATAGCGTGACTTTCAATACTTTGAATTCATGATTGCTGCTATATAGTTATATAGTTGAGACCTATGTGCATAATTAGAAGGTATGTAGAAAAGGTGCAAAGAAAAACTAAATTGAATATGTTTTTCTTTCTTTCTTTCCTTTTTTTTTTTTTTTTTTTTTTGAGATGGAGTCTCACTCTGTCGCCAGTCGCCAGGCTGGAGTGCAGTGGCACAATCTTGGCTCACTGCAACCTCCACGTCCCGGGTTCAAGTGATTCTCCTGCCTCAGCCTCCCAAGTAGCTAGGATTACAGGCACCCACCACCATGCACAGCTAATTTTTGTATTTTTAGTAGAGACGGGGTTTCATCATGTTAGCCAGGCTGGTCTCGAACCCCTGACCTCAAGTGATCCTCCCGCCTTGGCCTTCCAAAGTGCTGAGATTCCAGGAGTTAGCCACTGCGCCTGGCCTAAATATGTTTTTCTCAATTTCTAGCAGAATTTGTCAGATTTACCAAAACTCACTGATTAAGCATTCTTGAGGGATATACGATGTTAAAAAAAAAAAAATGTATTTGTGCCTATAACTTTCTAAAATTTGTTAAGAACCACTTTCGTTGGTACTATATGATGTCATCTTGCCCATATGTCAAATTATGAGTGGTCTCCGAATTTGAAGAGCTTCCACTATTCTGATTCCATGTTGTTTTTTATAGCATTTGATGAAATTTCAAATATTTTTAGAGAAAAAAATATTAACTAAGAAAATGTTTGACCTATTAATTCTCATCCAGTCAGGCAAAAACCTATTGCTTTTAAAATTTTGCACTAGGTAAAAATCGTCCACCACTAAAATGTACAAATGTTTCAGTAGCTTAAAATACAGCAGGCTAACATGCCATAGAAAACAAAAAACAGTTCTTTGACAATGAAGTTGTTCCTAATGGCCAATGGTTTGGAGCTTGCCTGGGCTGCATTTGCTGGATTCTGCCACCTATTGTGATGTCATATGCGTATTAGAACACTTAATCTTGGCTTCCTCATCAGTGAAATGGGCAATATTGTACTTCTCAGGATTGTTGTGAAAATCAAATGAGATCATGTATATAGAATTCTCAACTGTCTATCATAATAAGGGTTCAGTAAATTGAGTTTTTATTAATATTGTACTATAAAGATTTCAGTTTGTCTTAGTAATACCAAAACTCTCTAGACCTTAATTATTAGTTTTATAATTTTGTTTTAGCATTCTATATATTTAATGCCTTTTTGAGCAAAGAAATACTAAATGTTTGTTCCTATCTTGGTAGCATGCTGAATTTGAATCATAACACAGTACTAAAATTGTCTCATGCAGGTAAATAGTCATAGCCCATTGCCATCTGAGCTGTTCTTATTATAATATATGGCATTAACACCCCTATAATTCAAAGATAACACTACATTTGTTGATGATTATAATCTTTTTTATGAGGTAACATCTGGAAAAATCAGTGTGTGTGCACTAGGAACAAAAATACTGTCTGCACATAACCATTAAAAATATAAGTGATTTGGCTTGTGGCATCTGGTGCAATTTGCAAATAAGGTTTATATTTCTGAATTAACTTTTTTAAATTATGAAATATTATTAACATATTGAAAGATATGCAGAATGACATACCCCCCTAGACTCCCCAACTACATTTACTTAATATTAAAATTTTTCAGCATTTAGTTGATTCATTTTGAAAAAAAAAAAAATTACAGTTTTGTTGAAACTTCCTTTTCACGTCTCCTTATCCTGATTTCCCTCCTTAGAAGTAATTAGTTTACCTAAGTTGATAAATTCCTGTTTATATTTTTATTATTTTACTGCATCTACAGGCATCCATAAACATAGTATTCCTTAAACATTGAGGCATTTGTGTCTTATTTATATCAAATGTACCTTATAAATATGTACACATATTGTGTATCAACAGATAAAAGCTGACCCTACAGAATGACATACATATTCCTACATTTACTTGTTCATTTTGTACATTTTACTTTTTGGATTTAGATTTTTATCTGAAATCTGTTTATAAATATTGTGAAGTAGGTTTCAGATTTTACTTCTTTTTTCAGCAATAAGCTTACTGTCCCAACATACTTACTAAAGAGGACATTGCTTCACCACTGGTTTCTAATATCTACACTGTTGTACAGCAGGTTCCCATGTAGGCATGAATCTGAGCATTCTCTTCTTTTGTGTTTATCCATAAGTAAAATTAAAGATATTAATCATCAAAGCTTTGTGATATCTTGATATTGAGTGGAGGAAACCCTGCATTACTGGTCTTAATCTTCTTAACTGTTTTCTTGGCCCCTCTTGGCTCTTCATACTTGTCTCTGAATTTTGGTATGGATACACACAGGTACACACAAACCACAAACCTTTAAGAATTTTAATTAAAGTTTCACTGCATTCACAAATTAATTTGGGAAAGGCCGACATCTCTCTGATACTGAGTCTCAGTATTCAGGAACATGCTATATTTCTTCATTCAAAATATACTATATTAAATTAATTTCTATTTGTACAATTCCTAGCTAACTTACAGATTTGAAGAAGAAAGGCTTGAAAGGTTTTTTGGTGTGTTTTCTAATTCGTAGTTATCATTGTGACTTTTCAGCAGTAACAATGAAATAAGGTGATAGGAATGATATTTTTGAAGTGCCAAAAGTAAAAAAAAAACTATCACTCCTCAACGATACACTCTATGTGTACCATATACAATTTCAAACTCAGTGTTTTAAAAATAAGAGCCAAATTATTAAAGAAAAACTAATTGATATATGTACCAGCAGATGCTCATAAAGAGAATTTTGAAATGATGTAAAAGAAAAGTGATTTCAGGTAGAAATTATGAATTTCAAGAATAAATAAGAGGATTGAAATATGCTTTAAAAAGATAAATTTGATTATGTATGAAAAACTAATATGTTATTTAAAATAATATAGAAATAAATACATATATATAAAACAGTAGCATATGCATATATATATAAACCAGTAGCATATGCATCAAAGGAGATGAGCAGTGGATGGAATTAAAATGTTCTAATGTTGTAATGTCTTTTTTTTTACAAAGAAAGTAGGTACAGGTTTCAACTTTAGACTTCAGACTTTGATGAATTAAGTATGCTAATTAAAATTTAATTACCAAGTTAAGATTTTAGTAAGCTAGAGAGAGAAGGAACAGAAAAAGAGTATAATTTCTAACCTAGCAGGAAGCAAAACATTAAAAGAGAAGAAAAAATATATTTGGCAGATTTAAGAAAGAGGAAAGAAACACACAGACCATGAAGGACAAATCAAAAAAACAAGATAAGACCGTAAGAATTAAATTAAAATATATCAACAATTATAATAGTTATAAATGGACTAAATTAAAAGGCAAATATTATAAAGTAATAGGAAACATATATATATATCAAATATGTATATATCAGGGGAAATTATTAAAAAGAAAACATAACTGGTTATGTTAATATCTGAGTATGAGAGTAAGGCCCAAAAAACCCTGCTAGAGACAGAAGGTAACTTCATAATGATAAAAGTTTCAATACACCTCTAAGTTGTAATGATTTGCATTTTTATTTTTGATCTGCACCCAAGAACTGCAGAATCACATTCTTTTCAAGCACATGAATTCATCTAGGAGAATTTATCATACAAAGACTCTTATTTCAAAAAACTTTAAAATATAATGTTTGATCTCTATTTAATCCCTAAAGAAATAAGAAACAGCTTGTATATAACCAATGCTTTAAGGGAGAATTTCAAATGGGTATTGGAAAAATATAATTCAATGATAATAAAAAATCTTACGCATTAAAATTTGAGAATGTAGTTAAAACAATACTTGGACATAAACTTAGCACATGTTAGTAAAGAAGGTAGGCTGAAATTTAAGGAGCCAAGCAAGTATTTTTTTAAAAGAAAGATGACGAAAAGAAAACCAGTCCCAAAGAAAACAGCAGGAGAAAAAAGTATAATGGAAACAATGAAATAGAAACATTCCAGAGTGAGGCAGGGAAAAAAAAAAGAGAGCCGGAAGTTGATTCTTTAAATAATGGCAATAAATTTAGCAAACCTCTGATTTAAATAATAAAAATGGGAAAACTCGCAGATTAATAAAATTCACTAAGGAGATTAAACTACGGGTATTAAAATAATTAGTATATTATATTAAGGAGATGTTGCAAATCATAACCTATCTTTTCTACTGAGAAAATTCTAGACCATAATGACTTCACTGACATGTTATGTTATACATTCAAACAATAAATGCCAATGTTTACACAAACTATTCCAGAATATAGAAAAGGGGTAAACCATTCAAGGGTTCATTTTATTGAAGCTACATAAACTGGATGTCAAAACCTGAGGAGCGATGCATGAAGGGTAAATTACTGAATGCTACTGTGCATAAGCACAGATGCAAAAATTCCTAAACAATGAATAACAATAATTTTAAAAAGGATATATCTCATGGAAAAGTTAGATTTATCCCAAGAATACAAGGTAATTTAGTTTAAAAATCCATAAATAACCTCATTTCAAGGACTGAAAAAGAAGAAAGTGATTTTTCTTTAACTTACAGTTATTTTGAGGACTATGTGAAACCATCCAGGTACAGAGCTTGTTAAGTTGAATTGCCATTAAAGAATTATTCTTGTTGGTTCAGACTACTATTGTCTGCCTCTGCTGTGTTTTTGTTTGTTTGTTTGTTTGTTGTTGTTAAAAAAAATCCCAAGTAAGGTGTATTGTGAAGGCTTTGATTAATTTCTTTAGCAATTGCTGCTTTAAATTGCATTCACTTAAGCATCTTTCAAATCTCACAGATTAAAAATCTTGATGAAATAAAAGGACAAAATCTTCTAAACAAGCAGAGAAAAAAATTAGAAGAGCCCTCTGGTGAGCACCCAGTGAGGAAATCCTTCTAGTATTTTACTTTTACACGGATTTCTATTTTATTTCATATAAAGACATCTTTTGAAAAGCACCCCTAAATGGAAAACACATTTCTCATTTTGGTCAGTACAATCTATAATCTTGCTCTGGATATAAAATATCTTTGATTTTACAAGGGGTTATATGCCTGAGTCAGTTCATTAGCACCCAAGCCAACATAAATAAAAGATAATCATTTATACTGCATCTTTATAAAACATTATTTCACAAGAATTTCAATTAGCATTATAGTAATAATCTCATGGAATTTTGCAATTCTTAATTAATAATTGAGCCTTACTTTATTTCCCTGACAATAAAGTAAGCATAGTGGTGCCTTCACTGGATCTTTGTGAGGATTAGGTGAGATAAATGTACTTCAGCAGCTTTTCACTGGTTACCAGTATAGATGTGGCCATGCATCCATTAAAGTTAATTTTTTTTTTTTTTTTTTTTTTTTGAGACGGAGTCTCGCTCTGTTGCCCAGGCTGGAGTGCAGTGGCGCGATCTTGGCTCACTGCAAGCTCCGCCTCCCGGGTTCACGCCATTCTCCTGCCTCAGCCTCCCGAGTAGCTGGGACTACAGGCGCCCGCCACCACGCCCGGCTAATTTTTTGTATTTTTAGTAGAGATGGGGTTTCACCGTGTTAGCCATGGGGTTTCTCGATCTCTTGACCTCATGATCCGCCCACCTCGGCCTCCCAAAGTGCTGGGATTACAGGCATGAGCCACCGTGCCCGGCCCCATTAATGTTATTTTGTTTACTAACCAAAGTCTGAAATTCTAGACCCAAAGAAATAACTTGAAAATTATTCTCCTATTCACAAATCATTTAGGAGTAAGTAAATTATGACAAACCAGGGCCTTTCCTATAAGAGCCACCCCAAAGCCTGGTTTTTATGTGTCAAAAACAAAATGTTGAAACACATACCTTACAAGGTCTCTAATATATTTGGTGTAGTTTTCTTGAGGCTAATCTCTATATATACGTCTTCCAAACATGTTACTTGCCTATACAAATAATTCTTTTTGAAACACTAATACTATACATTTCTTCTTTCCATGCTTGTGTGCTTAGCAATTTCACTTTTTAAATTTCTTTATTCTTTCATATTTATTAAATCTATTACATAATATTGATTTTTGCTTTTGCGACCAATTGTTCTAATAACTTCATTTAGTTTCTTGCTATGCCAATACTTTTCTCCTACTACTTTACTTTCTATTTTAAATACTCAAGATTTGCTTTTTCAATTTGTCTTTTCAATTTTTTTTTGTCTATTGAATGCTGCTTTGCTAATATTGGGTTTTCTACAAATATTAACTAATGAGTGGATATGTACCTTTTCAAAGTAAGGTAGTACTAATGTATTAATATTTTGAAGATTATTAGATGCCAACCACTATTCTGTTTTATATAAATTACAAGATAACTACTCATTTTTTTACAACGATTTTGCAGATGAGAAAACTGAGGCATAGAGAGAGAAAGAATTTGCCAAGTAACTAAGTGACAAATCCATGATTAAAACACTAGAATTTTCAGTTTGGAAATCTTACTATTAACAGTTTCAGCCTATTATATATCTAATTTATCTTCACTATTTTTACATGTATCTTGGGCTAAATATATTTTAAACATTTAATGGATTATTTTGTGTAGATTTTTTTCAGGTATCATGATATGTAATATTTGTAAATAAAATCTATGAACATTTTTCTTCCTAGGAATGGCATATTCTTTATAAACTTCAACTTGGTTTCAGTAAAACTTGTGATTAAAAACTATTTTCCTATAATCAGCATTCTAGTTTAAAAAAGAAAAACAGAAAACTTCGGAGTTTTCCATGTAAATAAAATTAGCCTATCTGAATTTACTCTGTAATAGAGTTTTACTTAATTAGATATGTGGTATCTGTCTTTAAGAATAAGGGGAATATGACATTCTCATAAAATATGTGAAACTCTGTTTCAAAATCCACAAAGGAATATGTGTGAGATGCTACATAAATATCTCACAATTACATGTCAAATGTATAACAACACATTGTTCTCATACATATTTTGCGTGATAAAATAAAGCAACATTAGAACCCCAGCTGGAAGAAAACCTATTCTCTCCCTTATTAGAATACAATGTTGTTACGCAAATGATCTGTTTGAAATGACAGTAAGTGTAGAAATAACCATTGCTGAAACCTTATTTAAAAGCTGTAAGTAGTAAAAGTCTTCAGTAATTTTTCTTCCCCAATATTTCTTTCATTAGTCACGGATGTAAGCCAAAGTCTAAAACACAATACTATTTTAGATCATGAAAGTGGCTGACTAAGGTTTTCTTTGCCAATATATCTAATAGAATATTTTATTTTGTAACAACGTATGAGCCGTTATTTTGTCTATATTTGTAAACAGACAACTACTCAAATTGTTGGCCAACATTGATTTAGGATACACTTAAAAAATTATTCCCAAAAAATGTATGAATTCAATTTCACTAAAATATAGTACTTAGTTAATGCATTAGAATGTCTCTAACAATGATATATTATGTGATGCATACCTATGTGTTGTTATTCAGAACTATGCGTAAAGTAACGTTACAGGTGTACAGTTTTAGGGAACAGACTTATTTTGTAAGTTTCCTGAGCTGAGCTGAGATTATGATAAACTTTTACGGTTAAAATGCATTCTACTTATAAAAACTCATCTATACAAGTAGCATTACACTGTCATTTCCAAGAAAGAAGGTAGTAACTTTTCCAAATGAATTTGATTGGAAGAAACCAGGAAATATGCAATTACTCAAACTGTCATTGGACTGGAACACAGGTTAAGACTTTGATATTAGTGAAGAATACCAGAGCTTTTTAGACTCATAATGGGTCAGAGCAATTTACAAAGTAAAATAATGAAAACAAAACCAACAAAAAATTTAATAAGAGGAAGGATGAAGTGCCTAATATGAAACCTTTGACATTTGTTTAATAAAAGGCATAGGTAAGGCTGAGTAATCAAGTTCTAAAGAAAATTACTCCATGATTTTCATTTGTGATGAAAAACCGCAAGAGATAAAATGTGTAAATTATTCACATTCTAGAATAGTATCTGTCATTTAATATCCTCAAAAATTACAAGAAGGTTGAAACTGTGATCGTAGTTAAGTCATAAATAATTTCACTCAGTTTTATATTAAATAGAGATGGACACCCTTTGGCGGTTAATTTTATTTCTAAAAATGTGTACTAAAGAGATAATAAGAGGTGAGGTTAAAGATTTATGTGCACAGATGTTCATTACAGCATTATTTATAATAGCCAAATGTTTAAAACAACTAAGTAATAAAAGAGACCTGGTAAAATAAATCATTGGACATTTCTAATAACATCATAAATCTATCCACCAAAATAGCATACTTTTAGGAATATTTAATAAAGAAAATAACTTGTTTAATATAATATACATATTTATATATAATTATATCATATTATAAAATACATTATAAAAGATAAAATATGATGCTGAAAATTATATACAATATACAAAGATATTTATGTGAAGGAAATTATGGGAAATGAAAAATTTTTTTAATTGTTATTGGGATTCTTTTTAGATTATGGGATTAAAAGAAACTCAAGATAATTTCCTATCCCTGTGCTAAACACTTCTATGACAAAGGACATATTCCTCATATATATGTGTGTGAGTATTTGCTGGGAAATACTGAAAACCAGCAAAAAGATCTAAACTACTGTACCTGCTCGTTGAACCAACTAAAAAATTTACTTACCAAGACTAACTGCTTACTCATAAAAGCAGAGTTTAAGACCTTCATGTTTTTCTACCCACCAATTTAGAATTATTATGTCATAAATTCTGCCTGATCCCACCTAATTCCCTTGCTTGCAAGACCCACCTCAAGATTACTCAGTTTATCACCTCAGATTCCATAGATACTTTGTTCTAATTTTTTATTTAGAATCATAAATTTAGCTTTGTTTCATTTAGCAGATTGTTTGATCTTTGCTTTAATAGCAATCTCTTGACAAAATTATGGATATTTTAATTTTCAAAAGTATTTTACAAATTTCTCCAATGGCCATGTGTTAATTTTATCAAAATTGTTTATTAAGCAAATAAAATGTTATATTCAGTGATTAAATATGACCCCTAATCATGAAAAAGACTGTTTCATAAGAGATTAACTTAAATAAACTAATATGTTTGGGAGGGTATGGAATATTTTTCAGAACATGTGATTTGATTACTTTAATAGCATATTTTTCCACTTTCTACTCCATTTTCCTTCTTCCTCTGTTCTCTCTCTCCCTCTCCCCCTTTCATTATTAGATTATAAAAACTCAATAAAAGTTCAGTTTAAAGGCTACCATTGTTTACACTTTTCAAACTGTCTTGTAGGAGTGCTTGGTACTGATTACATGAGGTATCAGGGAACTATGTGTGTGTATATGAACAAGAGGGAAAGAGAATGAGAAAGACTGTGCCTGTGTGTCTATGTCTGGATTTGATATTAGCCAAGGATCAGCAGAAAAATAGATATAAGTAATTAGTAACTATATTTGCCTGAATAAGTTAAACTGAATACAATTGGAAGAAAAAAAAAGCACAGTTTCACATTTGACAATGAAAGCTCATTTCACACTATTGCTATTATTATGTAAGCAAAAAAGGTGTATACTTTTGTTTTCCCTTTTTTCTGTCTGGAGGTGAGAGATGGATAACTTTTAAAAAACATATTCTGCAACAGTACATTTTAAATATAGATAATTTTTTAAAAACATACAGAAAAAATGTAAAATCTATGTAATCCCAATACTTCTTCATCTTTCTATTATGGTTAGAACATATAATTTAAAAAAGAGAATCCTCTCACTATCCAATCCCACAGACAGTTATTTTTAAAAGTTTTTATGTCTTTCCAGTTTTCATATGCATATACACAGACACACATTTTATTTTTTAAAAAAGGGTCAAATTGCACTTCCCCTTAGTAGTATATTTGTGAAATAAAGTCCTAAAAATGTATTACTAGGTTATAAGGTATGTACATACTAAATTTTGATGCCTGTGGTCCAATTACTCTTCAAAATATTTATACAAATTTATACTCTTACAAAAAAATAGGAATATGACTTTTCCTACATTGTGAATAATAATGGTTGTTGGCCATTTTTGTTGCGATGAGAGGCCAAAAATGTGGTATCTTATTTTATAAACTTGCATTTCTCTAAGTATTAGATTCTGAGTAGCATGTTTGCACTCTTCCATCTTTTTCATTTTCTTTGATTGCCTGTTCTTTTTTTTTTTTTTTTTTTTTTTTTCTAAGACAAAGTCTCACTCTCTCACCCAGGCTGGAGTATAGTGGTACAATGATCACTCATTGCATCCTCTATCTTCCCAGGCTCAGGTGATCCTCCCACTTCAGCCTCTTGAGTAGCGGGGACTACAGATGTGAGCCACCATGCCCTGCTAATTTTTGTATTTTTTCCAGAGACGGAGTTTTGCCACGTTGCCCAGGCTAGTCTCAAACTCTTAGGCTGAAGCAAACTGCTCACTTTGGCCTCCCAAAGTGCTGGTATTACAGGAGTGAGCCATTGTGCCCAGTGCATGCATGTATTTTTAAAAGCTTATAAAATTTGTACTAACTTAAAAATCCTAATATTGGTAACAATTAAAAACGAAACACTAACATTACTGTATGGATACATGTAGATTTAGAAATTTTTTAGTAAACATATTTAGTTAAGTTGAACCATGTGAAATTATCATTTGTAGGTAAAAATTTCAGTAGATATTGTCAATTTCATGTGGTTCAACCTAATGTATTCACCAGAAATTATACAAACAGTGTTAAGGTGAAATAGTTTATATTTATACATTTAATTGCATCAAATATTCTCACCAGTTTTTATTTCAAATATGTATTTCATACCATATAAATTTCCACATTAAATTGATTCAAAAACAAAATTGGTATGCAATGAGAAAAATTATATTCTGAAAGAAAGCATTCTTACTTATGTTTTGAGTTATTTCTCATATTATATTTGTATAGAATTTTTTAGTTTACCATTTCAAAATAATTGAAATCATCTTCATAGAATAATTATTGAATGACAGTGTACCACTTGAAAAAGTCATTAAATGAAGTAGATAATTTTTTAAACTTATCCATTACTATAATAATTAGAGTAATAAATACTTTTCATAGGCTTAATGAGAAGCTGTACCTCAGAACATGAGGCTAAGATTCCTAAAATACTAAAAATTTTTTAGGAATATGCATGGGTTTTCAAATTAAATAACGTATTTTAATAAATCTCTGAATCCAAATATTAAAGTAATTCAGGCTTTGAAAACTATTTTAAAAAATATTTCTAGCTGGGAAGCCTATATTTATTGCTAGATTTAATTTTAGGGTTTATTTTTTAACTGAATTAAAAAAAACTTACTTGTCAGAGTCATTCTAAGGTTTGTTTTCATGCTTCTTTAATGAGAAATGAATGCTGTAATCCAATTGCTTCAATGATTCACACTTTATAATTTGAAAGAATGATGCCTGATATTATCAAATAATCCTTAACAATCATTCACATAATTAAATGCTGTATTTTCCTCCTAATATAGCAGTCAGTAGTTTACATATGATTAGCAACAAAGCCCAAGCTCATATAGGTAATGATTACTATTATTAATCTCTTATACATACTGTAATTTTATATAAAATAAAAATTTAATTAGTTTTAGAAAATAAATACACTTCACCTTTTTGTAAAGAGATGGTGGGGTTCTAAATTCTAAATATTTTCATGAATAATCTACTTAATTATATAACTTTATTTCAGCAAGAAAATCAATTTGATCTTATAATTCAAATTCACTGTATAAAACTATTGAGATAATGTATTTTTAGAGCACAGAGCATAAATTTTGAAGGCAGAGACTATGTCTTTTTTATCTTACTTCTTTTGTTTTTATGTATTTTCTTTCTTCAATAAATATGTAATGAGTGCTTGCCACATGCTAGATACAGTGCTAGGAACAAAATATTCGAAGGAGCTCTCAGCCTTCTGGGAAGGCTGACAAATAGATCATGACAGTGCAACATGGAAAGCGAAGGGCTAGAGGACTTGTACCTCTTCTAGAAAGTGATACGTATGCTGAGCTTAACGGATAAGTAAAGATGTATCAGGATAAAAAGACAGAGCAAGACATTCTAGAATAAGGAGCAGTCTGTGAGAATGTATAGAAAATGAATGATAGGAAGTAACTGATTACAAATAAATTATATATAGATAAAAGATGAATATCTTTATTATTTCTAAGAAAGTGATTTGCATTTCATTAAAAAATTATTTTCTCTTGAAAGTGTGGTAGTTTCAAGTACCGTACTCAATTATTCATTCCCCTGTAATAATATTATACATCCATAACTTGGCATGGCCTCATGATGCGCAGTGTAAGTCCTCACCCCTTGACTATGGACTGGGCCATGTAAATCACTTTGGCCAATGTAATGCAGTATAAATTAAGAAAAGGCATGGAATGTTCTTGTGTCCAACTCTGTTTCTGCCATGGCCATAAGAAGAATATGGCCTGAGTAACCATATATTTAGAGAATAATGAGAGACATGTGGACCCAACTATTAGTCTGAAGTAAGCCCAGCCATGCCCAACCTAGATCAGACCAACCATATATATATACACACACATATATATATATACACACACACACATATATATATACACAAACACACACAACCTTCATACACAGGTATAAAAAAAATACATGCTTATTGTTATATGCTATTAAAATTTTGTGGTCTTTGTTATGCAATAATAGCTGAATAATACATAATTTTGAGCATAAATGCAACCATACTGGAAATCTATATAAATCTTCTGAATAAAAGAAAGTACTTTAATTCATCTGTGATAGTTTTTTGAGATTTAGATTTGTCTGTATTTATATAAATCATATTAAACTTTCACATAATTCCCCTCAAACTGCAAAAACAAACTAAGAGTTCCTGGTGCAAAAGGCTATATTTGGGCCGTTCAGAAATGGTATTTCATAGTCTTTATCAGGAGCATAAAACTAGCAACTCGAATGAGTTGGTTGATCTTAAACCCATGAAGTGACATAACGTGGCCTTGTCATCCCACGTGATGACAGAGGTTCAAATGTGAATCCTGATAAAACAAGAATTTAAATAACTGCTGCCTCATTTATTCATTAAAACCTCTTCCTGGAAAAAAAGAAACAAAAAAGGAAATTCAGTTCATTGCCCACACAGTACCTAATGAATCAGCCCAAATATCCCCAGCCAATCAACACAATTAGTTGCCAGACTTTGATTTGCTAATATATGACAGAGACTGGATCTTCATCTCTAAACTGCACCACCCCCCCAAAAAAAACCAACAAACCAAAACACGCTTCCAAATTTCCCTTCCTGGAGTTCCTTAAAGGTGTCCCCTTCTCAATATTTGTCCAAAATTCTTAATTTGGCATACATGCATCATTATAGGTGCTCAGTATTATGTTTCCATTCCCTAGACACAATTCATTTTTCTTCCTGTCATGCAAACGTTTTCAGAGTGAGGGGGACAAAGTCAAATCATAAGAGGTTTCTTCTCTATCTCCCTGGAGATTTATCGATGAAGTCTACCCTCCAGTTCTAAAGGTTTGGGGAGGGAAGGAGTGGATGATGAAAAATTAGTTAATGGTTACAATGTACATTATTCTATTGGAGTGATGGATATCCTGAAAGCCCTGACTTGACCACTACGCAAACTATGCATGCAAGAAAATTGCACATGTATCCCACAAATTTGTAAAGATAAAATACATAAATGAAATAAACAGGGAGAAAAGATTATAAAAAATGAAGGTTTGGGAAAAGCAAAAGTTTGCAGACTTCTATTGGGGAAATGCTAGTTTTACTCATTTATTTATTTTCTTATTATTTGCTTCTCTTGAATAGTAGATCTTATTTATGGCATGGAGTTGTCTACACAATGTGATTTTCAAAAACAAATTTCTAGAAAAGGGTTAGCCTGGGTTTTTAAGATTAGAATATTTAAAGTTGATTTTTTAAGGGGAAATTTCATTTATATTATGAATATTATTCACTTTTTTACTAATTTTTACTTTATCAGTTATTTTAGAAAACCATTACATATAAATATGGAGTTGAGAGTTACTGAGAGGATAAATTATATGCACACCTCTCTTAAAATGATTAATATAATTGTGGCATTTGGAGATGAAATGAAAGGGATACTAGAATGTAAATCAAATGAAATTTCTGTCTTTGTGTTACTGCATTATGTAAAAATGAGTAGACATATTTTCCTCAAATTTAGAACATATGTTTGGGATGTTCTGTTTTGAAATATTGGCTTGTCACTTACATAATTCTCACTTTAAGAACTTTATCAGACACCTCAAAGCATAAGGCTGTTTCTTTTGTAGCAAATGAAACTGATATATAGGGAAAGACCTGTACACCTGCTAAATGGGATGCCTTATATGCATAAAGATGCTACTGAGAAGCACAAACTGGTTTCAGATAGGCCCGCCCAAGAAACACTCACAAGGGCAGAAACCCTGATGACAGATAGGTTGCTCTTCACATGGACAACAGTGGGTAGCAAGAAGTATATATTTATTGTAAATGGTTAACTCTTTTGTCAAACAGCTACAATCTAGGTTTCAGAAAGAAGATCCATAGTTTGATTTAAATGGATGTTTGTTACAAAGAAATTATTAGAAAGCCACAGCTAGATTTGTTTTGGGGGTAAAAAATGATCATGGATAGCTTCAGTGATTTCAGTAAGTAAAATGTTAGTCACATGTGGTATAATACAGTGTTAAATATTCTCCCAAATCAACAAGTGTTTTTTTTGCTGTTTGTTTGTTTGTTTTGCATTTATTTATTTATTTATTTATTTATTTATTTATTTATTTATTTATTTTTGACTCTTCCAGAGAGAGTGTGGCTCTGTCGCCCAGGCCGAAGTGTACTGGTGTGATTTGTAACCTCTGTCTCCCAGGCTCAAGCCGTCCTCCCACCTCAGTCTCCCAAGTAGCTGGGACTACAGGCATACGCCCCCACACCTGGCTATTTTTTTGTATTTTTAATAGAAATGGGGTTTCACCATGTTGCCCAGGCTGGTCTGAATTTCTGAGCTCAAGTGATCCACCTGCTTTGGTTTCCCAAAGTGCTGGGATTACAGGCATGAGCCACCGCATCAGGCCTTCAACAAGTGTTTTATAGTTTGGTCCTGAAGGTATATTTTTTAATTTTTTAAATTAAAAAGAATATTTTAAGTATAACTGAATGTAATTATTCAGACCACTATTCTCAAGTTATTGGTTAAAAGAAATTCTCAATTTCATGGAGAAAAATGTACTGAGGGTACAGTATTTTGAAATTCTGTTTCATCCATGAATGCTGAGCTTCAGAGTCAGACAGACTTGAATTTGATTGCCAGCTGGGATGCATTCTATCTATGTGGTATTGGAATTTATGCCTCAGTTTTATCATTTTTAAAATGGGAATGAATACCCTACCTCTTGGGGTTATAAGCAGAACAAATGGCAATTATTAAGGTAAAAAATGTAGCACAGTGCCTGAAACGTCACACTCATTGAATATTAGTTACTATTAGTATTAATATAAAATTTAATTATAGCAGACATCATTTTTGCAGTGCCATATTTTCTAATTGAGGTTTTGGTTGGGTGGTTCAAAAAATAAAGCATTTTACATATTTTTTGGTCAAATATTATTCTCAGTCATTCTTTAACTTCTTTTCCAGTTTAATCCATTTAGGGAAAGTATATTATTTGCCACTATATTCTACAGGTTACCATACTTTTTTTTCTTGTGATGTTAATTAAAAATGTTTTTGAACCACACACTCATCTAAAAATCAGCAATCTTAATCCAGTGGTTCCCATACTATTTTCATCCTTATATTATTACTACATTTATTAAAACACATATCTATCTTTTACTATTATATTATCTCATACCATAGAAACTCCATGGGTTATTTTTTATGGCCCCAATGGGAGGGTATTTCTGAGTTAAGGGACTTCATATGTTAGGAAGTGGATCCAAGAAAGACTATATAAATATTTTTAGTGTCATTAAAATTTAAAAAATTGGTATACTATATTACATTTATATATTTAATATAATATTTCTGAATAGAGGAATCTGTATCTTATTATTGTTAATGATGGCATGATGGGAGGATATTTCGTTTAAATGTCTACCAATATCCCAAATCACCAGGTAAACTAATTGGCCCCAGTTCTTTCCTTAAAGCCTTTAGAAACTTGAGTACATTTTGGCAATGAGCAAAATAGAAAGGAAATGTCAGTGTGGAAATGGGTCTGATGCCCATTTCCCAGTTAGGCAGGCAATGAGTAGTAAATTGTTGGTGAGGAAAGCAATGGAAGATAAGGCTACAGAAGTAAGAAGAATCAAATTGCCAAGGGTCTGAAATCATGACCAAATGGTTTGGCTTCCAGTCAATAGCTAGTCCATTGTTTCTGGCATTTTATTCTTTAAACTGGCTGAGCAAAGAGATTAAAAATACAATCTACTGCCTCTTGGCATTAAGAGTTTGGCATACGTCACTTAGGATTGATGGAAGGGCAAAAGAGGATGCAAAAAAGCAACTTGTGGCATGGTGGCACTATGTCCCAGCAAAGAGGAATCATCTGTGCTTTGTGTAACTTTAGAAAACTGCCCATTATGGCATCACATGACACCTGTATCCTTAGAATTTGTCTTTTTATCTTTTTCTTTTAACTGTAGATTTTATTTTCTAATATTCTCCTCTGTAAGTCATGTTTACTATGCCTTCTGTTTAGAGGGTTACATGGTACCTGAATTTCTTGTGACATAAGCCACAAGAAATTTTATGTTTTTGGGTAAATTATCATCACCTCTATAAGTTTCTGCAGCTGTAATTTTGATGAAAAATAGTTGTTTCACTGAGTTATGGTAAAGATTTATAACTGAGATCAAGAAAGAGAAGGTGTCTTGCACAGTCCCAGGCATAAAAGGCAGTGCCAGCTCGACCCAAATGCCTTAGTGACAGATGCTCTGTTCATCCATGGAATTAAATGAATCCTTGTGACTCTTGGAGATTTTTCTAATCTATTTTTAGTATTTGCTCATTGTTTCATAGATAACTTTGGTAAATTATTTTTATTAAACAAGACAAAGGCTGATATAAGATTAAAATATTTTTCTTGCCTGATTACTCTGTCTGGGACTTCCAATACTATGTTAAATAGGAATGGCCATGAACACACTGAAAGGAACAACAGACACTGTGGTCTACTTGAAGATAGAGGGTGGGAGGAGGGAGAGGAGTAGAAAACATTACTAGTGGGTACTAGGCTTAATACCTGGGTAATGAAATAATCCATACAACAAACTCCTGTGATACAAGTTTACCTATACAACAAACCTTCACATGTACCTTGGACCTGAAATTAAAAGAAAAATTAAAGCAAATAAATAAATAAATAAAATCTTAATCTTTATTTTTACAGCTATGTGATATTTTTATTTTATACTCTTAAGAGTGCTGGAATTTTGGAAAGGTATCAAGAACATATTTTTATGTTCTTTCCCAAACTAAGGAGGGTATTTCCTTTAAGATTTCTATCACCAGAGAACATCAGTGTCCTAATGTCTTATGTAATTATTTTTCCCTCTAACCATGGATCTCTCTGGAGGCTTCCATTGTTGTGTCACTTGAAAATTCTACTCTGTACTTTCCCAAATGAGGAATAGAATGAGTTTAGAATTTTTTTCCAGAAGTTTTGGCATTCTCTGTCTTCATGTTTATTTGCAAGGAAGAAGCAAAATAAGTTAATTACTCTTTGTCTGTGTTGGTAACCTCCTCTAGCATTGCTGAGTCTTCATCAATGAGTTGGTAGCACAGCATGGCAAACTGCACTGTTTCCCTCCTTAGTTCAGGCCCTCTTCTAAAAATAAAAACTGGAAATTTATATTTTGTTAGACCCAGTAGAATTTTTTAATCATAAATATTTTAGGTGACTTTCATTTAACATCAGCCTAAAATGCAACATATTAAACTGTAAAAATGGTTTAAAAGACTGTTCTCTTTATCTTAGCATTTTAATTTCATTATAAATAAAATATACTAAAGACATCAAATAAAGGCTGGTAATCAAAAAGGACTGGCAATATAATTCTTTCACATGCAGAAGAAAATGATACAGATATACTTTGAATCAATAAGAAGGTAGGGGGAAGAGACAAAACCAGGTAACTGAATAGAACCCTCCAGCAATCATTCTCTATGCAGGAACACCAAATTGAGCAACTATTTACACAAAAATCACTTTTATAAGAACCAAAAATCACGTAAATGATCACAGTTCCTGGTTGCAACATCAAATCAAGGGCAGTGAAAAGGGTAGGAAAGACTGTCTTGAATTGTGGACACCACTCCTCCCTCAAACCCTGGCAACAGCCATGTGGTGGAGCTAAAAAATGCAATTGACATTCTGAAAAATGCATCAGAGTCTCCTATCAGCATAATTGACCAAACAGAAGAAAGAACTAGTGAACCTGAAGACAGACTATTTTAAAATACACAATCGAGGAGACAGGAGAAAAAGGAATAAAAAAGAATGAAGCATGAATACAATATCTAGAAAATAGCCACAAAAAGGCAAATCTAAGAGATATTGGCCTTTAAAATGAGGTAGAGAAAGAGATGGGTATAGTAAGTATATTCAAAGGGATAATAACAGAGAATTTCTAAACCTGGAGAGAGATATCAATATTCAAGGGCAAGAAGGTGACAGAACACCAAACAGATATAACCTAAAGAAGACTATCTCAAGATGCTTAAAAATCAAACTCCCAAAGATCATGGATAAAGAAAGATCCTAAGCACTGAGAGAAAATACAGACACAACATGCAAAGTATCTCCAATACGTCTGGCAGTGGACTTCTCGGTGGAAACCTTACAGGCCAAGAGAAAGTGGCATGATATATTTAAAGTACTGAAGGAAAAATACTTTTATCCTAGATAGCCAGTAAAAATACGCTTCAAACAAGAAGGAAAAATAAAGACTTTTCCAGACCTGGCCTATAAGAAATGCTAAAAGAAGTTCTTCAATCTGAAAGAAAAGGACTTTAACAAACAATAGAAAACCATCTGAAGATACAAAACTCTTGGGTAATAGTGAGTACACAGAAAAACACAGAATATTATAACATCATAACTGTGGTGTGTAAATAATTCATATCTCGAATAGAAAGATTAAAAGGTGAACCTATCAAAAATTACTACAACAACTTTTCAAGATACGGACAGTATAGTAAGATATAAATAGAACCAATGAAAACTTTAAACATAGGGGATAAAATTAAAATGTGGAGTTATTATTAGTTTTCTCTTTGCTTGTTTATTTGTTTATGAAATCAGTGTTGACATCAGTTTAAAATAATGGGTTATAAGATGTTATTCACAAGCCTCATGGTAACCTCAATGAAAAAACACAGATACACAAAAAATAAAAAGCAAGAAATTAAAATACACTACCAGAGAAAATCACCTTCACAAAAACAAAGGAAGGAGGGAAAAAAGGAAGGTGGGTGAAAGGGAGGGAGGAAAAGATGACAAAACAACAAGAAAACCAAAAACAAATTAGGAGTAAATCCTTACTTATGAATAATAATATTGAATGTAAATGCACTAAACTGTAATCAAAAGACATAGAATGGCAGAATGGATTAAATAAAAACAAGACCAAATGATATGTTGCCTACATGAAACACACTTTACCTATGAAGACACACACAGACTGAAAATAAAGGGATAGAAAAAAGTATTCTATGCAAATAGAATCAAAAGAAAAAGGAGGAGTAGCTAGCTGTAGTAATATCAAAATGAAATAGATTTCAAGACAATAACTATAAAAGACAAAGGAGATCATTATATAATGATAAAGTGGTCAACTCATTTATATCATATAAATATATATGTACCCAACATTGGAGCACCCAGATATATAAAGCAAATATTATGATAACTAAAGAGAGTGATAGATTCCAAAACAACAATAGCTACAGAATTCAACACCCTATTTTCAGCATTGGACAGATCATTCAGACAGAAAATCAATAAAGAAACAATGGACTTAATCTGCACCATAGACCCAATAACCCTAGTAGGTATTTGCAGAACATTTCATCCAATTGCTACAGGATACACATTCTTCTCCTCAGCACATTGATTAAAAACAGGTCATATACTAGGACACAAAACAAGTTTTAAAAATTTCAGAAAAAAAGAAATCATTCTAGTATCTTCTCTGACCACAATGGAATAAAACTAAAAATTAGTAACAAGAGGAATTTTGAAAACTATACATCCTCATGGAAATTAAACAATATACTGCTAAATGACTGGTGGATCAATGAAGAAATTAGGAAGAAAATTTAAAAATTTCTCAAAACAAATGAAAATGGAAATATAACATACCAAAACCTATGAGATACAGCAAAAGTAGTACTAAGAGGGAAGTTCATAGCTTTATGTGCCTACATCAAAAAAGTAGAAAAACTTCAAATAAGCACCCTCACAATGCATCTTAAAGAAGTAAAAAAGCAAGAGCAAACCAAACCGAAATTAGTAGAAGAAATAATAAAGATCAGAGCTGAAATAAATGATATTTAAACAAAAATAATACAAAATATCAATGAAACAAAAATGTGGTTTTTGGAAAAGATAAAATTGGCAAACCTTTACCAAAACTAAGTAAAAAGAGAGAAGTACCAAATAAATAAAATCAAAGGTGAAAAAGGACACATTACAACTGATACAGCAGAAATTGAAAGGATCATTAGAAACTACTATGAGCAACTATATGTGAATTAATTGAAAAACCTAGAAGAAATGTATAAATTACTGGACATAAAAACCTACCATGGGATTGACGCTGTAATGTAAAGTCTTCCAGCAAAGAAAAGCCTGGACACAATGGCTTTACTGCTGAATTTTACCAAACATTTAAAGAAGAACTAAAAACAATCCTCTCAAATTATTCAGAAAAATACTAGATGGAAGACTTCCAAATTCATCCTATAAGGCAAGTATTACCCTGATACCAAAACTAGACAAAGGAACATCCAAAAAAAGAAAACTACAAGCCAATAAACCTGATGAACATTGCTGCAAATATCCCAATAAAATACTAGCAAACTGAATTCAAAGACATACTAAAAAGATCATTCATCATGACTCAGTGGGATTGCAAAGATGATTCAACATATGCAAATCAATCAATGTGATACATTATGTGAACAGAATGAAGGACAAAAACTATGTGATCTTTTCAATTGATGCTTAAAAAGCATTTGATAAAATTCAACACTGCTTTATGATTTAAAAAACCCTCAAAAAACTGGGTATAGAAGGAACATACCTTGACACAATAAAGGCCGTATATGACAGACCCACAGCTAGTATCATTCTGAACAGGGAAAAGCTTAACAGTCTTTTCCCTAAGATCCATACCCCATAAATATACATACCTATTATGTACCCATAAAAATTAAAAATTAAAAAAAGTAGGATCCTTTATTTATTATTTATTTTTTACCAGGTCTTGCTCTGTTGCCCAGGTTGTAGTGCAGTGACACAATCAGAGCTCACAGTAACCTCAAACTCCTGAGCTTAAGCTATCCTTCCACCTGTCTCCTGAGTCTTTAGGACTAGAGGTACATACCACCACATTCAGCTAATTTTAACTCTTTTTGTGTTGAGATAGTCTCCCTATTTTGCCCAGGCTGATCTCAAACTCCTGGCCTCAAGCAATCCTACAACCTCAGCCTTCCAAAATGCTGGGATTATAGAAATGAGGTACCATGCCTGGCCAGTTACTTCTAAATTCCCTTTAAGTTGAACCAACTTTTAAAACAAATGAGTTCACCATTTTAAATTCCCTGTACCCTTCTGTTGACAACTGAGAAATAACTTTCATAATTTGAAGTTCTATTGAAGGATAGTTCTATTACTATCAAGCTTGATTTCAATGTAAATTAATCTAATTTTTTGAAAATTTAATTTAATGTAAGTATTAATTTTTCATTTTTTAAAAATAGTACAATGCACACCTGAAATGTGACCTACTAACATGAACCAACAGATAGTCTTTATCAGCTTCTGCACAGCAAAAGAAACTATCATCAGAGTGAACAGACAACCTACAGAAAGGGAGAACATTTTTGCAATCTATCGATCTGTCAAAGGTCTAAAATCCAGAATCTACAAGGAACTTAAACAGATTTACAAGAAAAAAACAAACAACTCCATTGAAAAGTGGGCAAAGGACATGAATATGCACTTCTCAAAAGAAGACATATATAAAGCCAACAAACATGAAAAACAGCTCAACATCACTTCTCATTAGAGAAATGCAAATCAAAACCACAATGAGATACCATCTCATACAAGTCAGAATAGTGCAGAATAGTGATTATTAAAATGTCAAGAAACAACAGACGCTTGCAAGGTTGTGGATAAATAGGAATGCTTTTACACTGCTGGTGGGAATGTAAATTATTAAAAGTAAAGTTAAAACTGCCATTATTTTGCACCAACCTAATAGTTCAACCATTGTGGAAGACAGTGTGATGATTCCTCAAATACCTAGAACTAGAAAATACCATTTTACCCAGCAATTCCATTGCTGGGTATATACCCAAAGGAATATATATCATTCTATTACAAAGATGCATGTATACGTATGTTCGCTGCAACACTATTCACAATAGCTAGGATATGGAATCAACCCAAATGCCCATCAATGATAGACTGGATAAAGGAAATATGGTACATATACACCATAGAATACTATGCACTCATAAAAAGGAATGAGCTCATGTTTTTGCAGGGACATGGATGGAGCTGGAAGCCATTGTCTTCAGCAAACTAACACAGGAACAGAAAACCACCAAACACTGCATGTTCTCACTTATAAGTGGGAACTGAACAATGAGAACACATGGGCACAGGGAGGGGTAGAACACACACTGGAAACTGTTGAGGGAAGGGTAGGAGGTGGGAGAGCATCAGGAATAACAGCTAATGCATGCAGGGCTTAATAACTAGGTGATGGGTTGATAGGTGCAGGAAACCACCATGGCACACATTTGCCTATGTAAAAAACCTGCACATCCTGCACATGTATCCTGTAACTTAAAATATTTTTTTTTTAAAAAGATAGTTTTTATCAACCCAATTGTGCAGAGAAATTCACAATTGACCATTGTGGAAGGACAATCATAAAATGACTTAAAGATTCCACATAAGTCTAAAGTGGCAAGGTGTCACCTCTAGTTTTAAAAACTTGCAGTTCTCTATTATTATTGATACGCCTCATGTACTTTCATTGTATAAAATATGATACCTGTAAAGATTTTATTCTGGACACTTGCCCATTTTCAACTCTAAAAGGGATCCTAATGATCTCATATATGATTCCTAATGCTCTCCATTTGTTTTAGAACTTGGTCGGAAATTCACATTTACTGCTGCTCAGCACAAACTCTCAGGAACATCTGGCCTCTCATTTTAGCCCTGCCTCTTCCATCTATGTTCAGACGATGTTCCAAATTCTTCACAACAAAATCTGAGAGGCCTATATATACTGCCTCCACAATATGCAAGTTAGAGCTACAACAGCATTAGGAATCAGAATCCTAATGTATAAACATTTGTTTGTTTATCCAATTATTTATTTATTACATGATATTTATAAAGCCCATTTCGAATCCCCAAGGTAGAAGACTCTAATGATCAAATACCCTTGCCGTCACAGTCTCCAAGACTCTCTTCCACTCCCCACGTCTAGCAGATTTCTTTGGTTTTTCTGCTCAACTCCTGGGCTTTCCCTTGTTCTAACAGAAATTACATATGATGAGAATTGGGCAATAGGAAAAGGAAGGAGTTTATGTTAATATAGGTTAACAAGATCATGAAGCTACTCATTGAAGAATAGACAGAATAGATCCCAAAGGCAGAACAGGTAGTGAGGAACTGAGAGTAAAAGCCAAGAAATAGGCAGAAGAACTGCCTTCTCTCTACCCCTCATTGCTGCTGCTGGCTTGATTGAGTTGGGGGAAGGCAAAAAAAAGCAAGGGCTTTGAGAAAGAGATGGGTAAATAAAATTTAAGTAGAACCTTCTGGTTGGTGATATAGCCTTTGCTGCAACTTGTTTGAGAGACTTTCAATGCTGGTTGTGTTTCTGGGATATTGACATTGAATTTGAGCTTCTATATGTGTGAAACTATGCTGTTACTGGCTGTCTTAACTCATTTGTGTTGCTAAAGTTATTTATAAAGGAAAGGTTATTTGGCTGACAATTCTGCTGGCTGGAAAACTGGGCATCTGGTGAAAGCCTCAGGCTGCTTCCAATCACGGTACAAGGTGAAGAAAAGCCAGCATGTGCAGAGATCACTTGGAAAGACAGAAAGACAAGAGAGAGGAGAGGGAAGTGCAAGATGCAAACAACTAGCCCTAGTGGGAACTTATAGAGCAAGAACTCACTCATTACCATGAGGACAGCACCACGCCATTCATGAGGAATCTGCCCCCATGACTCAAACACTTCCCATTAGGCCCTGTCTCCAACATTGTGGATAAAATTTTAACAAGTGTTTTGAAGGCTCAAATATCCAAAATATATTACTGACTATGATCCAGCCCTGTTCTGTTTGGGATATGCAAGTCCCCAGTAGACTCTTCCCAGGTCAAAAAACTGGGGAGGAAAAAGTATCCGGTTTATCCAGACCCATATCTGAGAGTCAATTATGGAAAAGTTATGCAGGATTTTATCCTTCTAGGGGATTTCCCCAAATTCTCAATTTATTTTATTCTCATAGAATATTGTGGCCTTGACTTATGCTAAGCTGGTCATTGAAGTGTATGAAATATAACCAAATAAGAATTATCCCTTTTGCTAATTTAAATCATTTTGTATTAGTATATGAAGATTGCTCATTTGCAATAAAAAACACCAAGAGTTTTCATTCTTGTTTATTACCCTTTAGACCAAGGGAAATACATAACATTTTGATTTATATTTTCATTATTTATTATTATAGCTGAACTGATATTTTTGTTAGTAATAACAGATATTACAGAAAATGATTTTTTAAAGCTGAAAAGGACAAATTAGATCCTGTGCGATTTTATGGTGTCAGGTCATCCTTATTTAGTTGTGCAAATTAACTCAAATTCTTCTCCACCACCCCAAATACAATGTTTGCATTAGTATCACCATTTTACAAAATGGAATAGTGTTAAAGCCAGAATTCAAATAAGGCTTAATCTGATCTCAAATTCTGTAGTTCTCTACCTCATCATATTATAATGGCAGTTCCATTTAGTACATATGTATACATTTAAAGTAATTTCCATCAGTAGGTTTAAAGAACCTGTACTAGGTGATATTTATTTGACATTTATGGTGTTAGTCCTCAGAAAAAATAGTACCAGACACCTTAATGCAATGATCTGCAATTCCATTTTGTAAATATGCAGGAACAGATTAGTTGGTGTGTCTAAATCTCCTGGATTAAAATGAACCATTAGAATTTTATAAGCTGATATCACCAGCATATTATTATAATAGAAAATATAAACAAATACTGTGTGTCACTGGCACAAAATCAATGGATGTTTATAGGAATACCTTAGCAGACATGTACTTGTTTTCTAAAACATGTAATAGTCAAAAGTGTCAGTTAAATTCAAACCCAGACACCCTGATTAATTCCAAAAGAGGCCCGCCTCTGTGACTGACAACACCTTTCTTTGATCTGCGTCCTGATTTGCATCGGACAGGCATTACATCCCTTCACTGACCACACATTTTAAGCTTAAAGACAATTTCTCTGGAAAACCTTACTTAAAAGACAACAAAAATAGCTATTCCCTATAGCATATGAAGCTCATCCACAAAAATGTAGCTGTGGAAGATATTCGGAAGGCAAAGCTGCTGCAAATTTCATTTTCAATATCTTTCAACCCTGACTATTTGCCTAAATCTTACCACTAAAAATAGCTTTATACCAATAATAAACAACGTGTAATACAAAAAGCAGTAATCTTTGCCTCTCAATTATAGAAGAATGTTTCAAACCTGCTCAAGCATTTCTTCATGGCATTTCCAAATGTGTCATTTAATAAACCTATTTGTGTGATGCCTGCCAACACATTCAAATTGTATGCTTAATGTGAAGGTGCTTTGCCAAATTGTTGGTTTTCTATCAATTTCTGTGATTCTGTGTTTTCATTTCAAATAAGCTAAAACCAGGAATGTCATAAATTATTTCTAAGATGTATAATTTTCTATTCCATTGCTAATGGCTTTTCTTTCTTTCTTTCTTTCTTTTTTTCTTTTTTTCTTTTTTTCTGCTTGAGACAGGGTCTCACTCTGTTGCCCAGGCTGCAGTGCATTGTCATGATCCAGGCTCACTGCAACCTCCACCTCCCTAGGTTCGGGTGATCCTCCCACTCAGTCTCCCAAGTAACTGGGACTACAGGCACATTCCACCACACCCAGCTAGCTTTTGTATTTTTTGTAGAGACAAGGTTTTGTCATGTTGCCCAGGCTGGTATCAAACTCCTGTGCTCAAGCGATCTACCTGCCTTTGCCTCCCACATTGCTGGTATTACAGTCATGAGCCACTGCATCCAGCCCAGTAATGGCTTTTCTTTTAGAAATCATCCTCTCCAAAGCTCTAATTGGTTTACTAGTATTAATAACAATTTGGGGCCTTGTTCTTTTGTTTCTCTACTTGTTTGCAAACCTTCTCCATGAGAACAATACAAATGCTTTTAGAAAAACAGTCACAAATTTATTGAGTTTATTTTCCCTAAAATGTCTTTAGGATGTTTAGCACAATGTATAATTGAATTACCCCTTAAAAATAATACAGCATTCATTTTAAATAGCTCATTTTTTAAATGAGATTCAACATTAAGGAAAAAGTATTTAAGTGCATGTTTTGTTTTCAATATTATTTTGTGAGTAAACAAACAAATACAAGAAAGCTGAATTCATTTACAGTAAGTCAAGTTTGCCATTTAGTGCCTGCCCAAAGGCTCAGACCTTTAAGAAAGTTTGGCCAGGCTTAAAATACAGCATGTTCTGGGCAAAGACAAAAGTTAATTAAAGCTGAAAGAGACAATCCTTTTCACACATTCTAGCTCCTTTAGGCTTCTAGTGTTCATTTAATTTTTTTTGATTAGCCAAATCCTACTATTATTATGATGCCCATTATTGTATCAGAGGGCCTGCCTGTTTAGCATGACTTGAGGCCGAATCGTGCTAACAAGGGAAATGAAAGAGATCAAACATGTTCCCAAACAGTTTGGTGTTTAGCTAAGGAATAAGTTACCTATTGGAAGCACATGGCTTAGTGAGTTTGACAACATCTTCAAAAAGAGCTGATTAACTTTGGGGGTACCCCTGAAACCTAACAGACTAAACAAAATTCCTATCTTAAAAAAAACCCCTTCAAAAATAATTAAAATCACTTGTTTGTGTCCTCTTTAATTTCACTGAGCAGTGGTTTGTAGTTCTCCTTGAAGAGGTCCTTTACATCCCTTGTAAGTTGGATTCCTAGGTATTTTATTCTCTTTGAAGCAATTGTGAATGGAATTCATTCATGATTTGGCTCTCTGTTTGTCTGTTACTGGTGTATAAGAATGCTTGTGATTTTTGCACATTAATTTTGTATCCTGAGACTTTGCTGAAGTTGCTTATCAGCTTAAGGAGATTTATAGCTTACACCAGAAAACTGTATGAACATATAAATGCAGGGTATAATGACTAATTATAAAGCAAACACTTGTATAACTAGACATAATTCAAGAAATAGAATATTGCTGCAAAAAAAATAATAATAATAATAATTAAAATCAGTAAGTCTATTTTAACAGTATCTTCATAATGTTTTAAATTATGAGATGTAATAAAGTTTAAATTACTATGAAAACTGCTTTCTTAAATGCATTTAGAAATGTGTTGTACAAAGGGAATGGGCAGTGCATTTTAACTTTCATGTTTTTAAGAAGCACATGAAGGATCACAAAAAATTGACAAAAAATGCAAAACCATCAATACAACTATACTGAAATATAAATACCTTTGGTGTACGTTGTTAGATAAGTCATGGATCAGTATCTATCATAGTTACCAATATTGCTAACCTGTATACACAAGCAGATGTCTAGTTAAGAATATTATTTTCTCTTCTGAACAAAGAAATAGTGACTATTCATTTATGCTTTTTTCCATTAAATGCTTTGAAAGGCTTGAAGTCCTTTGAACATCAGACATTCTATATGTAAAATCATTGTTTCCATTAATATTTTAGACAGCTGCTAAGAGAACACTATGCCACATAAATTCTTTGTAATTTTATGGTATCATGGCACATTCTAGTATTGTCCATGTATTTCCACCATTTACCATAAAAATGAGAAATTTTATTTGCAGTGTGGTAAATATGGCACGTTGTTTGTGAACCAACTGAATGGCTTTGAGCATCTGTGAGAATATGTTGATTCAATAATATACATGTCTCCTATACCTTAAATATATATATAACAATTGCTATTATAGCAATCATTTAGTGAGAGCAAGTATTATTATGTTCATTTCATAGATATGAAAACAAAACTATAGGTTGATTAAGAATTTGCTTAAAATGATACAGCAGGAGTATATTTTATGTTGGACTCTAATTTTGGAAAAGTTATAAACTCTTGCAGGCCATATTTGATGCAATTATAAAATGAGGTTGGGGGACAGAGTTTAACTTTCCATGTTTTTAAGTTATGTAAAGTATGAAGTACAACACTGAACAAATCCCACCTTGAACTTTTGTTTATTCAAATTCCACAAACATTTACTAAGTGCTTAATGTATATAAAATCCTGTGTAAGCCATGGGGACAGAAATAAAGATGGAAACTGACAAAGAACCTATGTGTCAAACATTCATGATCTAGTGGAAGAAAGGAATACAAAGCTATACTTACAAGCAGAATAAAGGTTAGATGGCACATGCTTTCGGCCATATGTAATTAACATGAACTAGACTTACCTTTTGATGTGAAACAACGACAACAACAAAACACATAAAATATATGACATGATATCAGACATCTGATAGGGAAGAACAGTGATCTCCGAGAGATAGGAAACAAGTAAGATGAGCCCTACAATTTCCTCGGCTTATACTCTTCAGAAAGTTTCCAGTCTGTGACATAGTGAGGAGGAACCCAGGTAAAGCTTGGGAGACTTCCTGAATTGAGAATAGAGAAGTGAGAGTTCAAGGAAACCAAGGCAGCTAAAGATTGTAAGAGTATTGGACAGGAGAGAGATGCACAAAGAGAGAATTCCAGAGATCTGCAGAATATTGATCAGTACCTGTATGGGAGTAAATAAACTGAGTTTGGGGGAAAATGACTGCCTAAAGTATCAGAGGTAATTGTGTCCAGCATTCACACAGGACTGGCAATAATGTCTATTCTCAGTTGTCATACTGGAAAACACCTTTTATTATTAATGGGACATTGTGTAGAGTATATAAAAAGATCTTACTAAGTAGTAAGGAACAATGAGCCCTAAACTGAGAATTGCTTTGGTTTCACCTAAAAATTGTTAGGTGCAAAACTGAAAGGGAAAAATAGACAATAAAGATAAAATTGAATCATAAAAATATTGAGTTACTCCAAAAGAAGTCAGGAAAAGAGGAAAAAGGGAAGAACAAACAAATAGGACAAATAGGGAACAAAGAGCAAGATGATAGTTTTAAACCTTTGTCAATAAAATCACACAAAATGTAAATGATTTTAAGTACTCCAATTAAAACCCATAGATTGTCACATTGAATAATTTTAAAAGGCCAAACTGTACGCAGCCTCCAAAAAACACATTTTAAATATAAAGATATAATGAGTTAATTATAAAGGATATAAAAAAATATATACATACTGTTCTAACACCAATCAAAAAGTAAGTTGATAGGGAGTATGTGGCAAAACTGGAGCCCTCACACATTACTGGCAAGAAGGGAAAATGGTGGATCCACTTTGGAAAACAGTTTGACACTTTCACAAAATGTTAAACATACAGTTACCATATGATCCAACAACTCTATTCATTGTAATATACCCAAGAGAAATGAAAACATGTTTACACAACAAACTTTTACTCAAATACGCAAGGCAGCATGATTCCTAATAACCAAGAAGTAGAAACAATCCAAATATTCATTATTTGATTAATGGATAAACAAAATATGGTATATAGATATCTATACAATGTAATATCATTTGGCAATAAAAGAATGGGATACTGATCCATGCTAATGTGGATAATCTTCAGAAACATTATGCTAAGTGGAAGAAGCCAGTTATAAAAGACCACAGATTATTTGATCCCACTAACATAAAATGTCAGAACAGGCAAATTTATAGAGACAGAAATTAATGTTTGCCTAGGCCAAATGAGGGATTGCAGAGGGAAGGATGATTAGAGAGTCACTATTAATGGGTACAAGCTTGTGGAGAGAATGATACAAATGTTTAAAATTAGGTTATTGTGATAGTTGACTGACTATAAATATACTAGAACCCAGTGGATTGTATACTTTAAATATATGATCTTTATGGTATACGAATCATGTATTTGAAGAAAAAGGTGTTTAAGAAAACATGTCAGAATGGCTATATTAATATCAAAGTGAGTTTCAAAGCAAAGCACATTAATAGGGGTAAAGAGAATCTTTTCATTATGATAATAGGCCAATTAACAACATGACATCACAAAACATTAACAATCTTAAATATTTAACCTTCTAATAACAGATCTTTAACTACTTTAAGCAAAAACGAATAGAATTGCAGTGAGAAACTAATAAATCAAAAATTATAATAAGAGTTTCAAAACCTCTCTTAATAACTGTGAAAGCAGGTAAACAAAATCAGCAAAGATATAGAAAACATGAACAATACTACCAACTCTGCCCTAATTGACAATTATAGAACACTTCACCCAGCAGCAGCAGAATATACATATTTTTTCAAGTGGGCATGGGGCAGATTAAAGGACAAACAAACTCATACCATAAACTGCTACTCAGCAATATAAAATAAACTTAGATGAAAATCAAACTATGGAGGAAGCTCTGAATAATTATGCTGAGTGAAAGCAGGTAACTGTAAAAAAAAGTGCACTCTGTATTATTGCATTTACATAAAATTCTAGAAAAGTCAAACTAATCTGTAGTAACAGAAAGCAGATCAGTGGCTGCCTGAGGAAAGAGGCTGGAGTGGAGAGGGAAGGGAGAGAGGAATTACAAAATAGCTTGAGAAAACATTTGGGGATGCTTAATATGTTCCTCATCTTGATTGCAGTGATAGTTTCCCTGGTGTATACCCGTGTCTACACACTAGTTTGCACCTATGTCATATTGTATACTTGAAAAGTGTTTGCGAAATTACTGTTAAGCTAAACTATTTTGTTTTCAAGTTTAACCATTTAGTAAAATGCACTGCTGTTTATTTCCTAAAGATTTCCACAAGTTGAGAATGAATGGTGTCCAAGATTACTCATGCGTAAATTCTGAAACACTAAAATTCATAATGAGGCTGGGCATGGTGGCTCATGCCTATAATCCCAGCATTTTGGGGGGCCAAGGCAGACTGATCACTTGAGGTCAAGAGTTCAAGACTAGCCTGGTCAACATGGCGAAACTCCCTCTCTACTAAACACACAAAAATTACCTAAGGGTGGTGGCAGGAGCCTGAAACCCAGCTACTCCGGAGGCTGAGGCAGGAGAATCGATTGATTGAACCTGGGAGGCAGTGGTTGCAGTGAGCCAAGATTGTGCCACTGCACTCAAGCTTGGGCAACAGAGTGAGATTTCATCTCAAAAAAATAAGTAAATAAGATAAAATTCATAATAATGAACTTGACATATAGTAAGCATCCATAAATATGTATGAATAAAAATTAGTTTCTAATTCAATTATTATATCTATAAGTCTATTAGTCTTGTCAAAACTATATGTCTGATTTAGAAAATGTGTCACTGTGTCACTGCATAAACTTTCCCTGCCAGAAGCCACTGTAATATGCTAGTCAATAATGATGTTGATATATAAGCATACTAATATTATATATTGCTCTTACCAATACCCACTACTTTCCCTAAAAGCAATACATTAGCTGTAAGATGTTGCTTAATCACTGAAAAGTGAAAGAGCTCAGAACAAGTAGTTTTCAAATCACAGCATTGGTGGTCTCTAACTCCACCTTCTGGCTCAGTAAGTTTTTATTGGACCCTCACCCCATTCAATTAATTATTATAGTACATTTTTCAAAATAATCTACTGAATTAATTTTTTTTTTTTAGATGGAGTCTTGCCCTGTCACCCAAGCTGGAGTGCAGTGGCCTGATCTCAGCTCACTGCAACCTCCACCTCCCAGGTTCAAGCGATTCTCCTGCCTTTGCCTCACAAGTAGCTGGGATTATAGGTGCGCACCACCACGCTCAGCAAATTTTTTGTATTTTCGGTAGAGACAGGGTTTCACCATGTTGGCCAGACTGGTCTCGAACTCCTGACCTTGGATCCACCTGACTCAGCCTCCCAAAATGCTGGGATTACAGGCATGAGCCACTACACCCAGCCAATCTACTGGATTTTATACACATACTCAAGTTGATGACCTCAGAAGCTGCTTAGGTTCTGAACATGGCAGTTCAATTTTCTGATAAGCTCTGTTTTTCTGCAGACTAGCTTTGATGAACTTTCAGCCTCATTAGGAGGTTTCCTTCATAGTCCAGGACTAATAAGGCTCTAAGGCAATGGTTCCCCAAACTAGCTGTTTATCTCTATAACTTGAAGAACTTTAGGAACTAAAGAATACTCAGTACCTAAAACAGATCAGTTCAATCATAATGTTGCAATGGGGCCCAGATAAAATATCAAGATATTCTATTAAATAATTGTTTTAAAGATGCTTTATAGGTAATCCCTAAAGATGCTCTATCTTCACACATTCTTGAACTCAAAAATAATACCCTGCATGGAGGATAACATAAACCCATACCTGTCAAACTGTTCAGAGAAGAAACTGCCTGAAAGTAACCTTTGCAAAATCCCTTGAAATATTGATTTATTAGATGTAAAATAGATAAGCCTGTAATTTTAGCTCAGATAAATATTATGTTATACTTTTCTATTATAAATTTGATATTGACGTCAAAATTGCAATGCAAATTGCTGGAGGAAATACCTGATGTTAAAAGTATTCTATCCACTAACTCTACTAACTCTAAGGGCTGAAAAACATTGCTATTATTTTCATTTTAGCAGAGCAACACCTTACACTAACTTTCAAAGTTATAATTTAAGAAAGATATCCCTAAATGTATGCATCTTGGTTATTGATTTATCTGTGCACTCCTATCTTTTCTTTGTTTTTTCTGTTGCATCCATTTCTTGGTTTAAATCCAGTCCACGGGAAATAAGTAGCTTCCACACACTCTACTGCATCTTTTTCCAATAATCAATTATAAAGATTTGTATAAAACCATGAGCAAAGTCCTATGTAAGGTGGAGCATCAGAGGGAAGACTGATACAAAAAAAGCATAAAACATAGTTCATATCCTTAAAGACAGTCACTTCTATAAACTCATGAAATCCTGTCTTTGTGTGACAAGATTTGTTGTCCAGGTTTGTAACATCTGATTCTCAAACTTGTACCTCAGTTTAGAGAGAATCAGAACTTTGGGGAGGTAATAGTAGGCTCACTTGCGCACTCATTGAGCATTAAGTCTGCCACACACATGAAGACTGGTGAGCTCTCAAACCTATAATATTCTCTTGCCCCATTCATGAATAATGGATCAGGTCATTGCTCCATTTTTCGTGGTCCATCACTAAACCCCTTGGCTCAGTGGTTTTGTTTTAACATAGAGAGCTTTTAACCTCGCAGCTTGCCAAGAACTCCAGATATATTGCCTTTTTACTCATCTACATCTGTATTAGTTACCTATAGCTGCTATAACAAACTACCACAAACTTGATTACTTAAAACCACAAAAATCTATTCTCTCACAGTTCCGGAGGCCAGAAGTTCAAAATAAAGATGTCATGAGAACTTGTTCCCTCTGGAGGATCTGGGGGACAATCCTTCCTCGTTTCTTCTGGTTTCTGGTGGCTGTCAGCATTTCTTGACTGTGGCTGCATCACACTCCAATTTCTATCTCCATCTTTTGTCCACATGTCTTATCTCCTTCTGCTTCCCTCTTGTAAGACACTTGTGATGGTAGTTAAAGCCTGCCTGGATTATACAGGTTAATCTCCTTATTTCAAGATTCTCAATTATACCTGCAAAACCCCTTTTACAAATAAGATTACATTTAGGGATTCCTGGGATGGGGATGTGGATATAACCATTCATGCCATTATTAGTCTACCGCACAACTTTACAACACACGTTAATTGTAGATGTGGGTAGCAGAGTTGAAGGGTTATAAGATTAGCTGCCATGTCCCCACTTTTGCTCTTATCCTCATGCTTTCTTCATTTTCCATATAGCCCCAAGGAAGAAAATAAAAATTCTAACACTACACACATATGAGCAAAAGATCCACAAAAGATCCCATTGATTAACTCAACAGAGCTGACTATGAATTGCAATTCTCTCTCTGCTTAAAGAAAGATGTTTATGTCCATTCTACTAAACAGTTACTTTTATCTTTCCAGAATATCACCCTCTTTTATCTGAGAAATGCTCATATGGTTTGGTGGGGAGTGCCACCACCGATCAAGTCCTGTGACCTAAGCTAGTTAGGGTCCTCCTTTGTCAGTTTGAAAACTGAGACTGAGGAAGAAGCTTTCTTGTCTCATTGGTTGGTCACTGAATAATGTGACTGCAAAGCAGCTACAGAGATGGCTGTGTTTTCTGCTGACTGGAGATGGCTGAAAGACAAAGAGGAATGATAAATGGAGAATGAAGAGAGAGAGAGGAAAAGTGAGAGGGAGAGAGAAAGAGCAACACGAACAGTGAGTTTATTGTGTTCCTACTGCTGCCTTCCCTTCCATTCTGTGAATTATTATGTCCAGTGTAATTTAGCTGGTTGTGTATAAATAGAGTGATATAAATAGGGTGGAAATGCTTATGAATAAAATACCCAATGAAAGGTAACTAAGAGCTTGGGTTCCCATAGAATTCTGCAAGTCTGCTTTTAAAATTATTATTATTATTCTATTAATCCAGAACATATCCTCTCATTCAAACAGTGTGTTCAGCCTCTCAGGAAAGCCTGCTCTGACTACATTAATTACAACTTACATACTGACCCCTCACCTCAAATATTTCACTTTATTTTTTCTATAGTATTTATTTCTATATAGTATAATATATGCTCAGTTTAATCTTTTTGTTTATTCTCTGTCTTCATCTTAAACCACCAACTGGAATATGACCTCAATGAGCATGGAGATTTTTGTTCTTTTTATTATTACTTTTTTAAAAATTTATCTTATTAATTATTATTATTATTATTATTATTATTATTATTTTTGTATACCACAATCACTAGAATGGTGCCTGGCACATTTCAGGGACTCAAAACACACATGTCAAGTGAAATAATTAGGTTTTCAACTTGTTAAAGTCTATAATAAAAATTAAAATACTAGAAGGAGCTAATGGAATGCAAGTTTAAGAATAATGCTATTAAATAGAATACCTATTTGTATTTTAGCTATAATTATTTTGTATGTTTGAGCTTAGAGAAAAGCAGATTTAGCAACATGAATTAGTGGAAAGAGACTAGCATTTAGAGTCAGATAAAGCTAGGTCAAATCCTGTGTCTGCTATTTATGAATCTGTGAGATCTTAAGCATGTTCCTAAACTCTGTGAGCCTTATTCTTCTCACCTTTGAAATGTAAAAAGGAATCCTTATCTTGCAGAACAGTCTAGACGTCATCTAAATGTTGCATAGAACTGACTCATGTCAATCTGACTAGACTTGGCCCAAACGCCATCTCCAGGCCTATGATATCTCAGTGCCTTTCCACCCCTTCCTGTGATTTACGATGCCTCACTTCCTTATGGGCTGAATTGTGTCTTCCTCCCACAAATTCATATGTTGAGGCTTTAATATCTGGTACCTCAGAATATGACTGTTTTCGAGATACGGCCTTTAAAGAAGTGATTAATGTAAAATGGGGTCATTAGGGAGGATCCTAATTGATTATTATTGGTGTCCTTCTAAGAAGAGGAGATAAGAACACACACACACACACACACAGAGAGAGAGAGAGAGAGAGAGAGAGAGAGAGACAGACAGAAGTGTGTACACAGAGGAAAGAGCAAGTGAAGACACAACGAGAAGGCAGCCATTTGCAAGCTGAGGAGAGAGGTCTCAGAAGAAATCAAATAAGCTAACACCTTTGACACCTTGATCTTGGACTTGTAACCTCTAGAACTGTGAGAAAATGAATGTCTGTTGTTTAAAACACCCAGTTTGTGGTATTTTCTGATGGCAACTCTAGGAAATTAATACACTTTCTCTAGCTTCTTTCTACTAACAGGCCGTTCCTTCAGTCAGACTATGCCAATTTGGTTAATCCCTAAAATTAAAATAGCAGCTCCTTCCTACATTTCCAGGCAAAATACAGCACTACACAACATTTAGGTGTTATGTTTATTTAGTGAAAATGTGAAGGACTCTAAGGATGAATTGCAGCATGTACAGTTCAGACTTGTGTCATGTAGCAGATGGCCTTGTCCTCTTTTCTCTGCTCACTCTTATGTTTTACATTATAAAGACTGCACTTCTGCAACAGGGCACATTGTTCTGTGTGTGAACCCTGAGGAAGTTTATCTCATGCCCAGTTCTTACTGTTTCTGCCGTGGACGGACCCCTTTGCCAGATTAGCAGATTATCATCAGTAGCCCTGGAACTCAGATGATTACAAATGTGAAGATACTATCCCTTATGTAGGAATCAACATTTACAAGCCATTAGTAATTGCAGCAGTTAGAAAACTGAGTACAAATTTTGAAAAAGCATGATGGAAAATGTAGGGTATAGTCAAGAACACTGGAAATGGAGCCACTGTTCCTTTAGACCATCACAATTTTACTTTAGAAATCATACAAGGTTATCCTCAGTTATAAAATGGGTATGATATAAGTAGCAGCTTCTTAACAATAAATGGAATAATTTATGCAAGTATTTAGTACAGGTCTAAAATATATCAATCCAAGTTCTCTTACTATATTATTATCACATAATGTAATATAAAATTATATATTTGTATTTTAGTGGTATATGATAATAATAGCAATCATGATAATTTTTGTTATCATTTACCTTGTTGTTAATAGAGATACATTAACACTTTCTATGCAGGCTACTCAAAATATAATTAGAAACAGAAATTCCACGTTGGAAGGAACTATAACATTTGTCAAATTTGACTACTCCCATGATGATTTATTGCCTTCTAGATTTTTTTTTTTTTTTTTTACTTTTTTCTCTGGTCATAAATGAGAAGAAGAAAGGCAGTTACTCCCCGGTAAATAAGCAAAATGTGAAAGAGGGAAATGAAGAAAGTTGAAAACAAGATACTGAGGCATAGAATCAGGAGATGGATTTGTCCAGAAACACTTGGCTGCTTTTCCAGAAGTTTGGTAGAAGTAGTGAGCCAAGCACCATTGGTGGGTTAGCGGATTGAACAGGCGAAACTGACGGTGCTGGCATGTAAGAATCCAGACATAATGCAGTAAATATGAGAACAGCAGAATTTCAGAAAGACAACGCCCACTACAAGCTGCATAGCTAAAAGTCTTAATCAAGATTGAACAGAAATCCAGTAAGAAAGAGCCTGAACCCCATAGGCTGGCCTGGCTTATTCCTCTTGTTTCCTACTTTACCAGTCTTTGTATAAGCACCATCACAATTATTCTGCTCATTTCATTTCAATTTCCATTTGTCTCTGGAGTTAAAGGAAACCTGTATTCATGAGCCTCCCTCAGATTTAAGTATATCAGAGACTTTTAAAAGAATGACCTTTTGTCTCTTTTGATGCTTTTGTCAATCTCTGTTTTCTTCTTTCTATATTTAAGATATTCCTCATGGTAAGAATGTTATCTTGTTGGTGCTGTGGCCTTTCAAAATTAGATAACATCTAAGGTATATCTGATATCTTCTACTCTTTTTCACACAGTGATCCTTTATATTCTTAAAAATAACTCCTCATTATTATTTTTATGAGTGCTGAAACCCTCCTTAAGTATAAAATTCAAGGTCATTCTACTAGTTTATAAGAAAACAAATATAGACTAATTGACAGCATAAGATTCTTCTTTAAAATAACAGTCTTTCAATCATCAAAGACTGGGACATGTGGATCTAATTTTTTCCCTTTTGTTAATTCTTTAAAATGTTTATAAGAAGGATATGTACAGAGTCAAGAAGTATTTTTCATGTTCCCAGGCTGATTGCTCTTAGATATTATTTGGTGTCTACCTATTCAAACGTTCCCCAGAACTCTCAAAGATTATGATGTCATTAATGTTTTCTTCATCTTATTTTTGAGTGTTACCAAAGAAGTAAATCATACAGAAAATGTCATCCAAGCTACTAGTTCATCTCATTTATTGAAAAGCTGAATCATTTAAAATCACAAAAGAGAAAATCAAGGATAATTTAAACAACAGGACAGGAAAAGATGAATGAGAAATGAAGAGCAGATTCAAAAAGTATAATTTTGCTATCAGACTGACATCATTTATAAGTCTAAGTCCTTTGGCTTTTTATGCTTCTACAGTTAAGTTAGAACCAAAGAAGAAAACAGATATTTTAAAAATTTCTGATCACCTATTTTCATAGACATCTATTTACTAGTTATTCTATGTCCAATATGGTTACCAGTAGACACATGTAGCTACTTAAATTGAAAGGCTGGGCGCGATGGCTCACGCCTGTAACCCCAGCACTTTGGGAGGCCAACGTGGGTGAATCACGAGGTCAGGAGATCGAGACCATCCTGGCTAACATGGTGAAACCCCGTCTCTACTAAAAATACAAAAAAAAATTAGCCGGGCATGGTGGCGGGCACTTGTAGTCCCAGCTACTTGGTGTGAACTCGGAAGGTGGAGCTTGCAGTGAGCCAAGATGGCACCACTGCACTGCAGCCTGGGCCACAGAGCGAGACTCCGTCTCAAAAAAAAAAAAAAAAAAAGGTCAGGTAGCATGATGCCTCCAGCTTTGTTTTTTTGGCTTACGATTGTCTTGACAATGCAGGCTCTTTTTTGGTTCCATATGAACTTTAAAGTAGTTTTTTCCAATTCTGTGAAGAAAGTCATTGGTAGCTTGCTGGGGATGGCATTGAATCTATAAATTACCTTGGGAAGGATGGCCATTTTCACGATATTGATTCTTCCTATCCATGAGCATCGAATGTTCTTCCATTTGTTTGTGTCCTCTTTTATTTCATTGAGCAGTGGTTTGTAGTTCTCCTTGAAGAGCTCCTTCACATCCCTTGTAAGTTGGATTCCTAGGTATTTTATTCTCTTTGAAGCAATTGTGAATGGGAGTTCACTCATGATTTGGCTCTCTGTTTGTGTGTTATTGGTGTATAAGAATGCTTGTGATTGTTGCACATTGATTGTGTATCCTGAGACTTTGCTGAAGTTGCTTATCAGCTTACGGAGATTTTGGGTTGAGACGATGGGGTTTTCTAAATATACAATCATGTCATCTGCAAACAGGGACAATTTGACTTCCTCTTTTCCTAATTGAATACCCTTTATTTCTTTCTCTTGCCTGATTGCCTTGGCCAGAATTTCCAACACTATGTTGAGTAGGAGTCATGAGAGAGGGCATCCTTGTGCCAGTTTTCAAGGGGAATGCTTCCAATTTTTGCCCATTTAGTATGATATTGGCTGTGGCTTTGTCATAAATAATTCTTATTATTTTGAGATACGTTCCATCAATACCGAATTTATTGAGAGTTTTTAGCATGAAGGGCTTTTGAATTTTGTCAAAGACCTTTTCTGCATCTATTGAGATAATCATGTGGTTTTTGTCTTTGGTTCTGTTTATATGCTGGATTACGTTTATTGATTTGCATATGTTGAACCAGCCTTGCATCCCAGGAATGAAGCCCACTTGATCATGGTGGATAAGCTTTTTGATGTACTGCTGGATTCGGTTTGCCAGTATTTTCTTGAGGATTTTTGCATTGATGTTCATCAGGGATATTGGTCTAAAATTCTCTTTTTTTGTTGTGTCTCTGCCAGGCTTTGGTATCAGGATGATGTTGGCCTCATAAAATGAGTTGGGGAGAATTCCCTCCTTTTCTCTTGATTGGAATAGTTTCAGAAGGAATGGCACCAGCTCTTCCTTGTACCTGTGGTAGAATTCAGCTGTGAATCCATCTGGTCCTGGACGTTTTTTGGTTGGTAGGCTATTAATTATTGCCTCAATTTTAGAGCCTGTTATTGGTCTATTCAGGCATTCAACTTCTTCCTTGTTTCGTCTTGGGAGAGTGTATGTGTCCAGGAATTTATCTATTTCTTCTAGGTTTTCTAGTTTATTTGTGTAGAGGTGTTTATAGTATTCTCTGAGGGTAGTTTGTATTTCTGTGGGGTTGGTGGTGATATCCCCTTTATCATTTTTTATTGCATCTCTTTGATTCTTCTCTCTTTTCTTCTTTATTAGTCTTGCTAGCAGTATATCAATTGTGTTGATCTTTTCAAAAAACCAGTTCCTGGATTCTACCTGACTTCAAACTATACTACAAGGCTATAGCAATCAAAACAGCATGGTACTGGTACCAAAACAGAGATGTAGACCAATGGAACAAAACAGAGCCCTCAGAAATAATACCACACATCTACAGCCATCTGATCTTTGACAAACTTCACAAAAACAAGAAATGGGGAAAGGATTGCCTATTTAATAAATGGTGCTGGGAAAACTGGCTAGCCATAAGTGGAAACCTGAAACTGGATCCCTTCCTTACATCTTATACAAAAATTAATTCAAGATGGATTAGAGACTTATATGTTAGACCTAAAAGCATAAAAACCCTAGAAGAAAACCTAGGCAATACCATTCAGGACATAGGCATGGGCAAGGACTTCAAGTCTAAAATGCCAAAAGCAATGGCAACAAAAGCCAAAATTGACAAATGGGATCTAATTAAACTAAAGAGCTTCTGCACAGCAAAAGAAACTACCATCAGAGTGAACAGGCAATCTACAGAATGGGAGAAAATTGTTACAATCTACTTATCTGACAAATGGCTAATATCCAGAACCTACAAAGAACTCAAACAAATTTCCAAGAAAAAAACAAACAACCCCATCAAAAAGTGGGCAAAGGATATGAACAGACACTTCTCAAAAGAAGACATTTATGCAGCCGACAGACAAATGAAAAAATGCTTATCATCACTAGCCATCAGAGAAATGCAAATCAAAACCACAATGAGATACCATCTCACAGCAGTTAGAATGGCAATCATTAAAAAGTCAGGAAACAACAGGTGCTGGAGAGGATGTGGAGAAACAGGAACACTTTTACACTGTTGGTGGGACTGTAAACTAGTTCAACCATTGTGGAAGACAGTGTGGCGATTCCTCAAGGATCTAGAACTAGAAATACCATTTGACCCAGTCATTCCATTACTGGGTATATACCCAAAGGATTATAAATCATGCTGCTATAAAGACACATGCACACATATGTTTATTGCGACACTGTTCACAATAGCAAAGACTTGGAACCAACCCAAATGTCCATCAATGACAAACTGGGTTAAGAAAATGTGCACATATATACCATGGAATACTATGGAGCCATAAAAAAGGATGAGTTCATGTCCTTTGTAAGGACATGGATGCAGCTGGAAACCATCATTCTCAGCAAACTATCTCAAAAACAGAAAACCAAACACCCATGTTCTCACTCATAGATGGGAATTGAACAATGAGAATACTTGGACATAGGGAGGGGAACATCACACACCAGAGCCTGTTGTGGGGTGAGGGGAGGGGGAAGTGATAGCATTAGGAGATATACCTAATGTAAATGATGAGTTAATGGGTGCAGCACACCAACATGTCACATGTATACATATATAACAAACCTGCACATTGTGCACATGTACCCTAGAACTTAAATATAATAAAAAAATTGAAAATTAAATAAAATTAAATAAAATTTAAAATTCATTTCCTTGGTCATACTGGCTACATTTAAGTGCCCATTAACCACACTGACTCATGAATATCGTATTGGATAGCACAGGGCATAGAGAATTTCCGTTAGCACAGAAAGAGCTATTGGACAGCACTATACTAGCATATATGAAGTCTCCAAGTGTGATGTATAACAGGAGTTTTAACATTACAGACCAACACAATGCTAAATTTGGAAAGAAATCAATCACTACCCAGACAATAAATAGTTAATAGAATAATATAGCAATTTGAATTGTCCTTTGATGAAAATTTTGGTCTCTATATGGCAAACATATTTTTAGCCCATATAACTTACATTTGGTAGTTTCAATAGAATATGTAAAAATGTTTATTAATACAGCAGAATGTTGTACACTAACATATTTGAAACCTTTTCAGATAGAATTATTCAAAGACATCTTATGTGAAACTTAATGTAGAGCTGGTGAGTTTGCAATATTGATAGAGAGCCTCTTCCTGCTCACATGGTGGGCTTCCAGGACTGGTGGTTTCCAGGGTAGCCCTAAGTCATCAGCCCTAAGCAAAGCCTGAGCTATCAAAAATAAATAAATAAATGAATAAGTAAATAAATACCCTTACCAGAGTAGGTGAGAGTAATTTTAAAAATTGAATATTAAGTCCAGTTGTGGTGGCTCACGCCTGTAATCCCAGCACTTTGGGAGGCCAAGGCGGGCGGATCATAAGGTCAGGAGTTTGAGGCCAGCCTGTCCAACATAGTGAAACCCCGTCTCTCCTAAAAATACAAAAAATTAGCTGGGCATGGTGGCAGGCATCTGTAATTGCAGCTACTTGGGAGGCTGAGCAGGAGAAGCGCTTGAACCCCAGAGGCAGAGGTTGCAGTGAGCTGAGATCACACCACTGCACTCCAGCTCAGGCAACAGTGTGAGAGTCTGTCTCAAAAAAAAAAAAAACAAAAACAAAAAAATTAAAGATCAGAACTAAACCTAAGTAAGCAGTGAGGCCCCTCCCTATTCAAATAATATCAAAATACTTTATTATTAATAACTTAGTTAACCTGAACATTTACATTTCATCTGTTAACCAGCACTGCTAAATAGAAAACAACATTCTGGGAAAATAAAATTGGTAATTCCGTCATGACTAAGAACAGTATTAAATTTTGGAAGCAACTCATGCTGTTTACTCTTATGTACCAGAGGTTAAAGATGACTACAAGGGCATTGTTAATATGTTTCTAATCATAAGAATCCCAAAGCAATTAGAAATGCCTTCCTTTCAGGATAACAAAGGAATTTTTGTTACATTCGGTACCATATAATAGAAAAATAGCCACCATGAAAATGAAAATGGCTTATAGAAAATTAATTACTTCATTTTGGTATGCATTTGTCATTCATAATTTATTAGAAACTAATAGTTGTGTGAAATAATGTGTAAAAATTGCTTTATATTTATCAATGGAAGTGATTGGTTCTTAAATTCTTTCTAATTGAAAAAATATTACTAAAGATCAGAATGAAGTATTTTGGGGGCAAAAATTTAAAAATATTAAATAGGTGCATCATATCATCATACTCTTATTTAAAAGCTTTAAAATTCCTTTTCAGCAACCAACATAACACCAAGAAGTGTGGCAGGAATCATTATGGGATATTGTTTTCTTATGTTGTTTTTGTTCTGGTTTTCCTAATTCATTCTCTGTCTAACACAGGTTGAATTAGATAATTTGAATCAGATCAGCTATGATGATGACAACATTTTAAGCTTTCGTTTCTTATGTCCTAACATAGCAATATGAAACACAGAGAAATGATGAACTTTTTATGTCTTCTTCTGAAAAATCTCTGTTCATATCCTTTGCCCACTTTTTGATGGGGTTGTTGTTTTTTGTTTTTGTTTTTTGTTTTTACATTTGTTTAAGTTCCTTGTAGATTCAGGATATTAAACCTTTGTCAGATGGGTAGATTGCAAAAATTTTACCCATTCTGTAGGTTGCCTGTTCACTCTGATACTAGTTTCTTTTGCTATGCAGAAGCTATTTAGTTTAATTAGATAACAGTTGTCAGTTGTGGCTTTTGTTGCTATTGCCTTTAGTGTTTTAGTCATTAAGTCTTTGCCCATGCCTGTGTCCTGAATGGTATTGCCTAGGTTTTCTTCTAGGGTTTTTATGGTTTTGGGTTTTACATTTAAGTCTTTAATCCATCTTGAGTAGTACTATTTGAGAAATACCACTGAGAAATACTATTTGACCCAGCAATCCCATTACTGGATATATAACCAAATCAATATAAATTCTTCTATAAAGACACATGCCCATGGATGTTTATTGCAGCACTATTTGCAATAGCAAAAACATGGAACAACTCAAATGCCCATCAATGATAGACTAGGTAAAGAAAATGTGGGAGCACATATACATCATAGAATACTATGCATCCATAAACAATTAATGAGTTCTTGTCCTTTGCAGGGACATGGATGAAGCTAAAAACCATCATCCTCAGCAAACTAACACAGGAACAGCAAACCAAACACCACATATTCTCACTCTTAAGTGGGAGTTGAACAATTAGAACACGTGGACACAGGGAGGGCAACAACACACACTGTGGCCTGTCGGGGATGGGGGGCAAGGGGAGGGAGAGCATTAAGACAAATACTTAATGCATGCAGGGCTTAAACCCTAGATGATGTCTTCTAAACTTGTCATCTGAAACTTGATCCTCTTCTTAGTCATGACAGCATTAACAATTTTATCTGTCTCTTTCTGGTGGATTGGAGCAGGAAACCACCACGGCACATGTTTACCTGTGTAACAAACCTTCACATTCTGCACTTGTATCCTGGAACTTAAAGTGAAATAAAAATAAAATAAAATAAAATCTTTTGGGGGGAAAAAAAGTAAGTACTAAGTCTAAGTGACTGGTGGGACAACGGAAATAGGGCAAATTCTAAGGAAATACAAGACACGCACTCTTTGCTCTTAAGGACGATATAGTTAAGGAGAACACAATTATCAAGTATTTTTAATGCCACTTAAAGGTGTGAACAAATAAATAAAATAAAATAAAATAAAAGGCACACAGCAGCAACCTCAAGGCACTGTACAGGTAATTGGCATTAAAACAGACCCTTTTAGAAACAACAGCTCTCCTCTTGTGTGGCCAGTCTGCTGGATTTCTATGATTAGAAATATAGTAAGATATGCCTATGCCCTTTTATTCATCTTTAACCTTTTGGTACTTAGAAGTGAAAAACATGAGTTGGCTTCTAAAACTTGATCTTGTTCTTAGTCATGACAGCATTAACAATTTTATCTGTCTCTTTCTGGTGAGTGTGTTAGAAGGTGTTAGAGACATGCCACTGAGTTTTTACATCCTTTGCTTTGGGCTCTATCCTGAAGCAGTAAGGATGCCTACAATATGAAGTACATAAAGCATTAACACATTTAAAATAGATCCATTAGCAAACTACCACTTCATTACTCTAAACTCCAGTTTCATTAGTCATAGTTCTGTTCATTAACTGGGTTGAACAGATTGCTACCTGATTTCTAAGGTGTTAAAAGGCATTTATAAAAATGGGAGTAGAGGGAAACCTACTGACAACTGAATATTTTCAAAAAACACAAAGTTAACATCCTTTCATGTCATACTAGAGAAAAATTGCTAAAATGTTTCAGGATATCTCATTTTAATTATAGCCTAGAAGCAATCTCTAAATAGCCAAATTTTCCTTTGTCCCCACCAGGCACCAAGTTTTATTATTTTTTAATCTAGAGTTTATAATGTACTTTTGTTAATTATATTGCTTCCTTTTTAAACAGGAAATTAATTCAGCTGTTCATGATTAAGAGTCACCTACTTGGAAACCTAAATCACATTAAATAGTGTTCATCACCAAAAATAACTTGTAAAACTATTGAAATTAATTTTCAGTCATTCTTTCCAAAAAAAGGAAAACAGATTTGAAAGTTACGGTAATAAATCTTAATATTCTGTAGGAACTGTGTAGTCTTACTAAAATAGCCGTGTTTGTTAGGAGATAATATCTCACAATTGACAATGTTTGTTTCTCCTAATAAGAAAAGAGTACTGGCTTGTACTGCCCTTGGGTAAAATGTTATATAGAACTCTAGAAGACAAAGGGAATCCAGAATAAAAAGGATAAAGCATGGTAAATTTTGCTGAAGAGATAAAAGTAAAGGCACATATTGTCATTTGCTGCAGATATCAAATAAGGAAACAGTATAACCATCTGCCCTTCCCTCCTCAATACAGCAAATCACTTTTCAAGGACTCCCAGTTTTCATGTGTTTTGCTCATCTCTTGGTAGGAGGCACAATTTGCTATGGAACCTGAACATCCTTGCACTTTCTGGCTGGTTATGCCAAGAATACAATGCCCTAATTACTCTTTACCGGGGTGATTTTTCAGGACTGCTTGCAGCTAGCAACATAAAGAATAGAGTAGCATCTATCCCCAAAGTAAGAGCAGGTTTGCTTCCACTTACTTTAAATTCCATGAGCTCACTATTCCTACCCTGCAATACAACCCACTGAGTGTACAGGCATCTAACCTAGACCCACTTGCATTGCCCTGTGGGATGTGGGGCAAGCCAATATGAAGGTTTGACTTTTAATTTATTGAGAATAATAAAGTCTCTTGTTTTTGACCCAAGAGTTATGTCTTCTGCCGGCATCCATGACACAGTAATAGACTAGCTTATTAACTTAAAGTACATTAAAATCCCAGATATGCATCGTTCTTTACATTTTATATTCTTATGAAACTGCATGTCAATTTAAAGATAAAACACCGATTTTTAAAAATATAATACAAAATTATTAACCCCAAATATTTTTTCATTTTTCTTCAGTATATGTTTTAACAGGTAAAATTCCAAATTGTGTTTGTGTTATTATTGTAAACTTACTGAAATTATTTAAAAAGTCATGAGAATTATATTTTGCCATTAATGATATTAGGCCTTTAGTAAAGCAACTAGAGATTAAATACTAGACAGTGCCAGAGAACTGAGTTTACATTGTAGCCAAGACACTTCCTAGTGGACTGTAGTCTTGTGAAATTATTTCTCATTTTCCTGATCTGTTAAGTAAATGTAAAGATGCAGAACATGCCATATAGCCTTGATTTTGGTTTTTAACAAAATAACTGTATGTGAGTGCTTCACATACTGGCTCTTACTGATCTCCCACTGCATGCTTGTTATATATGATTATGAATGGTGTTCAGTTGAATGAGATATTATTAATTTTATTTTAAAATATATACAACTTCCACAAGTGTCTCTTGAGGTTTGTTATTTGATTTTACTGGGCTGATTGAAAAGTTAGCATTAGCCTCCCCAGAGATTAATTTGTTAATGTAGAATACTGGGTTGCATATGCATGGCTGTCAGAGAATGTCTTATAGTTCCATAGGAACTTTTAATTTCCAAAGAATCTAGATTTCAGAAATATGTAATTTCCAGCCTTCATATTGAGTGTACATATATAAGGGAAAATTGTTTAGCAGCTACAATCGACATAGGAAAGGAAGGTACAGAATAACTTTCTTTTTTAAGAGACTGATTTACTGATTTGTATAGAAAACTCCAAAGATTAAAAAAAAAAAAAAAAAAGAAAGAAAACTCCAAAGATTTAAGTCTATTGCCTAATTACAGAGCTAAACTGTTAGGTTTAATTACCTCAGTGAGGATGTGGACCTTTATGCTCTCATATGGTTTTGAACACATAATGAGTTCCCATGTTGCATCAGTAACAACAACTGCATACTTGGGAGTAACCATTGCCATATTATCCCAAGCCAGCAATCTAGTCACGCTTTCAGTGGGAAAAAAGAGATGGAAAAGACTATTAAAGTATTTCTTATTTTATCAGAAACTCAATTATACAATATCAGAGAGAGAATGTAACAATATCACAGATAGAATGGAACATTTTTAAGAAAAAATACATGGAAAAGTATAAGTAACCTATGGTCAAGAGGCTACACAAGCATTCATAATTTATATCCTAAAGAAATATTAACTATCAAAATATTGGCATTGCACAGTTAGTTTTTGTTTTAGTAATATTTTGTGTTTTAAATTTTTAATTATTACCATGAAGTGCTTTTGTAGTAACAAGAGATCATATATGAAGTAGACATTCTATGCATTTTATGGTCTAAATGAGCTAAGACAGGGACGTGTTTTGAAGAATTAACCACACTTTGTAAAGTAACTTAAATGTTAAGTTCCTATCTGATCTGTTAATTACATTCAATAATATTAAAGGGCAGCATTTGCAAATCGCTTTTGTGCCTAGCATTTTAGTTTTCAGTGACAATTTATTATCTTGACCCTCATAATTAAATTACTTAATTATAGAATCTTTTATGGTTCTTGATTATTATTGCTTTCTTCGCTTTATTTTTCTCTCAATTGTATAAGAATATTTCACATTACTTCCCTTAATTTATGTATTTTATTGTAATACCTGCTGACCTTTTATAGAAAATAAAATCCAAATGAAAATTATGAACAGATGCTAAATCTGTCACAAAGACCTGTTAATTTTTAAACTCTTTACGGAAAATGTGGGTATATAACAGAGTCAGGATGACATTTCATATCATTTAAGTTTCTACATGATTTTCTGCTAGAAGCCACAGTAACTTTCCGGTACCACAAGACACTTTCGTTCTCTTTAGTTGACAAAAACATGTCAATTTCACAGTTTCTAATATTAGCATTACTTTGAACCTTAGGAAATTACCAACATTTGACAATTTTTGACTTACAAAAATGGCAATTTCCTGTGGTCCTAATTGACTTTTTAAATAGGTAAAGAAAAACTACCTATTGAGTCCTATACTCACTACCTGGGTGATAGGACTATTTATACCCCAAACCTCAGCATAATGCAGTATACTCATGTAACAAACATGCATAGGTACCCCCTTAATCTAGAATAAAAGTTGAAATGATTTTTAAAAATTATCTGAACTGTCAGTGATGTCATATAATAGTTTCAAAACACATTTATTTTCTAAATATGTGGTGAGATGTTTCTAAACTGTTTTTATGTGATGATTCCCTTTTCTGAGTTACAAGCAATCTTCAAATATCTTAGACTCCGTAAACTAGTGCTGATTAGAAAAGCTCCATCTACAGGTAGTTTAACATATATTCTGTTTATGTTTCCATTGTTTTTCTTTTTGGAACTTTTTGATTCTGTGTCTATGGGGTAGTAATGCACGTAAAAGAAGAGCCGGAAATTTTCACAGGTCTCCGTTAAAGAAGAAGAACAACAACAACAAAAAACATTGGCATGGGGATTTAATAAGGCCTTTAAAGAAATAATATCTTTTGTGTAAATTCAAGACTGATTTTTTTAAGTGGGGTCTTTCTGTACAAAATATATTTATTACAGCTGACCTTGTGCCCTCATTTCCTAGAGGGGAAGTAGTGCTTGGAACATTGTGTTCACGTAGAGCTTTCTGTAAATTAAGTTTCTCTTCTCAGTGGACACTGTGCACAATGGTGGTTATTATGGTTGCCATGTATATGTTGATGACTACCAGAGCCATATCTCTAGCTCAAACTGTCTAAGCTTCAAACCCGTATATCCAGCTGCCTGAAACCAACTCTTAATGGTATCACGGTTACCTGTTCCTATCCTAATGACCTGGCAAGAAAACACTTAATGCTTTTTGTAAGAAAATACCATCAGCCAAAGCTTTCACAAATTTCCTTACACCATATCAACAGTTCAGTGAAAAGCCATAAGAATGTTGAAAACAATTAACAAATCAATAAAAACTACGAGGAAAAAAATAGTCATGGGTAATTCAGATGTTAGAGTTATCGTTCAGGGACTTCACAGTAACTATGATAACATGTTCAAGAAAATAGTGGGAAAATGGAGCCTACTCTAAAAAGCCCTGGTAATTTTTATTTTTGAGTCAAATAAAATATATAAAATGTTGATCTAAATTTGTCGTTCTGCCACCTGGAACCCTTCAATGGCTCTTTGCCTACTAGATACAGATAAACCCTTTATCAAGTTATAGAAAACAATTCAGACCTGACCCCTTCTGCTCTTTAGTCCAACTCCCTACTGTTTCTTAGACATTTTGTGCTTTAGTTAGATCCAGCTACTAGCAGCTCACAAAACACAATTTGTTTTCATAATGCCATGCATTCACACTTGGTGCACCTGGAAATGGAATGCTCTCATTTACCTGCTTGTCCACCTGAAAAACATTTATTTATCCTGAAACACCAATCTCAAAAAATACATTTTTGGAGAAATTCTCCTTGAAATCCTCAGACCTATTTAGCCATTCCTCCAGTGTGCTTCCATAGCACCTGTTACATACTCTTAGAGTGCTTTCTTTGGTATTTCAATTGCATATACATTTGTTGATATCTTCTAGTAACCAAGAGCAGAGGTGATTCATACTGGCTCACAAGATTTCTTGTAAAATTTGTAGGAATTTTGTAAATTGATTGTTAAACACAGTCATTATTAAAAATTAAATTACATAACTTAGAATTAAATAGATTATATTGAAGATAAACATTTACAGACTCATCAGTATCTATTTTGTTAGAATCATTGCTCTTTTGGTTATTTATGTCTAGTGTATCTGTTTGGTGGAAATAACATATAATGGTGTGTTACTGTTCACCTCTTCCCAAATCTGTTTTCAGTGGTAACATGGTGATAGCTTAAAATCAGCTATAATAAGAGTTTTTACACTACAGATATTGGCAAACGCTAAAAGCCAGGACTTGACTTTTTGTTTTATTCGTTATCTAGATGTAAGAAAACTATGGAAAAAATGTTAATAATGCAGATTTCATTTAAAAGTTAGTTATCCCTATAGCCTTAACATTGTAAATGGAACACAAAATTGAGGAAATATTCTTCCAGCATGTCAAAACCATTGTCTAATTCAGAACACTTTATTTATTTGAAAGTGTATTATGCCTGTAGCCTTTACATTGTAAACGGAACACAAAATTGAGGAAATACTGTTCCAGTATGTCAAAACCATTGTGTAATTCAGAGCACAGTTGCTCCTATCATTAAGAAACAAGTAAAATTCTGACATGTATATTTGAGATTTCACTTTCATTTTACTGGTCAACATAAATAAAAATGTCAAATGACAGTCATGTCAGAACCCTGCATGTTTATCAATAACATTGACATCATTGCTGAATCAGATAATAAGCAAGCATTTATCTGTGCTGTGAGGTATTGGGATTCTATTGTGGCAATACAATTATAAAAACTTAGAGTGGATTTTGCAAAAAAATTTGCAAGTCACACTGAAGTTATATGTTTATAGAATTTATAATAAATTCTTTATTTATAAATCCTGTGCTTTATGTCAGTAATTAATTTGTATGTATATGTGCATATACACACATGTGCATACAATTTTTTGGAGAGGTAGTTATTAAGCGTTTACCAGAACTACACCTGATAAGAACATCTCAAAGATAGGATTTATGTCTGAATCTTCTCTTCTGTTTAATGCCTGGATAATAGGTAATTCAGTGGTTAATGTAACATCTGATGAATTACTATTATGTTAAGCTCATATGCAGAGCCAGTATTAGATTTGACAACCCAAAATTGGAAATCGTAGTTCAATAATAAGTGTTTAAGTCAATGACCTCATTAATTTGAGAAATTAGTAGGCATATTAAAGACAAAAAAAAATGTATTTTCCAGGGTAGAGTTGACAAGGGCTCATTTTGTAAAGATATGTGTTTATGGTAACACGTATCTGTCCTGTATGCTGTTTGCCCAATACCCAAATGCATAAAGTGGTCTGTAA